>NC_142503.1:115067500-115381562 GCF_057876585.1 Rhinolophus sinicus | reverse complement strand
GCTAGACAAAGAGGAGAGAAAGCTACCTTAGGGGGCCAACAAAACGTGGCAGGAATATGACACTGCACTATTGACCAAGGTCATAAGCAGTGGTGTTTTTTATCTCATTATGCCTGCGAACCATGGACCTGCTACAGACATTAACATACCAACACACTTGATTTTTCAACATGCTTTATCAATGCCACCTATTAACTGTTGAACATCAATGTGACAGGTTAGGGGCATCACACTGAGCTGAGGCCGAGGGCTAGCACTAAAGTACTAACCACAACCTAAATGTATGTTATGAGTCATAGTGAGTTGCAAGCACTCAGAACTAGAATGGACCTTGACAGCCAACCCCCCGCCTCCAATTCTTAAAGCCCTTCTACAACAAAACTGCCAACTATCCTGCCTGGAAGGTTAAGAAGCTACTGAGGCGTAAGATGCAGGCAACTGGAGGAATAACAAGCAGGGAAGACAAAAGAAAGCTTCCAGGATTTTCTGAAACTTTCAGGTCTCTCTTAGGAGACATGGAGTTGTAGGTGTTGCTAAGCAGAGACTTCAAGCCTTCCGTAACCTTAGACACAGCATCAGGAACCACAGCAAACACTTTGAGAATGTGCCCTACGTTTACATTTCAGCTCCACCCTTTAACTTAGTTGGGTGGCCTAAACTCCTAAGCTCTTCATCTTTTAGATGAGGCTATTAAGAGTCCAATGTCATGGTGTTTTGTGAGGATTAACTATAATATGCTAATAATCTTTGTAAAGCACTTAGCTTTATCCCCATCAAATAGTAAGTATTCATTAAATGTTAGTTATTATCGTTATATTCAATAGTAGAAATAGCTCTGATCAAAGCCACACACTCATTGACTTATGACACGAACTAAAGTGGACTCTTCAAGTCACAACTGCAGAAAAATTTTACTCTGTTAAATAGTCTTACCTTAGTACAACTGAAACCACTGACATAGAGCATTTTGAAGGTAACAGTCATTTCTTCCTATTGAGTTCTCAGGTGAGCTGAGATGGGAATCTCTCTCTTCCCCAGAATTCCCACAGCACCTTTGTAAAAAGTGACAGTTCCAGGATAGAAAACAAAACAATCATCTACTTACCTGGGAAGGATAACCTCCCAGGAGGCCAATAAGGCAGCCTGTATGACTTAGGAAATATAAAATCATCCCCACTATATTTGTTCATAGGTTGTTTTCATTTGGAAATATTGGTTCCAGGTGCCTTAAGTGAAACACCTTTGCTTTTAGCCTACTTCTCCTCCCATTCCAGATCTGTTACTGGGCATGAATCTACACAGCCCCATCAAATCTCAAATTGGGAAAGGATCTCAGAGAATTTCTAGTTCAACCATATATTACAGCTGATGAAACAGAGGCATGAAGAGATTGAATGGGTTGCCCATTTCATTTATTAGAGGTGGGGGAAACTGCAGCACATGAAGATTGATTGTAGCCAAGGTACAAAAAGGCGAAATGCTTTGCTAGTTATTAGTTATCGAGAATTACTGACTCTCGGTGCTCTACATACAGGATAAAACCCTACTCCTGACTACCAAAAGTGAGCAATTTAATGACAAACAAGCTGTGCCTAAATGGTTACAGTCACTTTATTTACCTTTAGCCACCATAGGATGCCAGGTAATACCAGCATGCTAATTAGTCCTGTCCGTCTGGCTAATGCCGTCTTCATAATTTATAATCCAAAGCCTTTGGGCACAAAGACCTATTAACATGCTAATGCACCTTCTTACTATTCTAGCTGCTTTTCAATTAGTAATTATCCTATAGACTGAGCCAATGAGAGGCAATGTTTCCCAGTGATTAGCACCTTGGAAATCATAGTCAAGCTGGTTGCTGATTAACATTCCTTGGTTTTGGCAGTTAGCATTTCTCATTTTAGCAATTGCTCTAGTGGATTCAGTTGGAGGTTTGGGGCCACGGAAACCAAAGCCTATTTAACACCCAGTGACTATTTTGAAAAAACATAATTATGACATGTTTATATGAGAACTTGATTTACTTAACAAAATAGTACCTCAAAACATTTGTTTCCACTCTAAAAGACATTCTGGGGACCTTTGCAGAAATTTGAATATAAATGTATAATAAATTATATTATTGAATTACCATTGATCATGTTAGGGGTGACAGTGACATTATGGTATATAAGATGGATGCTGAAGTATTTAGGGGTGAAGTGTCATAACGTCTGCAACTTACATCCAAATGGTTCAGCAACAAATGATAGATAGGGAAGTAGGTAGGTCGGTAGGTAGGTATACAGATAGATAAGTAACAGCAATTTTGGCAAAGTGTTAAAAATATTTTTGTTTCAAATAGATCTATTAGTTTATCACCCTGAGGGAAGATTCATACTACAATGTTCATTTCCAGAAAACACTCTGTATACTTGAAACATCATATGAATAACCAATATTTGAATTGTGTGACTCCTTCCACTTGCCAATCTTTTTCTCTCTTTCTCCCTAAATTGTTAAGAATTGGGATTTAAAATGAAAAATGTTTTTGAAAATTTGAAACATTTTAATGCCTTACATATCTTGGTACAACTATCTGTTGGACTATAGATATTTAAAAGTGACTATTGTCATGCAGGGAGGCCTGCGGGGTCTCTGCTCCCGCTCCCCACATAAGAATGCAGGATATGGTGAGGCCAAAAAGGAACACCCACGGAGCCATAGGTAGGGGAGTCATACCACTACGGTCTCTCTGGCGGCACTATACTCTCACTGGAGGCTGGATCCACAGTGTCCGCAAACCGCCATCCACACTTGCCAGCGCAGCTGCCATCTTCTTGCTAGCCCCCATTCTTCTCTCTTCTTCTCCCTCTCCTAGCATAGCCACGGCAGTTATATTAGTGGCCAATGGCTCACTGGTTACAGCTGACGGCCAACTAGCCACAGCTGATGGCCATGCAATCACAGTTGATGGCCATTTACTACCTGAGCCAGCACCTGTCTATGTGAGGCCGAGAGCCTGGAAACTACTTTCTGGGGCTCTGCCCCCACACTATGAAAACAATATTCCCACAACCAAGGTGACCATATTCTGGTCATACAGCCCCAGTCTTCACTGCTTCGAAAATGCCCTCTGATGTGAGGATAAATCCTTTTGTGACACCTACAAGTAGGCAACTTAGCCACTCATGTCACCTCTTATGCTTTACTTCAGAATTATCTTCACCTTTATTTGGTTTTAGTCACTCAAGTTCAAACAACATCATATTTGAAAATGTGCCTTTATATAGCTATAAACAGAGCTAACTTTATAAAATTCATTTTAAAATCAATATAATTGGTTTGAATGCAGTGGTCAAACTAATAGTAGCAGTAAATCTATCTGCCACAAAAATTTTAAATGTGAACCATTAGACAAGTATGCAAATAAACCAAACCCTACAACCCCAAAAGAACCATAAGGAATTACTATCAAATTTGTCAAGTTTTTGTCTAAATTTTTCCAGTGATGTTAAAGATGTAATCCTAACCTTAAAGCAACCACTGAATAATGATTGGAATAATAAACATTCATTGAGACATCAAAACACCATAGCTGACATTTCATATGCAGCATAAATCCTCCTAATATCTTGCTGTTGATAAGACAAGCATGAAGACACATCAGTGCATTACAATGTTGTAGCTATTTTGGAAACAGCCCATTTTTCATTTAATAGCAAATTAAGCAGACTTTTCAGAGAACTAAATGTCAATAAATAAAATGTAAAATGTCACATTATATATTCATCCACATATTTTATGGCACTAATTTTTTTCCTTTATTTTTTTCTGAAGGAAAATGAAAACAGTAGTACACACACACACACACAATCATGCTCACACACATACACACACACTAGCCATTTGACCTGATTCATATGTTCCTTTCATTTTAAATAGAAAATGATTCTCCCACCCCGCCTACAAAAGAAAAAAATATATATACATATATATATATATATATATATATATATATATATATATATATGTTGATAAAAGCCAAAATCTGGAATTTCAATAATATTATGTCAACATGCTAATTTAATGAATATTTTATATAAAAAAAGAGGCTCTGAAGGTCCTAACCCAAATATCTGACCTAGTAAAATAATAATTGACTCAAATTAGAAAAATGTGATAAATATGTTTTCCTTTGACATTCATATAAATTTGCATTTGTGAGAGAATTCTGACTCTGTATAGAACATTATATTTATGACTTCTTTTAGTGTGGAATGAGCTAGAAAAGAACAAGGATAACCAGGATGGAGAGAGAACTATGTGAAAAATCTGGAAACAGAAAAGTACAAAATTGGTGAAGTCAAGAGAATTTTGGCTCAGTGATTTTTGACATGTAATCCCTTGTTTTTCCTTTTTACCATAGAATGATATTCTGATAATCCAAATAATTACAAAGATCCAAGATCCATTTGCTTGGACAAGACTTTTTATCTCCTGCATTTTCTGATTTCTTTTTTCTTCTCCTTGCAAAAATCTTCTTTAAAACAAAAGCAACCTTCTGAGTTTAAGATTAAATCTCTCAGTATTAAATACTAATTTATTAGGTGGTTATAAAATTGCAATACTATCAACCCTAGTAATAATGAATCTCCATGGTCTTTGATTTCATGAGGAACCTGACATATCATCAGAAAAAATGAAGAAACATAATCAAATGTCATTGTTAATAATATTCAATTATTCCACCTGTGACCTAAGCTATTACAACAATCACCTTATAATTGCAACTCATCCATTGGGAAAGCCAACTTCAAACATTATCATAGCTTAAAGGTCACTTGGAAAGAATGCAATTATAACAAAATCTTGTGATAGTAATGGAAATGAATTCATCTTTTTATACTTGGTCCCAGATGATATTTGTTCTTTAAAGAATAAATCATAGAATATGAGTTAAATATATTATATCTACAGTGTGTTTTCTATCCCTCACACATTTTTTGGAAAAAAAAAAAATCAAGACAAATTTTCTTTACATAATTCTTTTCCCCAGCAGTCTTTTTGCTTCTCAAAACAGCAGCTGCCATCAATGACTGCCATGGGACTCGTTATGTATTTGCAGAGATGAAGTCAGCTTCCTTTCCCATTCCTGCCCTGCCTCTCACCCCTCTCCTCTTGGACTTAGTGTTGCATTGCTCTCAGGCGTCCTATTTGCCTCCAATAATAAGGGAAGAAAGAGCAGTGAGTCATAAGCAGTTCCCTGTTCTTCATTAGCCTAAACAAATTTCCTGGTCATTTGTTTGTTTGTTTGTTTAATCAGCCTAAATCCATGCTGGAAATATAAAAATAAATAAAACTTGGAAATCAATTATACCACTTAATCATATTTAGATCCCCATAAGAACTGCCATTTCTTAAGAGCTTTCTATGTGCCAAGCACTGTGTTAGGTGTTTTATGCACATCTAATTTAGGTCATCTGCTTCTTTCTTTCTCTCAGTTTGGTTTTCACACTCAAAAATGTTCACACAAAGTTGCCTTACATTGAGAAATTGATAAGAAAGAGAGAAACATGAGGCTACCTGAATCCAAATTACTTTGCTGGCAATTATTGCATGACCCTAAGGGACTGGTATTTACACTCGGAGGTAAGAACTCAAAAGGAGGAGGGGTGGGAATGGATGGGTCAGAGGAAGACCTGGAACCCCTGAGCCTCCCTTTGAGTCCCAAATTAGGGCACAGAATCAGAAGAAGAGTAACTCTTGCCACGGTGATAAGGCTAAAGCAAGTCTAAAATAAACTGCCAAAGAAGAAGGGAAAAGAACAGAGTAGGTGATAACAGATGTTGAGTTATGGAGCCCAAACAGGAGGCAAGGAGAACAAGGAAATTCAAAGTCCCAGAGAAGTGGGCGCAGGCAGGGGTCAGGCTGGCACTGAGTACAGAATGTCAAGGCCTGCTACAGCTTTTTCTCTCCTTCTTCCAACCAATTTGACTTTTCCTCTAATGAATTAACTGAATTTAGAAATTGTTTTAGATTGTATAGATAATGAAAAAATTACTGTTAGAATGAGATAGGAATTTTGGCACCTCAGTTTCCAGAAAAGAAGTACTGAGGAATTTTTTTTAACTCTTTAAGAAAGAATAAAAGTAACAGACAAACAGATGATAGATACATACTGTAGATAGATAGATAGACAGATGATAGATAGATAGATAGGTAGATCTATCTTTTAAAAATATTGATGCAAAAATGTATGCCCTTTTTGTACATTCAAAACATAGGCAAAACAATTCTATATGTTGTTTATAAATGTATACCTGTGT
Source organism: Rhinolophus sinicus (assembly GCF_057876585.1). Classification (NCBI taxonomy): domain Eukaryota; kingdom Metazoa; phylum Chordata; class Mammalia; order Chiroptera; family Rhinolophidae; genus Rhinolophus; species Rhinolophus sinicus. The sequence continues at coordinate 115,375,254 of NC_142503.1, read as the reverse complement.
ATATTAAAGTATTAAAATAGACCACAGTGACAACTTTTTTCCCTCCAGTGCTAACTTTCTTATAGACCATGTTTGTGCAGGAAAACAACTCTTCAAGTTTAGCCAATTAATTCGCTGGGACAGAGGCACGGGACGGGGGTAATTAATCAGTCAAGTTGGTCATCAGACATTATTTAGATAAACACTTCCTTTTGTATATTTTCTTATAATGTGGTCTATTATTATTTCTTTTTCTTTTCCATCTCTATATTCTTGCTTTACCCCCATCAATGAATAATCATAGAACTAGGCTTATCACAGGTATAGGGACAAATCAGCCCAGCTTTCAAGAAAAAGTGAGGGCCTTTGTTTATTTACTTATTTATTTATTTATTTACCAAGACTTCTCACAGATTAGCTAAATCACACAAATGGACATTGTCTTGTTTCAGGTGGTTTTGATTTTGTAATGAGTAGTAGCAGGTAACATTGGGACATACATCAATTTATGACACTTTTTTACCAATTCCCATTATCTATTACTGAAATTCGTAATTTAAACCTAATTAAAAGTAGCATTATTGAACAGTTGTTGAATCAAATTATAAAATACAATAGCTATAAAACATTCTCATGCCAAGAGTGCTAGAAGGAAATGAGAACAGTGTTTGATATCCTTGGTAAGACAAAGCTCTGTCTAAACACACAAACAAAGCAATCTTTCTGGACTTTTTCCAAACGGGCCTTTTCTGTCTTACTCTGCTGGGATGAGGATGAATTTTACTGAACAAGTTAATCGAAACATGTAGATTGGTCTAAGCATATAGACAAAGCCTGCATCCAGCACCAATTCTGTGACGGATGGAAGTTGCTACATTTGTTAAACTGCTTTGCCTTAATGTCCTCATCCTTCTTGGAGCATCTCTCAGTGTCATCACGATCCATCAAAGAAACTACAGTGACTACATAAATGACAGTAGCCATTAAGGTGAACTATATCAGAGAACAATGCCTTGAGGAAAGAACCATTTGCATTATACACAACCTTACGCTCTGTTCTCTCAGTGAACCACAAAGGGAAGATGGATGTGCTTTGGTCAGATGAACCATTTACGAGGTTTTGTACTATATAAAGAGACATCTTCAGGGCCTTGTGTATGTACATTATAAAACCTTGAGATATTTTATAACATACATATTTAATGTGATAATAAAAAAAACCTTATTTGTTTCAAAGTCTCTTTTACCCTTGCTTATATAACCAAACAGCTTGATGCTATTGGCTAAATGTTCGAAAATTTCATTATTCACAGCGGCAGTGGAAACATGCCCAACTGCCACAGATATATAAATCAGACTTGAGCAGCAAATGACACAGTCAGGATGAGTAACATGACATCCATATGGAAGCACAGTGCCGGGGATTGAAGAAACTGTGTTTTTTAAGATCCAGCTCATTTCTTTAGTTCCAAATGGTTTCTAAGTAAAATATTATTATTTTTGTTTTAATTCTAAAAATGGTTAAACTATAAGTCAAAAACTATTTAGGACATTGAACACAACAATGTAAAAGAGCATAGGACCCTTTTACTAAAAGACAGAAATAGTCCTAAGCTAATAAGGTGAATTGATAAATGTTTAAAATTCAGATCTCCGAATGGAAATTCACTTGAATGACACCAAATGTCGTTTTACTATACAACCAATATATACTACTTAAAGACTTGCAAGTTTATCTTCATAGTATATCTTACTGATGGCAAAATATTAGTCAGCAGAAACTACTGCTGTAAATAATATTCTAAGATTAGGATGAGGAAATTCTGAAAAAATACTCTTATTTACTGATGAAAAATACTCTTGATTACTGATGAATCTTCATGGATCCTAAAGTTTTCAATGCAAATAGTGGGTTGGATATCAGGCAGCACATGATTTGATAGCCAAAGCACAACAAAGACGTGAAATAATGTATCCGTCTTGCTTAGTTTTATCCTAAAGTTAGCTCAAACTGATGTCTAAAACAAGTGTTCCTGAGTTATATTGTTAGGTGGATCACTTAAGACATACATTACAAGAAAAGATAAGAGTCTCAAATATTGTTTATACTATTGGGAAAAAAGAGCTCCAAATAACATTAGGTGGAGTAAATGTCTTAATCAAAATATTTATCCACTTTGATGTTAGGCTGTCTCCATAACCCAAAAGATATGAGGACTTGAATCAAGTTTGATGATTACTAGTCTAATGCACATAGCAATCAAAATTTATAACTCAAACCCTTAGGCTGATTTTTACTATATTAATCATATGACGATAACAAATACAGTTCTAATTCATTTTACTATGGGAAATATAATTTTATGCTGATGTGTGTTCTTGATCCAGTCCTTTTATGTAAGTAATACAAATAAGTCAGATTTTTATTGATGTTATGTTTATATAATTATAAAATTTTAGTTTATATCTAATTGTATGTCACAATAGTGTCTCCTGGTGTTGATTCAGGTGAGATGTTTTAAATGAAGCTACTTTTGTCATTTGATAGACAATCATTAAATGTCATCAGAGAACAAGAACTTTTAAATTGAAAGGAAGAACCTTTATACTAATTATCCATCTGTGATAAGTTCAGGTGGTTGGTGTCTTTTGTGGTCTGACATTACACATTCAGGGTGATGGAAATGGCTGTTTTTCTTTAAAAATGGCCTCTACTCTAAGTTGAGCATTAATTCATTCCACTTCCTGAGGATCTCTATTTAATTGTATTTTTTTAATGTACATTCTTCTCTGATAGTCAAAATGTACTGAAGGAAATAATTTCAGTAGTTGTTTGTATCTTCTTTTTTTTTTTTTTTCTTTTTTTTTTTTTTTAATTAGTTTCAGGTGCACAAGACAAAGCAAAACTTAGACATTTATCATTTATATCCCTCACACTGTGTGAACCCCCCTCCCCCCATCCACTATCCCTCTGTACGTTCCCAAAACCTCTCACCTTCCCCTTATCCCCACCCCCCGCCCCTCTAGCAACCCTGTTTTTCCTCCATGTTTCCAAAAACTGTTTCTGATTAGTTCATTCACTTATTCTTTTCTTTAGATTCCGCATATAAGTGAGATCATGTGGTATTTGTCTTTCTCTTTCTGACTTATTTCACTTAACATAATGTTCTCTAGGTCCATCCATGTTGTTGCAAATGGTAAGATTTCTTTCTTCTTTATGGCTGCGTAATACTCCATTGTATAAATGTACCACAGTTTCTTAATCCAGTCATCTACTGATGGGCATTTCGGTTGTTTCCAGGTCTTGGCTATTGTATATAGTGCTGCAATAAACATAGGAGTGCATAAAGATTTTTGAATTGGAGTTTTGGATTTCTCCGGATAGATACCTAGGAGTGGGATTGCTGGATCATAAGGTAGTTCCATTTTCAGATTTTTGAGATATCTCCAAACTGTTTTCCATAGTGGCTGCACCAATCTGCATTCCCACCAACAGTGCACCAGCGTTCCCTTTTCTCCGCATCCACGCCAGCACTTGTTGTTTGTTGATTTATTGATGATAGCCATCCTGACTGGGGTGAGGTGGTATCTCATTGTGGTTTTTATTTGCATTTCTCTAATGGTTAGTGAGGTTGAACATTTCTTCATATGTCTGTTTGCCATCTGTGTGTCCTTTTTAGAAAAATGTCTCTTCATGTCCTCTGCCCATTTTTTAATTGGGTTGTTTGTTTTTTTGGAGTTGAGTTGAGTGAGTTTTTTATAAATTTGTGATATTAACCCCTTATCAGATATATCATTGGCAAATATCTTTTCCCAATCAGTAGGATCCCTTTTTGTTTTATTGATGGTTTCCTTTGCTGTGAAAAAGCTTTTTAGTTTGATGTAATCCCACATGTTTATTTTTCCTCTTACTTCCCTCGCGCGAGGGGATATATCAGTAAAAATCTTACTCCGGGTAATGTCTGTGAAGTTTCTTCCTATATTTTCTTCTAGGAATTTTATGGTTTCAGATCTTACATTTAAATCTTTAAGCCATTTTGAATTTATTTTTGTATGTGGTGTAAGGAGGTGATCCAGCTTCATCTTTTTGCATGTGTCTGTCCAAGTTTCCCAGCACCATTTATTGAATAGACTGTCTTTACCCCACCGTACATTCTTGCTTCCATTGTCATAGATTAAGTGGCCATATAGGCATGGATTTATTTCTGGACTCTCTATTCTGTTCCATTGATCTATGGGTCTGTTTTTATGCCAGTACCATGCTGTTTTGATTACTGTAGCCTTGTAGTATAATTTGAAGTCAGGTATTGTTATACCTCCCACTTTGTTCTTATTTCTCCAGATTGTTGAAGATATCCGGGGTCTTTTGTTATCCCATATAAATTTTAGGATTATATGTTCTATTTCTGTGAAAAATGTCGTTGGTAGTTTGATAGGAATTGCGTTGAATATATATATTGCCTTAGGCAGTATGGACATTTTAACTATATTAATTCTTCCTATCCATGAACATGGTATGTGTTTCCATCTATTTGTATCTTCTTTCATTTCTTTCTTCAGTGTCTTATAATTTTCTGAGTACAGATCTTTTACTTCTTTGGTTAAATTTATTCCCAGGTATTTTATAGTCTTTGGAGCAATTGTAAACGGAATTGCTTTTTTAATTTCTCCTTCTGATGTTTTATTATTGGTATATACAAATGCAACTGATTTCTGAATATTAATTTTGTATCCTGCTACTTTACTAAATTCATCTATCAGCTCTAATAGTTTCTTGGTGGAGTCTTTAGGGTTCTCTAAATATAGTATCATATCATCTGCATATAATGACAGTTTTACTTCCTCCTTACCGATTTGGATGCCTTTTATTTCTTTTTCTTGTCTGATTGCTGTGGCTAGAACTTCCAGCACTATGTTGAATAGAAGTGGAGAAAGTGGGCAGCCTTGCCTTGTTCCTGATTTTAAGGGGAATGGTTTTAGTTTCTCCCCATTGAGTATGATGTTAGCTGTGGGTCTATCATATATGGCCTTTATTATGTTGAGATATGATCCCTCTATTCCCACTTTCTTAAGGGTTTTTATCATGAATGGCTGCTGAATTTTATCAAATGCTTTTTCTGCGTCAATTGATATGATCATATGATTTTTATTTTTCATTTTGTTAATGTGGTGTATCACATTAATTGATTTGCGGATGTTGAACCACCCTTGCATGCCAGGGATGAATCCCACTTGATCATGGTGTATAATCTTTTTAATATATTGCTGAATTCTGTTTGCTAGTATTTTGTTGAGGATTTTTGCATCTATGTTCATTAGCGATATCGGCCTGTAGTTTTCTTTTTTTGTGGTGTCTTTGTCTGATTTTGGGATCAGGGTGATAGTGGCTTCGTAAAAAGTGTTTGGGAGTCTTCCCTCTCTCTGGATTTTTTGGAAGAGTTTGAGGAGAATAGGTGACAATTCTTTTTGGAACGCTCTGTAAAATTCACCTGTAAAGCCATCTGGTCCAGGGCTTTTGTTTGTTGGGAGATTGTTGATTACTGATTCAATTTCCTTGGTGGTAATCAGTCTATTCAGGTTTTCTGTCTCCTCTTGAGTTAGCCTTGGGAGGTTGTATGCATCTAGGAAATTGTCCATTTCTTCCAGGTTGTCAAATTTGTTGGCATACAGTTGCTCATAGAAATTTCTTAGGATTTTTTGTATCTCTGCAGTGTCTGTTGTCACTTCTCCTCTTTCATTACTGATTTTATTAATTTGGGTCCTCTCTCTCTTTTTTTTAATGAGTCTGGCTAAAGGTTTGTCAATTTTGTTTATCTTCTCTAAGAACCAACTCTTGGATTAATTGATCTTTTGTATTGTTTTTCTGGTTTCTATTTCATTTATTTCCGCTCTGATCTTTATTATCTCCTTCCTTGTACTCCCTTTGGGCTTATTTTGTTGTTCTTTTTCCAGATCCCTTAAGTGTGAAGATAAACTGTTGATTAGTGATGTTTCTTGTTTCTTTAAGTAGGCCTGCAGTGCTATGAACTTCCCTCTTAGGACTGCTTTCGCTGCATCCCATAGATTTTGGGTCGTTGTATTTTCATTTTCGTTTGTCTCGAGATATCTTTTGATTTCTTCCTTGATCTCCTGTTTGACCCATTCATTGTTTAGTAACATATTATTCAGCCTCCATGAATTTGTGTGTCTTCCAGTCTTTTTCCTGTAGTTCATTTCTAATTTCATAGCACTGTGGTCAGAGAAGACAATTGGTATGATTTCAATTTTCTTAAATTTATCCAGACTTGCTTTGTGGCCTAACATATGGTCTATCTTGGAGAATGTTCCATGTGCGCTTGAGAAGAACGTGTATTCTGCAGCATTGGGGTGGAATGCTCTGAAAATATCGGTTAAATCCAAGTGGTCCAATGTGTCATTTAAGGCTGTTGTTTCCGTATTGATTTTCTGTCTGGAAGACCTGTCCCTTGTTGTCAGAGGTGTGTTGAAGTCCCCTACTATGATAGTGTTACTGTTGATCTCCATCTTTATGTCAGTCAATATCTGTTTTATATATTTAGGTGCTCCTATGTTGGGTGCATAGATGTTTACTAGAGTTATATCCTCTTGTCGAATTGATCCCTTTATTATTATATAGTGTCCATCTTTGTCTTTTAATATTTTCTTCATTTTAAAGTCTATTTTGTCAGAGATAAGTATTGCAACTCCAGCTTTTTTCTCATTTCCATTTGCATGGAATATCTTACTCCAACCCTTCACTTTTAGCCTGTGTGTGTCTTTTGATCTGAGGTGAGTCTCTTGTATACAGCATATACAAGGGTCTTGCTTTCTTATCCATTCAGCCACCCTATGTCTCTTGATTGGAGCATTTAAACCATTTACATTTAAAGTGATTATTGATAAGTACATAGTTATTGCCATTTTTAAATTTGTGGATAAATTGTTTTCGTCTTTCTTCTATTTACAGAAGTCCTTTTAGTATTTCTTGCAATGCTGGCTTGGTGGTAATGAATTCCTTTAGCTTATTCTTTTCTGGGAAGCTCTTTATCTCCCCATCAATTTTAAGTGATAGCCTTGCTGGATAAAGCAACCTAGGTTGTAGGCCTTTGTTTTCCATCACTTTGAGTATCTCCTGCCACTCCCTCCTGGCCTTCAATGTTTCTGCAGAAAAGTCATTTGATAGTCTTATGGGAGTTCCCTTGTATGTAACCCTCTGTCTTTCTCTTGCTGCTTTTAGGATTCTCTCTTTGTCTTTAATCTTTGCCATTTTAGCTATAATGTGTCTTGGAGTGGACCTGTTTGGGTTTATCCTGGTTGGAACTCTCTGCACTTCCTGGACTTGTATGTTGGTTTCCTTCATCAGGTTAGGGAAATTTTCAGACATTATTACTTCAAATATGTTCTCAATCCCTTGTTTCTTCTCTTCACCTTCTGGTATTCCTATGATGCGCATGTTGTTGCGCTTGATGTTATCCCATAGGTCTCTTAAACCATCTTCATTGTTTTTTATTCTTTTTTCTTTCTGTTGTTCTGTTTGGGTGATCTCTGCTAACTTGTCTTCTAAGTCGCTGATTCGATCCTCTGCTTCATCTAACCTGCTGTTAATTCCTTCAAGTGAGTTCTTTATTTCGGTAACTGTGTTCTTTAGTTCTAACTGGTTGTTCGTTATGATTTCTACATCCTTCTTGATGTCCTCTCTAAGTTCCTTAAACATTCTTATCATCAGTATTCTGAACTCTGTCTCTGACAGTTTGGTTACCTCTGCTTCATTTAGTTCCATTTCTGAAGGTTTCTTCTGTTCTTTTATTTGGGATATGTTTCTTTTTTTCCTCATTCTGGCTGACTCTCTGTGTTTGCTTCGATGTATTAGATAGGTGCCCTGGAGTTCTTAGTTCTTGCTGGATTAGTATATAATAAATGTCCTTTATATTTGACTTGCACTACTTCGTTCTTCTCCCCTGCGTGTGCTCTAAAAGTGACTCTTGTGTTGTGTATATTGTCCTGTTAAAGAAGATCCTTAATTGCTTTTCGCTTGTGAGTAGGTGGAGTTAACTCCTAGGCTGACTAGTTGTAAGACTTGGCTTTGCCCACGCAGGGTATTCTGCTGTGTGAGGATTGACCGCTTAGATGTGGTTTGCCCTTTGGCCTCTATGTGCCTGTAAAGAATCCCCTCTGAGTGTGTCACTTGTAGGTCAAACCCGGTAGTACTCTGGCTTGGTCTGGAGTTGGCCGCTGGGTATGTTGAATCTTGTGCCTCTTAAGCTGGGCACTGGTAGGGCAATTACAGAACAAAGCAAATCACCAAGCACAACAATAACAACAAGGAAAAAGTCAAATACATTCACATGTAAAAAAACAATCGACAACCCCCACTCGACATAGGCAAAGATGTCAAAAATATAAAGACAAATCAACACCGAACAAAAACAAACAAACAAACAAAAAACAAACAAACAAAAAACAAACAAACAAACAAAAAACACAGCGCCAGTTGTGGCTTAAGCCCACCAAGTAATCTCCAAGTTGTTCTCTGCTGTAGCACAGAATCCCCACTCGACACAGGCAAAGATGTCAAAAATATAAAGACAAATCAAAACAGAAAGAAAAGAAAGAAAAAGAAAAAAAAAAAAAAAACAACAGCGCCAGTTGTGGCTTAAGCCCACCAAGTAATCCCCTGCGTATTGTGCAGGTAGAGCCGGTCACCTGATGCCCAGAGTGACTCTGAGGCTGCAGCTTTAGATGCGTGGGGCTGAGGGGTCTGGACAGTAGGTTTTACAAAGTCAGTGCAGTTTCTGCCCTTGCCGGCACATATGCACACCGAGAATAGCACCACCAGCCCTGTGTCCAGCTCTCCTGAGTCTTAGGGCACCTCTTCCCTGTGTGTGTGTGTGGCCGGCAGGGAATTCCTCAGCTGCTGAAAGCTGAGTGCTGTATATACCACTTACTGCTGATCCCTGGGAGTGCCTCCGCCGATGTAATTGCCACGCCCTAGGCAGGCCAGAAAGGGTGGGGGCTGGGGATGGAAAGAGGGGTCTTCTCTTTCCCAGCCCAGCTGTGTCACACCCCACCCACAGGCCAGAAACGGTGGTATCTGGGGGTGGATGAGTCTTCTGTCTCCTAGTCCAGGGCAAACCACACTCTTCTCAGCCTCTTCCCTGGACCAAAGCCAGCGGCCAGTCTTCCCTTAGCCCAAACCCCAAGGCTCCTCTGTAATCTGACACTGCTCTTCAGATCAGGAGCCAGTTTAAGTCTCTGGAAGGGTGGGGGTAGGATTGGAAGAGCGGGGGGAGGGGCCCAGGTATGGAGTTTAATAGTCTCAAATGCTAGATATCCTCCCTCTGCGGGAGGGAGAGGTCTGCTCTGGGACGCAAAGTAGAGTCCGGCACTTGGCTTTTGTGTTCTCTCTTTTGTCCTGGGAACCCCTGCGTCTCTGCAGCTGGGGATGTGTTTACCCCGCTCTAGGCTGGCTAGAAAGGGTGGGGGCTGGGGATGGAAGGAGGGGTCTTCTCTTTCCCAGCCCCGCTGTCTTAACACTCTTCCCGCAGGCCAGAAAAGGTGGTGGCTGGGGGCGGAAGATTCCCAGCTCCTAGCCTCCTCCCTGGGCCCGCCTGTCTTCCCGGAGCCGGGGCTCCAAGGCGCCTCTGTAATCTGCCGCTGCTCCTTAGTGCAGGGGCTAGATCAAGTCTCTAGAAAGGCGGGGGCAGGGTCAGAAGAGCGGGGGAAGGTGCCCAGGCACGGAGTCTGTGTTCCTTGTCCGGCCCAAGGACCAACTGAGGTTATTAGCTGAAGTTAATGCTGGATATGCTGCCCCTGCAGCGGGAGAGGTCCGCTGTGGGACGCAGGGCAAAACGCCCACCTCGTGGCTTCCGGGCTCTCCTCCGTCCTGGGATATCCTGCGTATCTGTAGCCGTGGGTGTGGGCTGGAATTTCACAGGCACAGGTGCAGAGCAGATTTCCACAACCCGAGGGTGGGGGCCGAATTTCTACCGCCACAGGTGTGGACCGCGATCCCAACCCGCGTCCCCACCGCCGCCACAGGTGCGGCGCGTCTCCGCTCCGCTCCCTTCCTTCTTCCCCTGCTCGCCCAATTTTTCCCCACCTGCAAGAAATCCCTGCGCGAGTCTCTTCGCTGTTCTGCGTGATGAGCAGAGAGTCCTTTGATGGGTTATAAGCTTCCCGTTTCTGATAAGATCCGACGGAGAACTCAAAAAGTGCGCCCCGCTGCCGCCATTGCTATGACGTCACTCTGTATCTTCTTTTTAACTGTAGTTGTTTGAGAACGATCTCAATGAGCAATTTCAGGAAAAAAAAGGACAGAAATATGTAATTTTGTTATTAATAGAAAGGAAAAATTATGGAAGTATAAATTTCACACATTGTAGGGTAGCTTGCATCAAGGAGACACAGGATTCCTTCCTTCTCTAGAAGCATTTTCTCACAGTGGTTAGTGAGCAAGCACCACAGCCAAGTCAAGCAAATCACAGATATTTGCCCTGAAGATTCTGGTATAAGGTGGTATTACTTCAAGTGTCCTGTAAATGCCTTTTGGGAAAGTGACAATCATCTTAAGAGACAAGGCAGGGGTAATGTATAGTATATTCTCTAAGAACCTTTTTATTTTTAGAGATTTGGGTCTACCACACCCAGATGTACACAGAAAAAAATATTTATTCAAGGTTGTTGTGACAGAAGAGCTACTCCACAAGCAATCATTAAGCATATTTTCATAGGGACAGAGAGATCAGAATTTAGTATGGAAAAAATATGCAAACAAATTATCACAGCAATGTGATAAAATCCATATATTAACTCCACGGGAATGCAGAAAAAGTATTTAAATTTCAAGGAAATTGTTGCATTTGAGCTGTGTCTTTAAAGATAAGTAAAAGTTCACAGGACAGAAAACCGAATGAAAAGAAGACAGAGAGAAGAGAAAGAACACTCCAGACATAGGGAAAATAATTTGTGGAGGCATAGAGGCAAAAAGAAAACATGACAGCAGCTTCCTGCAAGAAGTTTCACATTAATTAGAGCAAAACAAACATAGAAGGGAATGGAATGTCTTCCCTGAACCCACAAATTTAGAAAGAAGAGAGCAGAATGAATATTTTTACCTGGTTCATTTTTTTAAGATACAATGGAAACCACTGCTGAGGAGAATAAATGAAACTGGGAAGCTTAGAAATGGTGCTAACTTTGGAAGTGACGTCTCCAAGTCAATACATTAAATTATGTAAGTGACCCAAAACCTCTAGTATGGGACACCCCCCACCACGTAAGCAAGATTAACTCTGTTACATAGCCTTTAAGACTCTTCTAGGAAAAAGAGCAGAATCCGCATAGTCTAAGAGTGCTGGGTTCTCTCCTTTCCTTGCCATTTCTTCAGATGACAGAAAAATGGGGAAAATGAAATGCATCCCTTTCACTATAGCTTGGAGAGGAAAACAACAACAACAAAAAGAATTGCTTTCAAGGAAGCAGTTCTGGGAGGAGGATCAAATCACCTGTACCATATCGGAGTAAATGGACTGTCTAATCAGAGACACCCATGCTTTAGCAACATATGAAAAAATGGCATAGACATTATACAAACACATTACAGCAAAGAACATGCATGCAAAAGCCAGAAAAAGAAAGCAAGCTATAACAACAACATAACTCAAAGAATGAAAAAAAAAAAATTCAATTAATTGATTTATAGCATAAAACAACTTAAGAATATCAACTCAAAGAGAAAAAAGCCCAAAGACTAGGTGATAAAACAGAATGAAATGAGAAAATTTAATCTGAAACAAGGAACAGAATAGGCACTACTGAAAATCATGTTAGTTAACATAGAAAAGGGTATTTAAAAAAATCACAGTGACTTCTAAGAAAAAAAATAGTTATTAGTCAAAAGCTAATAGAAATGAAATACAAAAATGGTCCAACACAAGAATAATGTGTTAATAAAAAAAATCAGCAAATGAAACAGAAGATGTAAGAAAGGTATAAGAAAATTTCTTAGAAATGGAGAAACAACTGAGTCTGCTGATAAATTTAAAAAAAAAAGCACACTGTGTTATAGGAAATTTTGGGGGGAAAAAAACCTCAACTCTAAAACAAACCCAGTGACGTTTTTGAACTTAAAAGGAAAACCCACTTTTGGATTAGTCAAACAAAGGAGCAGGGGGTGGATCATCTTCACAAGGAAAAAGATGCCATCATTCTGCTGGGACATTAAATGCCAGAAGATAAGAAAGCACTATGTGTAAATTCAGTAGAAAGTGCAACCCAAAAATATAACACAAATAATACAGTAGTCATGAGCATTTCTTTAAAAGTTTGCCTGCCAGTTAAATCCAGCATATCAGAAGATGGATAGATAAAACGGTCTTCAGAATAAAGAAGCTACAATAAAGAGACTGGTAGTGAGACTGAATCAATTTAACTATAAAACCAGTCCTAAATAACTGTGGGAATTGTTATTTGGGGGGAAAAATTGCTTTTTCCATCCATAAAGAGATTATGTGAGAAATAAAATCTTTATGGTAAAGAAATATTTGAATTTCAACAATTAATTTTACTCATTTATTTTTCTACAGTCAAATTCAAGTAAAATTAACAAAAATACCTTTTATTTGAAAAACATCATCAGTAATATGATGTAATTTTTATTAAAGTCCTTCTATTTTTTTCTTCTATCCTTCCATTAATCTGCATGGAAGATATCCAGAATGTTTACTAAATGGTAATTTCTAGGAGTTGTGATTTAGTGGGTTTTTTTGCACTTACCAGCACTGATTTTAATAATGCATGTTTACAGTTTTTACAAAAATGAAAACTGATATGCCAAGATGTTAGTAGTGACTAATACTGGATATTAGGAATATGGATTTATTCATTTATAATTTTTAAAAATCTTTATTGAGTACCTATTATGTGATAAGTACTATCCAAGTTTCTGAATATACATCAGCAGAGAAAACAAAGTCCCTTTCTTCAAGGAGCTTGCGAGGAAGAACAGAAGATAGATAGATAGATAGATAGATAGATAGATAGATAGATAGATAGATAGATAGAGATAAAAGAAAGAAAGAAGGAAAGAAGGAAGGAAGGAAGGAAGGAAGGAAGGAAGGAAGGAAGGAAGGAAGGAAGGAAGGAAGGAAGGAAAGAAAGAGAGAAAGAGAGAGAAAGAGAAAGAAAGAAAGAAAACATGCACTAAGTCAGAGTGATAAAATGAGCTACAAAGAAAAAATAAGTTTGTCTAAGAACGGGATAACTACCATATGTCCCAGTTTGCCAGGGCCAGTCTGGTTTAGGATTCTTGTTCCAACTTCCTCTCTGACTGGGGCTCTTTTGCATTCCCAAAATTGCCCTGTTTTAGATGACAAATTATATGTTCACCCCAGGTAAGGAGGATATGAAGTTCTTTAGGGTGGAAGTCACAGATGGTGGCCAGAGAAGTATTTGAGCAGAGACTTGAAGGGAGGGAGGGAGCAAGCCATGGAGATACCTAAGGGAAGGAATACTCCAGGCAAAAGGAGAAGCAAGGACAAAGACCTTAAGGGAAGATATGGTCGCATCTTCGGCATCTTCGAAGACCACAAAGGCCCAAAGGGATGGAGGTAGGAGGTGAGGCCAAAGGGGTTGGGGAAGGAGGGGAAAGAATGTGAGAAAGTCATAAAGGGCCCTGTAGGCTCTTGTAAGTAGTTTGGTTTTTGCTTTGAATGAGATAAAAAGCTAAGAGAGGACTTTGAGCAAGGAATACTTTGATCTGATTTATATATTAAAGTAATCTGACTGTTGTGTAAATACCAGACCATAGGGAAACAAGGGTAAGACAGAGAGAATGAGGAGGCTACTGGAATAATCCAGGTGAAAGATGATGTGAGACCAGGATGGTAGCAGCGCAGGTGATATTAATGGGAACAGGTTAGGATGTATGATTGTTACTTTTCTTCCTTTTACTTTCCTATATATTTTAAGTTCAACAAAATTAGCATTTTAAAGAAATAATAATGGTAATAGCTTTCAGAGACATTTCAGTAGATGCTAACAGAAGCTAATGGGCATTCTATGAAGGTAAACGAGGGGCAATCCTTTAAGATTATCAAGTTTTTGGCTTAAGCAGCGAGAATCATGCCACCATTAATCAAAATAGGGAATGCAGAAACTGTAACAAGCTTTGGATGTTAGAACACTGAATTCAGGGGCCCACAAAACAGAGCTAAGTGGGCACCAACCAGGCAGCAGTCATGCACATGAGCTTAAGAAATTAACACAAGCCTGGGATATAGAGTTCGCAAGTTATCAACACAAAAGTTATCACTGAAGCCATGTGGGGATAATTGAAGGAGAACGTGGACACAGAAAAAAGAGAATGATGCCATTGAAGAAGAGAAGGCTGTATGTTGGACAAGAGCAAGAATATCTGGGAGGAGATTCCACAGAGAATAGTGCCCTTGAATAAAGATCAACTAGAGAATGCCAAACTTCACATGTACTACTATTATGTCAATTTATCTGACTCAGTGTCCATCCAGCCCAGAAAATAATGTTTTATAAGTGTTTTCTAAGTCTCTATTTAAAAAACAGAACTTTGCTGCTGCAAGTTCTTTTTCACTGTAAACTTGATAAAGAGATAAAATATGACTGTATCTATAATGCCACTTTAGACTTTGTTTTATAATTTGTGTACTCCTCTTTTCGTCTTATTTTAGGTGTATCCTAAAAAAAGGCTTTTTGAGCATCATATACTATACAATCTATATTACAATGCCTGCTTTATAATATAATTTGATCTCCATATATATCCTATTAAGCTATCTTCAAGCTTCCTTAATAATATTCTTGCCTGAAACAGTGTCACCTTGAATTAATATGATTCAGGTCCAGAAATACTATAGATTCCACCTGTCTGATTCTAAATGGAGAAACAAACGTTTATAAATCTTACTTAGGCTTTATTCCACGGCAATACAAGAGCAAGTGTATACATTGCTGCATTTATTTTTCATGTATAAAACTAAGTTTATCATATTAATTTTTTTCTACTGAGATTTCCCATTATTTTGACTTTAACAGGTGTTTAAAATCCCCTTTTCCCCAGTCAATCTGTGATTGGTAGGGCATGACAAGAAAAAAGACTGTCCTGGCAGAAGCTTCCTGTCTTTCATTCATAAAATATATTTATGACCAAAAAAAGTGATAAAATAGAACAGTGTGAGCTCTCCCCAGTCACTGATGTTATTCCATCCTCACATCTACAAAGCCACAGCTGTCAACTTGCCACCCTCAGGAAGAAATCGGCAAGGCAAATTTTCCGTTTTCCTAATTTCAAGGTGACGAAAGCCCTAGAGTCTCCTACAACTGCTGTGCATGAACATTTAGGATTTACACTCTTTGGGAAATAGTTCATACATTTTAACACTGAAATCAACCTTGAATGCCCTTCTTCAAGTAAGAAACACAGGATAATCAATTTTGCACATTTTCTCACTAACATCTTACTTGGGCTGTGAAACTTTAATAGGGTTCTATTTCTGAAAATTATGCTATGTTGCTTTAGCTATTCTGATACCCAAGGATTTGGAAAGGTGAATCATTCATTCTGTTGCTTAGGGAGATATTTCCAGAGAAAAGAAATCGGAGTTCCCTTCCAATCTAAAACTTTCTCTCTAAATATGCTTTGTTGAACATGGCTTTGCTTACCAGGTGTCCCCTAAATAATGCCTTCTCATCTTACAGGATGTCAAACTAGCACATTTTTTTTAATTAAAATTATTGGGGTAACAATAGTTAGTAAAATTACATAGGTTTCAAGTGTACAATTCTATAATACATAATCTATATATCACATTGTGTGCTCAGCACCCAGAGTCAATTCTCCTTCCATCACTATATATTTGACCCCCGTTTACCCTTATCTACTACCACCTTCCCTCCTTACCACTAAACTCTTGTCTGTGTCTATGAGTTTTTCTTCCTTTATTTGTTTGTCTTATTCCTTTGTTGTTTTCAGTTTTATATGAGTGAAATTAGGTGTCTCTCCACTTTTTCTGTATGCTTTATTTCTCTTAGCATAACAATGTCAAGATCAATCCATGTTATCGCAAATGGCACTATTTCATCTTTTCTTACAGCAGAGTAGTATTCCATTGTGTATATGTACCA
Organism: Rhinolophus sinicus; assembly: GCF_057876585.1. NCBI lineage: Eukaryota > Metazoa > Chordata > Mammalia > Chiroptera > Rhinolophidae > Rhinolophus > Rhinolophus sinicus. The sequence goes on along the minus strand of NC_142503.1, from coordinate 115,359,123 downwards.
CATCTTCTTTATCCAATCATGTATCAAAGGACACTTTGGTTGTTTCCATGTCTGGGCCACTGTAAGAAAGCTGCAATGAACATTGGAGCACATATATCTTTATGGATAAATGTTTTCATATTTTTTGGGTAGATACCCAGGAGAGGGATTGCTGGGTTGTACGGTAATTCTATTCTTAATTTTTTGAGGAACCTCCACACTGCCTTCCATAGTGGCTACACCAATCTGCATTCCCACCAACAGTGTATGAGGGTTCCTTTTTCTCTACAGCCTCTCCAACACTTGTTATTATTTGTCTTGTTGATGAAAGACATTCTAACTGGTATGAGGGGATATCTCATTGTGGTTTTTATTTGCATTTCTCTGATAGATAGTGAAATTGAGTATTTTTTCATATACTATTGGCTGTTTGTATATCTTGTTGGGAGAAGTTTCTGTTTACATCCTCTGCCCATTTTTCTAATTGGATTGTTTGCCTTTTTATTATTGAGTTGTATGAGTTCCTTATATATTTTGGATATTAGCCCCTTATTGGAGGCATTGTTTGCAAATATCTTCTCCCACTTGGTGGGTTGTATATTTTGTTGATGGTTTCTTTTGCTGTGTAGAAGCTTTTTACAAACTAGCACATTTCTAAGCGAGCATCCTTTGTACGAAGACATTCTTCTGTCAGCCAGTTTATGTCTTCAATCAAGTGATATTGCATTCATTTGGCCACACGGTGTTGATTTTTCCCAGCTGTGAAACTAACTATTCCTACTGCTTTACCAAAGGGTGGATTTGTGCTTTCTCAAGCCAGAAAACATAAATATGTGGACTGCATACACAGCATTAATAGTAAAATCAAATGCATGTCCAGGCTCTGAAGTATGATCTATAGACAATCAATACGCGTATGACCTGAGAACTATAAATTCTTGCTACTTCCCCAGATCTAGTGAATCAGAATACCTCAAGGAGGGGACAGCAAGATGAGGTTTAACTAGTCCTCCAGGTAATTCTGATGAAGTTATGGTTTGTTTGAAAAGTACTGAATATTAAAAACCCCACGGTCACTTTTTTTTTTAATGAGAATGTGCAGGGGAGGCAAGTGGGACATACCAGGCTAATTAAATTAAAATCTCTGGACTAGGGCCTGGGCATGGGTATATTTTAAAAGCTCCCAGGTAATTCTAATGCACAACCAGATTTGAGAGCCACTGCGCTAGAGACATGCTGTCTTAAATGGTGAAAAATCACTCTTTAACTTACATAAAACAATTTACTGGTTTTGTTATCTACTCATTGTATTTATGTTTAGGTGCTTATTTTATCTACCTAATTAGCTTAAGATGAGAATACAAATGTTATTCATATTTTTTCCCCTGAAGTGCATAGCACAATCTCATGCACACCAAATCTAATGAGAACATATTTCAATACCCCTTCACAAAATACCATCCCATTTGATCCTCATGACAAACCTCTAAAATGAGAAGTTCATTAGCAATTTTTTTAAGAGCGCTCACAGAGGGTAACTGACTTATTTTCTCAGCTAATTGTAGCAAAACCTGAACTACCAACCCAGAGATCTTTCCACCACTAAGCATTTCTCCTTCTCTTCACTTCCATCTGGGATGCAGTTTCCCTACAGAGTCTTCCCACTTTTATTTAAATGATCCTCTCCATTCCTACCTTCCCACTACCATTTGTGGGCCAGAATTTACACCTTTCAAAAGACATCTTTTGGCTTCAGAGAACTACAGCTGTGTTCACCCCACAGAGACATGAGACATCATTGATTTCCAGTTGCTAAAATGCGGAAGCTACAGGACATAATCTTCACTAAAGAAGTTTTGAAAGTGGGGTGCAGGGTTAACAAAATGAGCATGACTCTTATCTCATTGATCTTTACCACTGATAATTCTCAAAGTAAAGGATATCACCAAGTGGATGTGACAGTACATATTTTTTTCCTAAACGAATTTGCTATCATTTTAATTATAGACTTCAGATGGCTCAACCTATTGTCAGGAAAACGTGGACCCAATGAAGTTGTAGCCCGAACAGCATGCAAATACATGTAGCCATGCCCCATCTGTAAGAAAGGCCTGTAAATAATCCTTTTTTTTCCTTCCAAATCCAAACGATTATACTGTACACAAGCTATATTTACAGATGGATCACTGTACACACTCTCATTAGAGGCTTCTGAGTGTTATTTTCTTTTTCCTAGCTTATAAATGTTGATAAGTTAGTCTGCATTCTTCAGAGCATGAGTGGGCTATGTGAAATGTTTCAGGTTTTGATCATAACTGTATTCAGGGCGCAGCGTCTGCCCTTGGAAAGAATCAGCATCTGTCTTAATTATCAGCTGTGCTAAGACAGTCTTAAGGAATATTTTACTTTTACTCTCAGAAGCTGTATGCTCCCAGAGATTTTGCAAGTTTTATTTATTGCACTCCCGCAATAAAATTTAAACCTTGATAATCTGAATAGGAAATAAAGATAAAGAAACAGGATTACCTAGGATCATATGCACATTCTTGATTCTATGAGAAGGTCACATTACTATTCATGAGGGGAGGAGCCCACGAACTTGCCAGTGAAGATGCTATTAATGAACTTGACTATACTATGAAGTCTGCTCGTGTCAGTTCACCCTCCTTCCCAGGACCAGGAAAGCCCATACCTTCTCCCTGATGGCTGGCAAACAAGAAAAAGGAGGTGAGAGGACATGCCAGTAAAAATAACAGTTGAAACAAAACAAGAACCATACGAAGCTACAAGGTCACCTCCAAATAAGGTGTACTGAAAAGAGAAGCTAATATAAATATTTTTCTTCTTCATAGTTAATGTATAGAAGAGAGGTTACAAATACAAGTTATAGAACCAATAGTCAAAATTATAATGATGGATCCACTCATTTGTGTGATCTTTTGTAATTAACTTTTCTGTGCCTCAATATCTTCATCTGTGAAGTGGGTATAATAAGGATTGCTACCTCATGGGTACTGTAGGTAAAGAATTTAGAATGCTTGGTAAAGATGCCTGGCACTGAGCACACAGTGACTATTTACATTATTATTATTATTATTATTATTATTATTATTATTATTCCTTAATATCTCCTCTTAAACTAAGGAGAGTTCCAATATAAAACACACAGGATAGATAGAGATTATGATTCTTTTGGCTCTCTGTAGCTTTAAGCCTGTGCTCTTTGCCATGGTAGCGACAGTTTCCTCTTCAATAACCTGTTACTCTGCTCTCTTCACTTTCCATGACCATCTTCAGATAGCCTCAGATCTTTGGCAACCTTATTCTTGTACAAATTACAAAGACTTCTAAATTATACAAGTTTATATAAATTACAAAGACTTCCAAGTCTAAAATTTTCCAATGATATAAAAACTCTATTCTGTAGGATCGTACTAAAAAATGAGTAGGTTTTGCTAATGTGGGATATGAAAATTATATTTAACTTTTAAAACTATAAAAAATCAAGAGCCACTCTGTCTGGAGAGACTGCAGCAAGGAAGAGCTCATTGAACGCACATTTATCATTGGGTAGGAAAAACACCCAGGACAAAATAACTAATATTTAGGGTGGATACAAGAACCATCTGTAGGTTCAGGGACAAGATTTAAATACTAAAGCTACATATATGTATGTTTCAAGACAAGCACCTTCCAAACTCCAGTATGTTATTTATACCCCAGTTGTTTTCTCTTCTGAATGTTAATCTACTCACCAAGTATTAAAAAAAATAAAGGTTGGCGCAAACCTGAAAAATGAGTCTGACAACTAGTAATGGTCTAATCAACTCTCTTCAGTCTGACCAAAATCAGTATTTTTCAAAGCCAAGATTCTCATCTGTTTTTCAGATTTGGTGTTAGCACTCTCATCTGAAAACTAATGCCTCATGGTCCTGTGCACCAGTTAAGCCTTTTCCAAAATGCTCATATATCTACTGTCAGGTAAATTAGACCAGAATATTTATTAAGGCAACTTCCTGATGTCTTTTTCAGTGCTGAATTGATAATTAATCTAACTCTGAGACACAATACAGGAATAATGTTAATATTTAGTGGGCTTCTGACTGGATTTGATTTTTTAAATTATCACAAAGCTCTCAGTAGCATATTGGTGATTGATAGGGCAATTTCTGTGTGAGCTATTAGAATCCCAACACACAAGTAACAACCCAACACACAAGATACCCTGTTTTATGATGACAGAATGTTTTATGATGTTTTATGATGACAGAAAGGAGACACCTGAGGTTATTCCTATTTGTTATCATCCTTTGAAATAACAAAAGCCAGTGTCCCTTTGCATAGCCAACCTGCAAGACAAATACTTCAAGTGCCACTTCACAAAACCAAATAAATTTATGTGTGGTATATGAAAGGGTCAAAATGATCGCCTTTCCACATTTGCCACTGCAGAACTAAAGAGTTATTCTGTCTCTACTGGGTATATGTTGGAATAAGCAAGTGATAACAGAATAGAAAACTCTCAAGAAAACAATTATATAAGACCAACTCTCCAAGCCACATTTTAAAATCAGTTTCATTACTATCATAGGTTCATAAGCCTGTTTGGGGTATAGCCAAATGTTTAGGAATGCAGTGTCAAAACAAAGTACATCATAGGTCCAATCTCTTCTGAGAGCCTCTGCTCTCTCGATATAAAATGGTGATAGTGATACCTATCTCATACAGTCACTATGAAGATTATTTTGGATAATCCATATAAAAAGCCCTGTGTATAAAAGTGCTCAGTAAAGAGGATGTATTATCATGACTTCTGAGCTTTTTTTCTCCTTAAGGAAGGCTTTTTTCAATTAAATTTATTTATTGCTTAAATGAGATGAGTGCGTAAAACATTAAATGAATCCCTGGGATAGTTCAATAAGATTAAAATTAGCTTTAGGTTAAAAAGATTTCAATAATCATTGTTAGATAGAATCTAAGATTGGTGAGAAAAATCATAGCTTCGTCGGCTTACAACAACCTATGTCCCATGAGGAAATAAAGATGGTCAGAGAGCAATGGACGAGATTTGAAAGCAAGACTAAAGCAAGCCACTGAGTGAACATTTTAGCTGTGTCTGTTCACACCAAGTAAAATAAAAGGTGAACAAGAAACATTTAATTTATGTCAACAGAAAAGGGCTTGTATTTCTACAAACATCCAGATATTTCGGAAAGAGTGTTCATTATCTTCAGTTATTCAGTAACTGCTTCAATTTCACAGTCTATGTGTTACACATATCGATACTGCCTACTTCCTTAAGATCCCACAAAAAACAAAATGGCTGCTTAGTTGTGCCATGGTCATGAAAAAGCAATTCAAAAGGCAGTCAAGACATTTGGTTAAAGGTAGATAAGGAGAGTACAAATCTAAGGTTATAATACACTTTTATGAGTCATCCAGGGCATGAAGGGTATTACAGCTTTAGGATCAACCTAAAGAACATATCCAAATGTTATGGCCTTTGAGTAGTTAAGGAAATATAGTTTCATTCTTTCCTTCTGCCCATGCATTATATAGGGCTATTTATCAAGTGGAAGGCAGAAGGAATAGACAAACTCCTAAGGCCTTCCCATCAGTCTGTTTTACTCAAAGGTCCATTTCCTTTTATTAGCCTGTACTTTCAGGCTGTGGCTGTACAGAAAATAAACTTAAGAACTGAGGCTACTATCCAACCAACTCAGATCTAAAACTCCTGTTTTCATCCAAAATGTCTAAGTGCTTTACTTTCTGAATCACACAGATATTATCACAATTTTAAACACTAAACTCCACTTTCGCTGCATAGATAGACAGACGTGCGTTAACTAAGGGATTCATTTGGGAATACAATTTGTTGTTTCCCAAATTTATTGTTGGTAATGAAGAACAAAACATTGAATGATAAAGTTTCTTAAAGTCATTGGCGTGGCAAGAGGAATTTCATTCTGGTCAATAAAAATGAGGTTTATTTTGCTAAACATCAATACTATGGTCCCAACCTAGCCTAAGAAACCACAGACTCCTTCCACCAAAGGCAACCATCCCTGAATCACATGTTCCTCATTCACTGGGTTCCTTTTTATATAAATGTATTACATTTATATATACCCCTAAAGTTTTCATTTTTATTATTTTAGTTGTTTTCAACTTGACAAAAAATGAGTATCATTTGTATGTAATTTTAGAACTAATTTTCTCACTTAACATTATGTTGCTAGGATTCATCCATATTAAGGAAAACTATGGAGACAATAAAAAGATTAGTGGTTACTGGCATGAAGAATGAATAGGCAGAGAAAAGAGAATTTTTAGGGCAATGAAAATACTCTGTATGATATTGTAATGGTGGATACATGTCATTATATGTTTGTTAAAACCCATGGAATAGACAATACCAAGAGTGAACCCGAATGTAAAGTGTGGACTTTGGGTGATAATGATGAGTCCATGTAGGTTCATCCTTGGTAACAAATGTGTCATTCTGGTGAGTGATGCAGATAATGGGAGGTTATGCATGTATGAGAGCAGGGCTTTATGGGAAATCTTATTACCTCCCCCTCAATTCTGTTGTAAACCTTAAACTTCTCTAAAAATAGTCTTAAAAAAAATTTAAATGAAAGATTCATCTATATTATTGTATATTGCTATAATTCATTGGTTTTGACTGCTTTATAACGTTTCATTGCATGACTATAACACAGTTTGTTCATTTACTCTCTCATTGGGGGGTGTTTGGATTATTTGGGGGTTCGTGTTCACGTTTCCTGTTAAAAGTGTATAAGAGTTTCACCTAGTTATATATCCAAGAATGAAACTGCTGGGTCATCAAGTATATTTAAAAACATCCCTTAAAAATATGGCCACTTACACGTAAGAGCTTCATAAAGAGGGGAATTTCACATAGTGCATAAAGAACAAGTCATTGATGCATATAATTCACTTAAAGCCATTCACTGTTCCCTGATAATCTTACTTGATCCAGAGTAACATTTATCTAGAGAAATAAATAGATCACTTATCCCTCCATGAATATTATTCCTCTAAGTGAGCTCTAGGAAAGGGTTGAGCAGCAGGGAACTCAAGGTTAATATTTCCATCAGGAGCCTAACATGCAGACTGACCATGTGGTTGATTAACAGTAGGAAAAGTTAGAAGCATTTATTCTTACCCAACCATGGCGCAGCCAGGCAGCCATTGTTCCTTGAAGGTTGTCTTTTTCTTCAGTGTCCTTCAAATGTTCTTCATGACATCAACTAGAAAAGTTCAGTTGGGTGCTAAAGCATCTTCCACATCTCTCCTTAGCACATTTGACTCTCCCCTGTAAACAAAATGCCTCTTCCCTGAGCTAGAGCAGTTAGCCAGAGGGTGTGGATGAAGCTTGGCTGTGAGAAAGATCAAGTATCTGAGAAAAGGGTGAAATTCACTGGCCTAGAATAGAGTTGGAGTTAGGAACTGGAGAGAAAAAAACTGGAGCTGTCTGTCAGAAGCCAGATCCAGGAGTACTTTTCTAACAGATGTTAATCAGTATCTCCTGGATCCCAAGGTAATTGGGAACATTGATGGGGCCCTGCCTAAACCTTATTTGATGTTAACTGTGCCCTTCTGATGTGAACTGTATCCTTGCATGTGACCTTGATTTCTTTCACAAGGGCCTGGTATTCTTTGCAGTGATATTAACTCTATGGCTTCTAGGTAAATACTGCTGATTAGGTCCTGCCCAGCATCCTCCTTTCCCAGATAATCTATCTCAGCCAGTGGGAACCAGCAAAAGTGACACTAGGTATGAGGAGACGGCTGAATCCCTATCAAAGCATACAATGAAGATATGTTATTTTTAAGAAATGTGCAGCATTTACTGGACCTCTAGCTTAAGTTCTTTTGAAAAGTATTCAGTGGGAATTACTTGGTATTTATTAGGTTCAAATCTCGATTATCTGCTAGAAGAGTATGCAGTTTGTGGGGAAGTAGCAGATGTACTCCCTGGCTTTTCTTTTGAAAGGGTTGAATGTGTGAAGCTCGCTTGAAGCTGGAAGGGTAAACAACTTGAGACATCTGCCTTCTCTTTGCACATCCAGATCCAACCACCAAGAAAAACCTTTAAAATCAAAATGTTATCCCCTCTCTCCTCCTTTTCAAACAACACATACACTAAACTATCAATGGATTCAGGGCAAAAGGAAAGCTCAGCTTCAGCAGAATAAACCCAATGTCCTCCACACTGTGGAGGAAGAGTTGCAGAATCAAAGGGAAGAATAAGAAAATGAAACAATTTCCCATGTTTTTCTGAGTTTCTATAATGTGACTTATTATTTTATTAGAAACATTATATACCCCAAAAGAGTTTACAACACAAATGCAGATTCAGCTGAACATGATTCCTTTGTGTTACTTATACTATCCCTTCTCTTCCTTTCCTTGGCTAATGGAGGCTGGTCTAGGCTTTTCTGACATTGTATCTCCGTCACTAGGGGATACGACTGTGAAAGAAAAAGTTTAAAGTTTAGATTAAAAATGTCAAACAGTATAAATATGATTTCTTTGTAGATGACCAGTGATCCTCCTAAATATGCAAGGGGCTTCCCAAAATGTACAGCAAATATCAGACACAGTGCCAAAGAAAATAAGCAAATGGCTGTGTAGTCAGGATGTATACAGTCAAGACATCCCAAAGGAAATTAGGTGGTAGCCTGAATAAGAAGAGATAAATCGAAGAGAAATCTAAGTCTCTGACAGACATTTCGATTCCTTTTATATTTCACCCAAACGCTGTATTTGTGAAAATCTCAGGGAAAAAAGTATAATGATGAATTGAAGAAGTTTTCTGCATAATTCATGACCTAAAATACATGTTTGCCTGCACCATCTAGAAAATTAAGTGGGGAGGATTTTTCTTTTTGGTTTAAATTATCTGTGTGTTTCAATACTCCAATGTGACTAAGTAGACTCAACCTAATTTGTATGATATAGTAAAATGATGTCTTTCTTTAACTGGCAATATAAAAAAGAACTGTGACCCCCATTCTGGGCCACCTTGATTTCACGCCCATGTCCTTGGTTGCTCTCAGCTCTCCTACAGTGCTTCGAAGACTTTCCACAGACTATTTTCTGATCTAGTCAGCAGTTCATGAATTGGGCAGCATCCAATCTGGTAGATAAGAAGGAACCCTGAAGAGTTGTACAAAGCAAGAGATTTGTATAAACCATAGTGAACAGGAACAGGAAGTTATACTGGGCATTCACTGATTGGATAAAGCAAGGTTACTTTCCTTATACGGAGTAAAGGGAAGTCTTGGAGCTGGATCATGTAACTTGTGCTGAGCAGGCAAGTGTTAATTGGTTGACCTACCTCTTCCTTTCCTGGGAGAGCCAAGCATAGAAATTTAGATAAGTTTTGGTTTACTGACATTGGGTTTAGCATGAGCAACTCCATCTTGGGCCTAATCTTGTTACTTTAACACCTCTCTTCCTCACTTATACCATCTGTATGTGTATGAGGCAGGACGATTAAGTTCGTGAACTCATCCTAGAAAAAATGCTACATAACTAATTATTGAATATCACTACAGTCACCTTTGAAGTACTCCCCTTGGGAAGCGACGCCAGCACCTGGTCCACCCTTCAAAGCAATTTTGGAACTCTTTTCCTGTAATGGCCATCAGAGCTGTCATCATATTATCCTTGATGTCCTGAATGTCATCAAAATGTCTTCCTTTCAATATTTCCTTATCTTCAGGTAAAGAAAGAAGTAATTGGGGGCCAAATCAGGTGAGGAGGGAGGGTGTGCCAATACAGTTATTTGTTTACTGGCTCAAAACTCCCTCACAGACAGTGCCACATGAGCTGGTGCATTGTCGTGATATAGGAGCCATGAATTGCTAGCAAAAAGTTCAGGTCATTTTCATCTAACTTTTTCACGCAGCCTTTTCAGCACTTCCAAATAGTAAACTTGGTTAACTGTCCAGTTAGTACAAATTCATAAGAATAATCCCTCTGATATTAAAAAAGGTTTGCAACAAGTTCACGAACCTGTCATACTTTGTATGTATGATAAGAGCTAGAAGAGGAACCTTACCATGAGCACTAAGACATGCCTAGCCTAGTCCATCTGTGCTTCACCTACCCCTTCAGTTTATCTGCAACACTGAAGTACACTGAATTGTATTCTTATAAGTAGCATCAGTGAATTGAGGGAGAATGAAAATAAAGCAACTTCTTAGGAAAATGGAAAAAATGGGATGGATGGAAGAAAACTGGAGAAGGGAATAAAGGGAGTGCAAGAGCTGAGATCATCACTAGGAGACGCTTGAGATGAGTCCCCGAGATGGTAACCAGGCGTGGCAGACGACCATACTGTGCTGCCTTCCTGAAAGCTACCAAAACAAATTGATATAGTCTGCAATGTAAAATCTCAAGGAGAAATCCACTTTTTATATTTTAACATAAATTGATTAGAAAGTTTCATCCTTATGTGTGATTGTGTGTAGACACACGTATGCACAAAAATATACTTATTTGGTAGTCACTACTCTAGATCAGTTCTTGTGAAAATATACGAAACATACTTGATTGAAAGCTGATGAAACAATCCTGACAAATATCATCTCCCTGAGTCCTTTATGAAGACTCCAAAACATCAAGGTAACAGTGGCATACTTAAACGTCTGAAGTCCAAGTTGATCAGTTCAAATACAACACTGAAGGCACCAATAATGTAGCATTGGGTGCTTTTTGGTGCCACTGTTTTTGCAATTTTTCAAAAGCTTTGAGATAGCTTTAAGTCCACTAATTTCTCAGTACTCTGAAAATCATTGTTTAGTCATGATAAATAGGGAAGCTGAAATCAGATACATCATACATTACCCATTCAAACACCCTTTACTTTATATCCTTACTAGCTATTCAGTCCCCATTTTATATTTCAGTTTCTTTCTGAAACTTGACATAAAATTATCTTTTAATAATAATAATTATTATTATTATACAATAGTCAATTCAATTACCATCTATTACTTCCTAACTATTACAAGCAACACCAACATAATTATTAACAAAATAGAATGACTCACACTGAGATTAGTATTATTAATATTGATGTACTGATATGAGAACAATAACCCAATTGCTACCTCTATATGCAGTCTCAAAAGGCTGTTTTCCCTTCCACTCAAAACAATCGCTTTTAGCAACTTTCATCTCAACGCCTGGAGTCTAAAATCTAAGCATACATCTTTAGGCCTCCCGAGTCATATCAAAGAAATACTTCATATTTTGTAATATAAATATGTAGGTACTATGTGTAAACAATTGCTGAAATTGCAGGTTTCTACTTTTTTATACCCATTAGCAGAGTCTCAAACTTGAGTACTGCATGCGTTCACAGTAGGTTTCAAGGAGCCTTCTGGGAAGCAGCCACTCCTAAGAATATTGAAAGCTGAAGCACTGACACTGACTAAAGGTCCAGGCACCAACACTGCCAAAGAGGGATGCAGCTAAATATGTGGAGAACAGTCTACTATTTGGACTGTCTTCTGAGCCAGCACCTATGGACCACACTTGAATTCCATCAAATAAAATGATTTTTGTAGAATTTGAAATTTCAGGATACAACAGATAAAATCCAAACTTTATATAAGAATGGTAAATTCTATGTTTCACATAACTAAAATATTATGAAATAAGTCTACTTGTGTTCCCTATGCTAATATTCTAATACTCTGACTTAAAACTTTAAAAATCCACATTCTGTGCTCTCAAAGTCATCCAGTATATATGCTAAATATACAGAGATCTATTTCTTTGTGTCTTCTTCAATTTCTTTTAAAAATGCCTTATAATTTCCAGTGTGTAGGTCCTCCATGTCCTTTGTTAAGTTTATTCCTAGGTATTTTATTGTTTTTGTTGCAATTGCAAAAGGAATTGGATTTTTTTTCATTTCTTTTTCTGAAATTGCATTGTTAGTATGCAGGAATGCAATGGATTTTTTTATGGATTGAAAGAATCAACATAGTTAAAATGGCCATATTACCCAGAGAAATATACAGATTTAATGCAATTCCCATCCAAACACCAAAGGCATTTTTTAAAGAAATAAAACAAAAAATCATCAGATTTGTTTGGAATCACAAAAGATCCCGAATAGCCAAAGCAATCTTAAGAAAAAAGAACACTACTGGAGGTATCACACTCCCTGACTTTAGCTTGTACTACAGGCACCAATAATTAAAACAGCATGGTATTGGCAGAAAAACAGACACACAGACCAATGGAATAGAATTTAAAACCCAGAAATAAACCCACATAAATATGGACAGATAATTTTTTTTTAAGATTTTATTGGAGAAGGGGAACAGGACTTTATTGGGGAACAGTGTGTACTTCCAGGACTGTTTTTTTTCCAAGTCAAGTTGTTGTCCTTTCAATCTTAGTTGTGGAGGGTGCCATTCAGCTTCAAGTTGTTGTCCTTTCAGTCTTAGTTGTGGAAGGCGCAGCTCAGCTCCATGTCCAGTTGCCATTGCTAGTTGCAGGGGCCGCAGCCCACCATCCTTATCCCAGGAGTCGAAACCAGCAACCTTGTGGTTGAGAGGATGCACTCCAACCAACTGAGCCATCCGGGAGCTCAGCAGCAGCTCAGCTCAAGGTGCCGTGTTCAATCTTAGTTGCAGAGGGCACTGCCCACCATCCCTTGCGGGACTCAAGGAATTGAACTGGCAACCTTGTGGTTGAGAGCCCACTGGCCCATGTGGGAATCGAACTGGCAGCCTTCGGAGTTAGGAGCATGGAGCTATATATATAGACTATATATAGACAGAGAGGGGAGCGAGAGAGAGAGATCCATAGTCTCTGCATATTGATCACTCATCCCTTAGTCATTAACTAAGTAATATATAAAGTCTATGTATATATAGGCATAAAAAGCATGCATTTATATAATAAACATTTATGATACGTTACATACATTGTTTCTCCATTAAAAATAATAGCCTTTCTGTACTCAAATGTGGATACAAGTCCTAACAAATCTAATACTAAACTTCTATGATGAGAAGTTTCTAAAATCTCTCCTCACACTTATCAATTCATAATGGAGAATCGTATTCTAGTCATGTTGTGAGTCACCTTGACCATTTATATTAAAATTCTAATTTGCTCTGGGCCTATGAGCCTACAGACCAAATCAGTGGATGAAATACTTCTTCTCAGTAAAATAATTTCATTTGAGAGATATTATTTTTTCTAGCCCTATGCTCATGAGTGCTTTGAAAAGAGGTTACAACCTGTGGTGGTCGTTAGAGATGTTCACACATATCCTGTTTTTCCTTATTTGGGGCATATGATGGCACAGCACTTCCCTGCCACTCTGAAGTTAGGCATAGCCGGGTCTTTTCCTTTGGGCAACTACATGTGATTTAAAAGTACATGTATCCCGGGGTGGCCGGATGGCTTAGTTGGTTAGAGTCCAAGCTCTCAACAACAAGGTTGCCAGTTCAATTCCCACGTGGGATGGTGGGCTGTGCCCCCTACAACTAAAGATTGAAAATGGTGACTGGATTTGGAGCTGAGCTGCACCCTCCACAACTAGATTGAAGGACAATGACTTGGAGCTGATGGACCCCGGAGAAATACACTGTCCCCCAATATTCCCCAATAAAATTTATAGTAAAAAAAAAAAAAAAAAGTGCATGTATCTCTCTAGTTTTAAGAGATAGTATGTAATTTGCCAAGTTCTTTTTTTCCTGCCTTGGCAAGCATGGAAGCACATACTGACATAAGGGCTCCAAGTGACTGCAAGGACACACAATAAACATCCAGCATAAATAAACACTTATCAGAAATAAACTTTCATGGTGTTAAGCCGGAGATTTGGTGATTGTTTGATACTTCAGCAAACTTAGCCTAGTCTGACTCATACAGGTTCTCAATAGTTCCATAAATTTCTGGAAATCCACATAGAAAGCAAGTACAGCCATCTATTTAAGATTCTTTAAAATAATAAATACTGGTAAAATCATAAATATGATGTTAGAAAGTTGATAAGTACAGAGTATTGCAGGTCAACTTTGGCAAGTATTATAATCTCAAGCAATAACCAAAGCAAAAAGTCCTGCTCTCACACTGATATATCCAAGCTCAATGAATATCTCTACCCTAAATAAAGATGAATATACAATAAACCAAATGGCAAATTAGGACACTATAAAGACCCTGAAATAGACATAAAATGATTTTTTAAATTTCACTCTGCCTCTACACTCTCCCTCTATAAATTATCTCCACACATCACTGTCATATAAATCTTTCTAAAGCCATCATGTAATCTCCTTAATTCAGAAACTGTAATATATTTCTGCTATTTTAAATCAAACCTAAACTCGTTGACCCTGGCACTGAACGGCTCACTAACTCTGCATGTATTTCCCACCATAACCAAGGGCACACTCTGTCATTCTCACCCCACCATAATCAACTGGTTTCTTTGTCCCACACACCATATCCTTTCCAATCTGCTCCATTCACTATACAGTCTCTGAATTCTTGCAATACTTAGAGTGTACACATAACCCAGCATTTGATTATAGATGCGTTTCCTGTTAATATTGCAGGTATACATGTACTATTCTTTTCTACCCCCATTAATCAGATCACAAGTTCTGGAAAGAAAGCAACCTGCCTTCTAATGCCCAGCAAACTGAATACTTTATACATAATTAGAAAATTAATGTTAATTTGATATAACTTTTTTTTAATTAAAGTTTACTGGGGTGACAATTGTTAAAGTTACATAGATTTCAGGTGTACAATACTGTATTACATCATCTATGTATCACATGGTGTGTTCACCACCCAGAGTCAGTTCTCCTTCCATCACCATATATTTCACTCCCTTTACCCTCACCTACCATTCCCCTTCCCCCTTACCATCTGGTAACCACTGAACTATTGTCTGTGTCTATGAGGTTTCTTTCTCATTTGTTTGTCTTGTTCTTTTAACTTTTGATGACAGCATCGATGAACGCAAAATAACAAGGATGACCCAAGCAGAAGGTAGAAAAACATTTTTTTTTATTCTAAATGATTTTAAAACAACAAAATATTGTTTATGCCTCCTCAAAAACAGATTTATGTGTTTCAAAAAAAGCTTCCTCTTCCAAATAAAACAATGGCTGGACTCTCACAAGAAAGGATCAATGATATCCAGAACAAAACTAAAGTGTATGTGTGGATTTGCCCAGACGTGAAATCCCAGGCTTTACTAGTGAAAGTGGAACTCGCTGAGAAAGGATAAGGCATACTTCTTAAGAACTAGGTAAAATATCAACTTGCATACATCGATATTAATTGCCAAGCAGCCTGGGAATGTGAACAGGTGGCTGCAAAAATAATGCACAGGAACAGGCCAGCAGTTCTCTGAGTTGGGATCACCAGGTTCAGTGCAACCCTTGCCGCAAAGACAAGTCAGACCAAAACTCCTCTCGTAATGGACTCAGGGAAGGAGTGTCCAGTAACTAGGTTTTCAGTGGGATGGTAATGAGCCATGCTCTAGTGACCTCAAGCACTGAAATCCCTGGGCTGTGTATTCCCTTTGGGAAGCTCTCCAATAAGTTTGCATTTAGAGAAACATTATATTTTAATATCATTTATACGTGACCAGAGAGATGTTCCAGATGGATTTTTGTCTTCTCCTATGCTGATAATTTTGTATTACAAAACTGATTGCTTTGTTACAATTACATTTCTACAGATAATAGACCCTTCCCCTGGTCTGATTGAAATAAATTTGCATAGAGGACTAAGAGAAAAACTGTACCCTGAAGGACTTCTAAAACTGAAAGCAATTTCATTCCAAATTCTAGGGATGGCAACATATTTTATCCCAAGGTGAAAATTTTCTGATTGATCAAGACTCTTGATTCACAGTTTCACATTTAAAATCTGAGTCCTCATCTACAGCTTCACTTTCTCAACAAAAAAAAAAAAAAAAAATTCTCCTTTTCCAAGCCTTTTGTGATCAACAGCGGCAGAAGTGGACTTGACTGTTTATCACCTTTGATTTCTGAGCAGAGTTCCCAGGTTTAGCTCCACTCGTGTCCGGGAGAACCAGGAGGCCCTCACATGTAGTGGCCCTCGCTGTGAGGCGGCCTCTGGCAAAGAACCACAGAGAGCATTATATGTACACTGCAGGACATTGCTATTTCGTTTTTGATTATGTCCAAGGAGCAAAACGTTTCTTTCAATATGTGGCTTCACATAAAAACTGAAATGAAATTTGTGGAATTCTGTGAAATAACTTAATGCAAGGGAATAAATAGCCTTTGCTGTGATAATGCAGCTTTGAGGTGAAAATGTTTATTTCGCTGAACCATTCATGCATCTGCCTTATTTCATCATTTATCTTTATAAGGATTATCACCATCTGGGCTTGCCAAATGAAGCTTCCATCACTTACTGCCACTCAACAATTTCCTTGAAATGTTCTAGGATCCTTTCAGGACAGTCTTGACAGAGATTCTTGTTGGTTTAGGTAGATCACCTTGATAATTTGTTGTGCAGACAAACTCATATCTCCGTTCAGCATTTCTGCTTCCCCAAGTGGTGCTTTATATTTCATCTATGACTATACTATTTAGAAGACAAAATATTAATAATAAAAAGGACACCAAAACAAATCACCAAGCCATCTGATGATTTCCGCGGAAGAGAAAACAATCTTAAAATACCATTGTAGTATCTACTTATGCAAAATGAAGGAGAAAATCAAAGCATGGCTCAATTCAGGGAAAACACACATACACTTTCTGTAACAATGGGCAAGTAACCTGTTATATAGATTTTCTCTTCTGTAAAAAAAAAAAAAATTCTGACTTTCCCAATACATTTGATTGTTATAAGAATAAAATAAATCCCCAAATACATAAATATAAATAAGTAAATACATGTACATATACAGAGGGTACCAAAAAAATGTATACACATTTTAAGAAAAGAAAAACCTGCATTAAAATTATGCTGATGGTAACCACTTTGAGCACCTCTTGTAATTGCAGAAGTCAAACGTGACTTGTATTCATTTTTTGTTATCAGTATATATTGAGTATTACAATTTCAATAGTTTTTTTTTCCTTTTTTAAAATGTATATACATTTTATTGCACCCTCTGTATAAGCACAAAGCTTTATGTAAACTAAAGTAGAAACATTTTCAATTTGATAATAGTTATCAAGTGACTTGAAAATGTTTATATTCTTTAATTCAATAATTACACATCTAGAAAACCTATATTAAGAAAACAATCAGAAATTATGCAGAGACTTACGCATGTTTATTGAAGCACGCTTTTAATTAGGAAAAAATAGAAACAACCAAAATGAGTATAAAAGTTCATAATATGCAGCTATTTAAAGTTTTCAAAGAATGTTAACTAACTGGGGAAGAGATATATATGGTGTTATATTTTACAGGATGCAAAATTATACATACAGTATGATCTCAATTTTAAAACATATATATGTACATGCGGGATGTACAAACTAAAAACTGGAAGAAAATAGACAAATACACCAACCATTATTATTTCTGGTTAATTTTTGTTTTCTTTATATTTTATCTTTGTAAATGTTCTAAAATAACTATTACTTGTAAAGTTTCAACAAGAGAGGAATAAATGTTATTTTTGAAAGAAATCTTTCCCTAAAATAATAAATGAAAATGGAAGCAAAATTAATATTTTATCTTTTAATTTGTTACAAAATAGCATACCAGGCTATCTTCTAGGGTGCTGCTGCTCTCCTTTCATTAGTCAATTTAAGCCTCTCTTTTAGGAAGCACCGCGTTGCCACACTTCACAAGTGGATTGAATCTCTTCCCCGCAACACACAGCCTGACCTCTGGTGACCTCGGGGCCCCAGGCCTCACTGCTATACTCTCATCACATTGCACATGAGCTGTGCAGGTCTGGTACTTGTATATTAGCTTGATGCCTTTGGACTACATTAGGGATAGCTTTAAGGAACTGTCCTATAAAACAAATCCCTATATTTAATGTAAAGATATTTTTGAAGGTGAAATATAGTGCCCCAATCATGCAGTGTCCTCTCATGAGGAACAATTGGGGAAAATTCTCTCTGGTCTCAATTTCAGGAATAGTCACACTTCTCCAGGGCAACATGTTTGATTTTCATCTTGTAGACATTGTGAATCATGTAACTAATGATATCTCCTGCAATCTGTTGGCTGCTAGAAAGGTCAGTGCTTAATCTGTGATCCACCTATGGCAGGAAAAACTGTAAAAGCCCACTTTTAACATGTGGCTCTTGCTGGGAGTGTCATTCTACTTCCAGTCATTACCTTTCCCTGTTACCCCTATTTACTCACTTTTGAAAAGCTGTCTTATCTCGGTATTTGAATGTATCATTGTATACTCAAAACTTTTTAGAAAACTAGCCATGTCACATATAAATCAGCTAATTAATAGAGCTTGGATTCATTTTGTACTATTATTTTCTGTACTACTATATATGAACTTGTTGCAACGATGTTGCTAACCTTTTTTGATATCAGAGGGATTATTCATTATGAATTTGTACCAACTGGACAAACAGTTAACCAAGTTTACTATTTGGAAGTGCTGAAAAGGCTGCATGAAAAAATTAGATGACCTGAACTTTTTGCCAACAATTCATGGCTTTTGCATCACGACAATGTACCAGCTCACACGGCACTGTCTGTGACGGAGTTTTTAGCCAGTAAACAAATCACTGTATTGGAACATCCTCCCTACTCACCGGATCTGATCACCAATGACTTCTTTCTTTACCAGAAGATAAAGGAAATTTTGAAAAGAAGACATTTTGATGACATTCAGGACATCAAGGGTAATACGATGACAGCTCTGATGTCCATTCCAGAAAAAGAGTTTCAAAATTGCTTTGAAGGATGGAGAGGGCACTGGTGTTGGTGCATAGCTTCCCAAGGGGAGTACTTCGAAGGTGACCATAGTGATAATCAGCAATGAGGTATGTAGCACTTTTTCTAGGATGAGTTCACAAACTTAATTGTCTAACTTTGTACAGTAAGTTTATATTTTCTATGTTAGAATCAATGTTATTTGATTACTAAATTTATTATGCCTTGTGGAGATGAAAGATCTCTATATTGAATTTTCTTTAAACATCAAAATAATTCATTGGAGAGGGGTGTTTGTTTTTTCTCCAAATGATTGGACTTATTGTGGGTGCTGCCATGTGAAGACATTGTTTCTACCACATCCAAAAATGGTTAGGCAGAAATTTTAATGTCTTCTAATGACCAAAATCTTAATTTACAACATCAATCATGTTTTAAAATATTCAGACATCTGTTCCAGTTACAATGCAATGGCAAAGATGCATTTCTTTCTTATTTGGCAAGCATTACAAGTATATCTGTTATTTACAAGCATGTTGCCTCATCTATCAAGGTCGCTCAGAGCTGACAGCATTTAGTGACTAAGGAAGGCATGGCAAAGAATGATAAAAAAGAAAAATGATTCCAGCCATAGTTATGTTAATTCCGGAATGTCAGCTATAAATGTTAAATCTCTCATCGAGTAAGTATTTCCCAAGAGAAAAGTTGACTACTATCTCACCACAACCTCAATAAATCTAATTAGTGCAGTCATAGCAATCATTGTGCTGGGCTTCCTTTTTGGCTAGTTGGTTCCATAGCAAAATCTCAAACTAAACTAAGACCTCCAGAAACCCCAACAGACCAGCCCACGGTGAAATTAAAAGGGTAATGACAACAGGGAGAGGAAAATATTTTAATGGAACATTTGATTTCATGAATTTAGGTCCTCTCTGTGACTTACTTTCCAAATCAAATGTGGCATCTTTGGGTTTTTTCCCATCTTATTCATAGTTTATGATATATCTCTCTGTAGGGCATCTCTCTAAAGGATGCCTGGAGGGACAAAGAAAATAACCTTAGAGCACTTTCCTTCTAAAGAAGGCCCTCTCCTGGTTATTTATAGAGAAATACAATTCTGCTTCCTCCTGGGTCTTCCCCAAGTGATTAAATAAAATATAATAAAGGTATTTTAGATATAGAGAAAGCATGTATAATGAATTGCCTATGAGCCAAAAAAAAAAAAAAAAAATAGATGACATGACATTCCTATCTTCATTTAGATAATTCATAGGCTACAACAACCCATAACTTCCTAGGAAGCGTCAAGTCTAAAATTTCTATTTAGTATGAAACTGTTATGCCATAATTTGGCTGACCCCAGATCAAGGTTATGAGGAGCAAGCAGGCCAGGAAGACTGAGGTACACACTCTAAGACCAGATAAACGGGAAGCTGAATCAGGGCACAGAGACATCAGCTAAGACAAAGAGTCCCACTGTTACTAAAGATTTATACAATCTTTCATCTAACAACAAACACTTTTTGAGTAGTCAAAGCACTACTACTACTTACTAGTATCTCAGCCACTCTGTTAAGCTCAAGGATTCCAAAAATGTGTGAATAACAGTTTCACCCCCCAGAACAGCACAGTGTAAACACACAAATAAAGTAACAACAGTGACAGGAGCTCCCATTTATTAGCATTTACTCTACCAGGTGTGCTTTGTGCTTTACATGCCTTTTCCCATTTACTCCTTATCACAATCCTAGGAACAAAAATTTTTTCTTGGGCCATACTCAAGGTAAGGAGAGGATTGTACGCATGAGGTTGGCTGTCCCTGACATGGGTCAGCCCTGCATGACAGTCTGACATCTGTCCCAGCCTCCTCCAGTTTCCTCACTCTTCTCTAGCTGCCGTCCCAATTTTTCTCACAGGCATTTTCCCCAGTAAATGGGATTGAACCTTTAATCCTATCCTGGTATTCACTTTTCGTCTGACTCAAATTTGTTGAGTTTGTGATGCTAATTAACAAACACCCAAACGAAGATATCTAATAAGCAGTCTAGAGTTCAACGTTGTGAGTGGAGATCTAAAATAGGAGCCATTGGCACACAGATGGTATTTGAAGCCATGGGGCTAGGTGAGATAGCATTATTCAAACCTCATTTCATTCAGTGCCCACATCTTGGCTCCCTAAGAGGAATAACCCTAATACACTAGCTTACGCTAAAATGTGTCTTATGACGAATGCTTTCCTGGTAAGGGTCAGCCCCTGTAAGAATGTCTGCATTTTAAATTAGCATTCCTACGAGTGAACCCACAGGATGAGTCCATCTTGATGGAATGTCAAGTTCCATGGCTAATGAGTGAGGGAGATAATTCTGAGTCTTCTCCACATCCAGAGTCAGACTCCTGTCACTGCCACTAACTCAAATTTCTAAAATTTCCTGTTTATTTTCCTTTTATTTTTACTGTTCAGTTTCTGCTCAGTAAAAAAGTGAAGGGTCTAAGTCACCCTTCTTGTCACCTTTTTCATTTTCCTTCAGTGATCACTGTTTTATTCTTCGAAGAGTTTTCTAAGAAATTTCACTAACCATATTCAGGAATATGTAGTTAAGAACCCTCAATTTTGCTACCAAATAAATTCTAGAAATGTACAAGATCCCCAACCCAACCCGAACAAGCCCTCAGGAATACTATTATTTGAGGAAGTTAGATATGTGGCAGAAAACAGAAAAACTGAAAAATATGATGAATAACAAGAAAATAGTATGGCTGTGGAACAGTGAAAGTTAGACAGGCAAAAAGGAAATGTGACTAGAGAGTTATTTATAGAAAAATAACAGCTACTTTTTTTCTTATTTGCATCTAGCACTTCCAGCAAGAATGTTCTATAAATTCAGTATCTCCTCTCATTCCTCTGAGTTGTTTTTATGTTTAGTTCCCACCTGTTCCCTTCTATGCCTGAGTGTATAGTTATTTCCTCCCTTTCACATATACACCAGAGAAATAAACACTTCCAGTAACAAAAATCAATCAAATAGATGTAAAATTTATTAAAACTACATTAATGAAGTTAGGGAAAAATCATATCTATATCCTCTAGACTAATGAACAAACATTATTCATTTCTCAGTGGTGTCATCTTCTTCCATTTATATTGTTAGCATCTCTCAGAACCCAATAATAAAACAATAATAGGAAGCCTGGGTATTCCAATGGAGGCAATGGAGCAAGATACTTAAGATCCAGCTGGCCTCAAAAATCCAAAATGTGTAGTTGCTGTGCACGACTGGAATGAGGAAAAAAAAAAAAAAGAAGAAGAAAGAAAAAGAAAGCCAGGGTCCTTGGTACATCTCCCCTGGGCCAAAGGCCAAAAGTTGCTGGCGAGTAGCCTCTAGCTCAGCCAAAGTACTAAAAATAGTTGAGAAAGGCAGGGAGAGCCTTTCTGTAATGGCAAGGGGCTGTGGGGAATGTTTAGAGACACCCTAGTTTTATTGTGAAATCTCAAAATAAAACACCACTGAGACTAATCCTCCCAGGAAGCAGTGCAGTACAACAACACGAAGCCAGCTCGATGTTTACCCATTCTCTAACAAAAGTTTTAATTAAGGCCATTATGGGATTTCCCTTTGCCCCCAAGGAAACACAATGCCAATTTTATACCTCAGTCAACGGAACAGTTGGATTCAATTTGAAAATTTTGAACTCAATCTTCAGCAATATGTCTATTTTGTAAATTGAGGTATACCTCAATATGCACAGTTTGCCTAAAGCTCCAACATGAGCATCAAAAGCAATCTGGAAAACAGAACTGATGTTTGTGTGAAAAATAACATCATTTAACACGTTTTGCTTGCCTAAGGAAAGAACAGCTTACAAATACTCCTGTGAACTGTAAACACCACAGATTTTAAATAGTGAGAATGAGAAGAAATTAAGAAAAGTTAAATGCAGATTGGTTATCAGAAAAAAAGAAAACCTCTCTCCATGTCATGAACGTCTCCCCACTGGGGTTAATTAGGACATTAAATGGACTACTCAAGAACTAGTAATGACTTCAACCTTGGGGATATGTAATAGCTTTAAATCAGACATAAAGACAAGAACAGCTTAAGTGACCATTGGTGAATCTTTACAGTTTTTTCTTCACCCTCGGTTTGAGGAAGCTCAGTGTTCATGCTGCAGTGAGG
This sequence comes from Rhinolophus sinicus, assembly GCF_057876585.1. Classification (NCBI taxonomy): domain Eukaryota; kingdom Metazoa; phylum Chordata; class Mammalia; order Chiroptera; family Rhinolophidae; genus Rhinolophus; species Rhinolophus sinicus. The sequence continues at coordinate 115,336,048 of NC_142503.1, read as the reverse complement.
TAAACGGGGAAAAGGAATATAAACCAGGGGGACAAAATACGCACTTCAAAAGCCTGCAGTTTCTTAGGAGAACCTCCAGTGACCAAAGAGTACTCACCCCATCCTCCTTATAGAGCAGTCTCTTCTATGGATGGACGTGCTTCTCCCTGGTTCTGCTCTGACCACCGCATGGCTCCCACCCAGCGACAGAGGAAGGGAATGTACCGCTGGTCTCCAACCCCGAGGATTTGAGTGTTGGAGAATACTAAAAAACAACACTACTGGCATGAATATTACTTTTCTTAGGAAGGACAATGGGACAGGGACAATGATGAAACATTGTTTCAAATGCCTTCAGAGCAGCAAATGTTAATGAGTGGAAAAACATGAGGAGACTTGTTCGAAAATCCATGAGAGTTGCTCTGTGGGCACACATCTAAAAATGCTTGAGTAGGGATACTGCTTGGAGCCAGACATCCCGTGCAAAAGACGGGCTATACCACCACCAGCACGAAAGTTATTGATATGAATTGTATTTTAATATTTTACATAATATTATATTGTAAAATTATGTTAATATTATTTTGTTATTGAACTGAATTTCATTTGCACCCACAGATAGGCGAGGCCTTCAGAAATTTGGATTTCATACCAAAATTTCAATTTGGAAGACTGAAAATTTTTCTTTATTTGGTTTTTGTAATCTGAACACTGTTATCTGATTTATTCAATATTAAATGAAGACTGAGGGTTTTTTTCTACTTGTTCATTCAAACTTGTGTTTTAATCAAAAGGTAGTAAGAAAAGATTGACACAAGAACCACTTCTGCATACCATCCACTACAGCCATTCCTGTTAAGACCCCAATGATTCCACTCAAAAGAAGACATTTGTTTGTTAGCTCGTGTGTTATCTCAAAATCCATGGAATACCTGTGCAGGTGAGTGGTCTCTACCACACGTGAAGTATACAACTCCTTTCAACCCATTAGCTCAATAGTAACAGCAAACACATAGGGCTCACTATGTCCAGACGCCTTTCTAATTGCTCTGCACATAGTAATCTATGTAATTTTCATTTCACCCTATTAAGTAGCTATTTTTAATCTCTGTTTTCAAAATGAGGTAATCAAGGCACTGAGAGTGAGAAACTAGGGTGTATAACCAGGCAGTCTGCACCCAGGGATTTAGCCACTGTACTTCACTTCCTTAAGGACTGGACCTGAAGACTTAAGCAGCTGGCCCCATGCCACCCTCTGCTCTGGGTTCTGCTGGAGAAGAGAGGTAGCACGCAGAGAGGAGGGCAAGGAGATACTAAGTATACCAGAGGCACAATGGAAAGTTCCAAGTGAAAGGCAAGATGCAAAAAGAAAAACAAAGGTCCAAAGTAGGCCAAGACAGCAGAGTTAGTTTGTCTCAGACAACCTCTGTCTCTAATCTCTTTACTCTCCTACAAAAGACAATACTTTCTTATGTTCTTGGATTCTTTCCCCCACCCCACCCCCCGTTTTATGGAGAAATAACTGACATACATGACTGTGTACATTTAAGAACAAAGCATGATGGTTTGATTTGATTACAGTGTTCTTGGATTCTTGACCCACATGAAAACTCATATTTAGTGGTGGTAATTAGGGGGTGGTTGGTGTGAATTTCTTTAAAAGGAGTTGCTTCAAATATATTTCCAACTGCCACCCTGCAGTCTCTATGCTGCTGGCCATGAGAAGGACCATCCGAAAAATGCCACTCTGTCCTTAACAATGCCTATGAAACATGTCTCGGGCAACTTGGTAGGCTGAGCTTTTGCTCAGAAATTGTAAACAGCATCTCATTTCTCCCTTTTCCTTGCCCCTACTCTAATCTGTTTGCCTTCACTAACTGCTGGGGTGGGGAGTTTGGCTTTGTAAATAGAGAGAAGAGTTTTATTGGAGAGGGGCTAGAGAAAAGATGAGAGCCCTGGAGGGGGCAGAAGGGCATCTGGCTCTTATCTAATCTCTTGTGTTGGCTTTGAGCCAGTTTGGAGAAGGAGGTTAGAGGCTGTGCAACTCTGCCACACGCAGAGCTGCCCTGGGGTCAAGGTGACTGAGTGGGGCCCAGAATTCGGGAGGCCACTCTGCATAGCTGTGCTAACCACTGCAAGAAGCAGAGGCTTTGAGAGCATCCAAAGGTATAACTCCTGGTGTGGGCACTGGCATCTCATGATTGGCAGGGGCAAAAGCACTTCTGTAGATAGTAGGCATGGACAAGGGCGCACCAGGGCAGTGCAAACAGTGTCCTGTGGCAGCTATGGGCTGACTTGTGGTTCTATATGAGCACATCTTAGGGGACGTATAATCAAGTTAGTGGGACCTTATCTCATCCTAATTTTAGGGGGAGAAAAAAAGGGTGGCCTTATTTTATAATCACACACTAGAGTGTGACAGAGCACATTTATTTAAGTGAGGGTCCACTTCAGATCTTGTTCCTCATACTTGGATGTGTGCAGGAGCCTTCCAACTGCCCTCCCTATCTCTAGATTCACCTTCCTGTGTAGGCTGCACAGTGTCATCCCCAAACAGCATTTCATTATATCATTTCCCTGCTCAAAACTTACTGTATTTCACAAAATGAGGTGTGCCTGTGGACAACATAAAATGTGGCTCTGAGGAGGACTGGTAGGGTGACCAGCCATCCCAGTTTGCCCAGACTGTCCTGGTTTTAGCATTGGAAGTCCCATGTGCTGGGAAACCCCTCAGCCCCAGGCAAACTGGGAAGGCTAGTCCACCTTGCTGACCATCAACTTCGGCTTGGGATTGGCACAAATGTACGTGCAGCTTTTTGTTTTGTTTTTCTCCAACAGGAAGAAGAGCCATTAACAGCTACTATTTTTACACCAAGAGGCAATGAAATTTAGTTGCTTATTTCATATAGGCAGTTTGGTTGCTATGGAAACCGTGAATGGCAAACTTGATTGTTCAAACTTATAAAATTGACAAATTTTTCAGGAATTGTTTCATACCTTTAAGTTTTAATACTCACTACTGCAGGGCTAAGCCCCTTGCATTGTGAAATTTCATTATAATACTTCAACATAATTATTTACTTTCCAGAATATTATTACCAACAATTAGTTATAACTGATACTCAAAACATATTTTCCCTTTGAGAAGATATTTTAGGGCTTCAGTTTTCATTCTATGCCCATGAATTGCAAACTATCTATGGATAGCATGCTTGAACTCCTAAATTCCCTGTGCACAGGCAGTACCTACACATATATCCACACTTATACTGCATAGCTTGTACCTCTTCATAGGCTGAAGACTAGATATTATTTGTTTATGTAACCCTACCTTGTCCCATAAAGTATTTAAGGAGGCTTTAAAAATGCAAGCTAAAGCAAGAAAAACAAAATAGAGAGAATGGGAAAATGTGGGTAAGAAAGTAAAATGATGCCATGAGTAAGGTCAGTACAAAAAAAAAAAAAAAAAATGCACGCCAAGAAGTTCCAGTTCCTTGCAAAATTCTAAAGATGGGTTACACATCTGTTTCTAATCCATCTAACAAGAAACTCAAAGAGAAAAATCATGTTGTCATAAAATTCAATGTCCTTTTGGTAAAAACAAACAAATAACTTAGAAACAGCATCAGCTTAGTGAGAGAGAAATGAGAGATATTTACCATGTGGTCTTCACATAGAGGATACTATTTAAGGATAAATGTCTAAATCAATGGCTAACTATGTCACCCAAGACCTCTTGTGTACGTGAAGGATTACATGATTATTTAAAAAGAAAAAAGTCTTATTCACCTAAAAGAAAAAAAGGAACAGCCCTGAAAATTGCAAAATAAAGATTTTAAACTTTGATTCTTTGTTACTGCCTCCAAATATATATATATATATATATATTATAATTGGTTCATAAAACAGAAAAGGCATAAGGTAATAGGTAATAACCAACATGAAAGAAATCATGTAAAGAATTTCATTTTTCTCTGTTAAAACAGTGGACAAGAAATTGTTGTCCATGTGGGCTCACAGCATGCAGTAAGATACCAATAAAGGTAGTCACTTTTATTATTTATTGTTTACAAAGGGGTTTTACGGTCTATAGTTCACTTGGTCATTTTATGACATGAATTGTACAAAACAGGAAACTGAAGCAATGTTTCCAACTTGCAAATGGTGATTTCAGATTCAAACTGATTTCCGACTCTAATGCGTATAATCACTCTGTTGCCTCTGACTAATGAATAAACTAGCCACGTAGTACCAAATATAGAGTTAGCAAGAGTATTATATGCAAGTTATAAAAAGTAATCTTGGCTCTGATACTGTACTATAGGTACACAAGATATCATCACTGAGGAAGACTGGGTGAAGGGTACAGGGGACTTCTCTGTACTATTTCTCGCAAATGCACATAAATCTGCAATTACCTGAAAATTAAAAAGTTTTAAGACAGTAATCTTTCAATTATATTTGATAATGTTTTCTCCTTTGTGGAGTTATAGGAAAAAAAATAAAACTCCTGGCCTCCAGCTTGATCTTTTTGCTTTAAGAGAAAGACAGGATGAGGTAAGAGCAATAACACTGGAAAACAGGACTCTGTGAAAAGGGAAATAAGAGAAAACACAGGGAGTGAAGTGGATATGAATAAACTATTTTCACCTAGAAAACAAATCCAAAGAAAATGCACCTGAATTGAAGAAAGATAAGGAAAGCCTTTCCAATAATCTTTCTCATTATGGGATTAAATACTTCCACAGTATTAGAAAAACTACCCATCTATCTTGGACGAGGAAGGTTCATCGGGTTGGAGGATATGGGCTCAGTAAGTGTTCTCCTTTTGTCCCTTTGCAATTCCACAAGCTGACCAGTCATGTAGGGAAGCAAAATAGTGTTTGAATGCTGGTTCTGTCACTTTCTGACTCTATCACTTGAGCAAATCATATAACCTCCTTGGGCATCTGCTTTCTTATTTTCAAATAATGAGAAAGGGATATTGTACTTTGTAAACTGCAAAATTATAGAGAAATAGTGTTTATTATTACTATCTGCTAGTTCAGAGGGTTCAAAAGAGACATATTTGACTTCAATGAAAGTGTCAGAGATAGCTTCAAGCACAGGAAGAATGAGCATAGTGGGATACGAGAGGCACTGAAAACCAATTCTCCCAAAAAAAGAAGTAAATCCATCCCTTACTCTTAGTCTACCAAAATGCTTGATATCCCACCACTAAAGATTCACTTTTTTCTAATATATTGTCAACACCCTAGAGCAAATCTTAAATCTTATTTATTATTGCATTCCCATATTGCATAATGGCTAACAGAGTAGATAATCAAAAAATATTGAATATTCATTGGAAAAGGGTACATATCTCTAGAAATTCAAAATTTAAATTACAATAGTTATAAAAAATGATATGCTGAGGTTTTGTGAACCACTGGTTACCTAAATGGTTACCTACAGTCGTGGACACCAGTGCAATGCCCAAATCTCCACCCCAGGACTGAAACACTCATTCCCCCAATCACTGAGAGTGTTGGTGGTCCACAGTTTAGAGCTAAGTCCCTTTTCTGGCCTTGTCCTCACTAAAAAGAGTCACCTCACCTAAAAATCATATCTCCACCCCAAGGCTATAATGGTCCCATTTTTGTGTCTTAATTTGGGCCAATTCTAAAGGGCCATCCCTGTTCTAGTGCTCTCTGCGGGATCAACTGAGGCCCCTGTTGCAACTTGTATTCGTCAGTATTCTCCAGAAACTGGAGATTTTCTACATGGAGATTTATTGTGAGGAATTGACTCAAACAATTATGAAGGCTGAGAAGTCCCCTGATCTGTCATTTGCAAGATGGAGACCTAGGTAAGCTAATAGTATAATTCAGTCCACGTCTGAAGACCTAAGAACCAGGGAGGTAATGGAGTAAATCCCAGTCAAAGGGCAGGAGAAGAATGATATTGAAGCTCAACAGATAGGCAGAAAAGAAATTAATTCTCCCTTCCTCCACCGTTTGTTCTAGTCAGGCGCTCGATGGATTAGTATGAGGCCCAACCATAAAAGGAGGGCAATCTACTTTTCTGAGTCAACAGATTCAAATGCTATCTCATGAAGAAGTATCCTTACAGACACACTCAGAAATAATGCTTAGCCAAATATCCGGGCACGCCATAGCCCAGTCAAGTCGACATATAAAATGAACCATCACCCAACTGCACTGGAATTGAACTTCTACTCAATCCTGCCTCCATCACTATCTCATATAGCTGTTGATCCCTAGATCACTTCCCAGTAAGCTTTCTACATGTAAAACGTCCATCTTAGAGTCAGTTTCTTGGTAAAACTCATCTCCGTCACCTAGTCCTACTCCTCTTGTAAGTAAAGTTAACACTTCAGTTAGACACATCCATTTTGATAAGTGCTCTCAAGTAGGAAACCATACTGGAAAACCAGGCCTACATTTTTTGTCATTAAAAACCTAAGGACTACATCAAAAAGATGGCAATTATTGTTATGTTTCTCTGAGAAAGCTCAGCTTTCACAAAATCTCTCAATTTTTTTTAATCTCATGACATATACATATGTTAAGAAGACACTCAAGTTCTGAATTTTCTTGCTGTTCTTTATTAGGACAGTGTGAAAATGTAATTGCAGATCAATAAGAGCTAGGTTGACGGTATCTTTTTCACAGTATCTCTTGGGGCCACTGGTGTGTAACTGTGAAGCTGCCAATATATATTCCAAGCTGAATAGTTTGGACTTTGTCACTTTATACATTGGATAAGTGTTGAAATTGATGAGAGAAGGTAATTTTTATTGCAGTCTGAGGAAAATAATTAATTTAAAGGAATGATGTAGTGAATGCAATGTATTTCATTGATTATAATCTATATCAGGCATATACACAAATTATACTTCTTTAATTACATTTAAAAAGCATCAGAACATTTCTTTAAGTTAAATGGCACAACTGGGGAAGTATTTGATGATGTCATGGGACTAATAGCCAGGGTACCTCATTATTTGTCTGTTATTTAAAGGCAGCATACTTAGTTTAGGAATCACAAATTTTACTTCATTAAGTCAACACACATCATTTGAACCTACTTTGTGCTTCAGAACTCTGTGCCACACTTAAAAATATGAAGAAAATGGAAAGCATGTTCACTTTTATTTTCAAAGCATTTCACCTGACAGAGGTTTGTTACTCCTGTCAATCTATCCAACCAACTTTCTATCAGCAAGTAATTCTAAATCAGATAAGAAAATGAAAAAGCAATCTTAGTGGACTCTTCACCTTTTGTGATTTTTAAAAATTGTTAATGAGAACCAAATCACTGACTGTCTGGAGCTCTGTTCCCTCTCTAAAATTTTAGGGGTTGTCAGACACTCCTTCAATCTCCTTAGAAGAATCAGATAGGAAGAATATTTTTAACTTCTCAGTTTTGATTGAATATTTTTAGCAAAATGAAGTCTGGGTTCCAGCAGGGTAATTCAATGGTCTCCATGGTAAAAAGAAATGTAGAGTTCTTTTTTAATAGTACATTAAAAAAAATAAAAATTATTCCTATGCTTGATCTATTGGAAGATGAAAAACACTTTGACTATACTCAGTGATTACCTTTTCCATCTCTCTACACAAATAAATGTTGAGGGATGAAATATCTTTTATACATATCATCATGAACAAAATGAAGAAAGATTTGATTTTCATAAAATATGAATAAATTTTCACTGAACCGGCCATTGTTACTGAAACTTAGCCCAATATTTAATTCAGAAATATAATCAGATAAGATAATGGATGAAAATGCTTGGTAAAACCAAAGATTTAGCAAAGGCACATGATCATTACTAATCATTTATATGACTGAATTTATGTAGCATCAAATAAGATACTTTAAACTTTGGCTAGCACTGCAAAACCCATCACATAAAGTCCTGCATACCCAAATCTAAAATGATTACTTCTAACAAACTATAGGTCCTTCCTGAATAGTCTTCAAAGAGTGACATATTTTCAAAACAAGTAGGAGCCAGTCAGCTTTGGGAGTTACAAAAACATTACAAAAACATGTAATATAAGCTGTTCATTGCTGACATTTATATAGAATTGACACTAGATATCACTTACAGCAATTACTAACAGCAATTTTCATATTCTAGAGCCCATAATGAAATTTTACTACCATGAGTTCAATTTTTTAAATTATTTTCAACCTTCATGTTAATGTCTCTGTCATTAACATAAAGTACAGTACAAGGTTTCCCAAGATTTTTTATTACATACTCAGAAGATGATAAAATTTGTACTAGATGCTTCCTGGCCACCCTGAGGAATGAGGGGATCAAAATCTTGGCACACCTAAACCACAGTGGAACACCAGCTTAATATGGTCAGTTTTGTAGAGATCTTCTCTTCTACAGTTTATCTATAATCCACCAAACAATACCAAGCAAAAGAGTGAATCCTAGATATTTATAATGAAGGTAAAATCTCATTATAGAAATTATCTTAATTTCCATATCTTTGAATTGACTACAATGAATTATATACAACAAAGTTGATGACCTCGTCAGTCCTTGCTGTCTATAACAAAATATTGTCATTTTGTTGTTTTGTTAGGAAACACAGTGATACTCCTATCAGAAAATGTGGACAGCAGGAGTGACAAGCTGGTCAGACACTGGCTACTGCAAAGTGAAGATCTGCTGCTTAATCTAGAAAGAAACAGCTCTGCCTTCCTTCAAAGCATCCAACAAGTGTGGGAGGATTGCTGTGGACCAGATGGGGACCTTTCTTGTGAAAGAGTCTGAAGTTGTTTTAAGTCCCACCCAAGAAAATCCTACTCTGAAAGGAGGTGCAATGAGACACATACAGAAGTCCTGAAGGGAGCATCTTCCTAAGTACTACTGGACAGGAGGGGGAGTACCCCTCCGGCATCCCAGAGCCAGAAGAGCTCACGAGGGAGGATTGAAGGCCCACTGAAGAATCCACAGAGTTTAAGGACAACTAAATATCTGCCAGGCCCAGGGGTCACATGTTAAGGGTGATCTCAACCTACCAATAGTGACTGGCTAAAGGTGCCTGGGGCACTCATCTGGGGCCGTACTACTCATGGGGAGCCCTCCCAGGCATTTCTCCAACTGAAACCAGTATGGCAGCTGTACTGGCCCTCATGATTCTTATTCTGATTGCAAGACCCACCTCAACAAAAGCCATCAGGGAACTTTGAAAAAATTTACTACTCACAAGTCGTGTTGGATACAAACCCAGTACCATGCATCCCAGGGGACTATGAAGCCAAGTCAGAAGGAGAGAGAGGCCGGGAGGGAGAGAGAGAGGAAGAGAGAGCAAGTCAGCCAACCTGCGGTTCTGTCTTTCTTGGGGTAAGAGTGGGGTGCTTAGGGTTTTGTGGGTTCACTCTTTATTTATGAATTTAAAACATAAGAGAGCAGTAATTAAAGTATAGGAAGAAAAAAGCGAGCAGTCAAACCACAGTTCTAAAAAGGGGGACTTTATGAGTGGGGTGGCCTAGGTCTTTATTGACTTGTATAGCTAGCAATGTATCTATTGGAGATGGATATCTTTGAAGTGGATGCCTCCACAGTCAAAAGCTTACTTACAAAAGCAGACACTTACAGCAATCAAAAAGCTGTCAGGTTCTTTCACTACAGCACACTCCATCCTGTGATACTGCCTGTTCAAGTAAGAATATCCAAATCCTCCCTCCCATACCCCAAAACCAGCAAATGAAAAAGGATATATATGAGAAAGCAAAAAACTTCTTGTGTTCTATCTTTAGCAGTTGCCCTGGGTCCTTCCAGGAGGTGGAGAAAATTTTGACATTAAATCACATTAAGAGTTTTGATGGAGGACATGAAGTGACGTCATAAAAATGGTGGCATGAGGTAAGCCTCTTGAAATCTTCCCTGGAATTTACAACAAATTGAACAACTATAACTCCAAAAAGGACTCCTTGCACAGCAAACAGGCAAGACTAAGAGGCACACTACTGAAATCATCTAAAGGTGGGCAAATTGCGTGAGCAGGGGAGGAGGGAAGGAGAAGTGCAGAGACGGGGCCATGCAGGTGCAGGACACAGACCTAGCTCAGTGCTCCAAGCTCACTGTGCTCTGAAACTACCACAGTTGTGGGAAAGGGAAGAACTCAGACTGCTAGGGCTCCGCTTATGGCCTACAGGGCTGAGAGGACAGCATGCAACACAGTTGAACCCAATGCTCACGGCAGAGACCTGGAAGCAAAGACTGAGGGAAGAAGGCTGAAAACAGTGATTTAAGCCATCACTGCGAAGCAGAGTATGGAAGCCTTAGGCACTGAGCCTAGCCACACCCTCCCTACCCTACCAGAGCTCACCCCACCCCCACTTGCCCAGTGCTAGAAGCGGAACAGTAGCAGTGTCAGATCAAAAGAACAGAATATTTGCAGTTCTGAAAACAGTGGTCCACAGACATGGACCTACAGCCCAACTAGTTCCGGCAAAGGGGAGGGAGCTGTGGAAGCAGGACTGGCTGAGGAGGCAGTTGCCGCCATTGCTCTGGGTCACCTCTCACAACCCACCCCGCCCCTGTCCCTGCCTATCTGGGAGGATTCCTGCAGGAGTAAACAGAACTGCTGAAACACATGGGCTCTGAATCTGATGCAGGAAGAGTTTTGGAACTTCAGAAGCTCTCCACATCCCCCCCCATGGAGGTGGCGCCATATGATCCAGGCGAACTGCACACAGAGGAGAAACCCGCCTTCCAGGGAATCCCCCCATTGTGTGAGAAGCTGGAATAGTGCAGAGAAAACATAACATGACAGTGTAAGAAGAATAAAATCTCCAGTCGAGAGAAAAATAAAACATTCTACCAACACCTACTGGAAAACAAAAGAAAGACATCTTTCTATCAACCTGTGGCAGAACCCACTTCTGTAGATGTCTAGGAAGAGAAATAATAAACCATTAATTATCATGAATAACCAAGGCAACAAGACAGCTCAGAAATAAAATGAAAAGTCTCCAGAAAATGAACTTAAAGATATGGAAATATGTGACTTAAATGACAGAAAATTCAAGATTGCAGTTATTAAAAAACTCAACGAGATGCAAGAAAACACTGGCAGGCAGTTTAATGAACTCAGAAACACAATCAAAGAACAAAATGAACATTTTACCAAAGAGATTGAAATTTAAAAAAAACAACAAATAGAATTTCTGGAGACTAAGAATTCAATAAAAAAAATGAACAATGAAATAGCCAGCTTAGGTAGTAGAGTTGACTAGATGGAAGAAAGAGTCAGTGACATCGAAGATAGAAATCTGGAAATGACACGGATGGAGGAAGAAAGAGACTTGAGACTCAAAAGAAATGAAAAACACTACAAGAAATTTCTGACTCCATCAGAAAAAGCAATATAAGAATAATGGGCATACCAGAAGAAGAAAGAGACAAGGGAACAGAGAGTACATTCAAACAGTCAATGAGAACTTCCTAAACTTGTGGAAATAACTGGATCCTAAAATCGAAGAAGCAAATAGAACATCTAATTACCTCAACCCCAATAGGCTTTCTCCAAGGCACATTGTATTGAAGCTGTCAAAAATCAATGACAAAGAAAGAATCCTCAAGGCAGCCAAGGAAAAGAAGATGGTAACCTACACTGGAAAGCCCATTAGAATATCATCAGATTTTTTCAGCAGAAACTCTACAAGACGGGAGGGAGTGGAATCACATACTAAAACTATTGAAAGAGAGAAATTATGAGCCAAGAATAATATATCCAGCAAAGATATCTTTAGATATGAAGGAGGAATAAAGACCTTCCCAGACTTACAGAAGCTGAGGGAATTTTCTAATACATGACCTGCACTACAAGAAAATACTAAAAAATAATAATAATAACAAAATAAAAAATTTATTTAAAAAAAAAAAGAAAATACTGAAGGAGATTATTCAACCGTATCAATAGGGATAATTGGTGACAACCAAAACATAAAAGGCCTGCACCGGAATATGGGAATGGAGAAAGTAAGCATGCTGAAGAAAATTGAATAATCTAAATATCAAGCTTTCTTTTACATAAATGTAATGGCAACAACCAAAAAAAAAAAAAAAAAAAAAAAAATCCAGAACTGAAATACATAATGTAATAAAAGAAGAAACAGAGGGGAAAAATAGAACACTACCACACAGAACCAACAGACAACAACAAAAAGGCAAAGAAACAATGGAGACACAGTCTTACCAGAAAACTAAAGATAGAATGATAGGAAATCCTAATATCAATAATCACCCTAAATGTAAATGGACTGAACTCACCAATAAAAAGGTACAGAGTAGCCAACTGAATAAAAAAACTAAACCCAACCATATGCTGTCTCCAAGAGACACATCTCAGCTACAAGGACAAGCATAGACTCAAAGTGAAAGGGTGGAAATTGACACTCCAAGCAAATGGTATCCAGAGAAATCAGGTGTAGCCATACTGATATCAGATGAAACAGAATTCAGGATAAAAAAGGTAACAAGAAACAAAGATGGAATTTTATAATGATAAACAAGAAGACATAACAGTCATCAATATTTATGCCCCCAATCAGGGAGCACCGAAATATACCAAGCAACTACTAACAGAACTAAAGGAAGAAACTGACCAAAACACAATTATAGTAGGGGACCTAAATACATCATTGACAGCCATGGACAGATCATCCAAAGAGAAAATAAATAAAGAAATACAGCCCTACATGACACATTAGATGAAATGGACATAATTGACATGTATAGAGCACTCGATCCTAAAACATCAGACTATACATTTTTTTCTAGTGTACATGGAACATTCTCAAGGATAGACCGTATACTGGGACATAAAACTAGCCTCAGCAAATTTAAGAAGATTGAAATAATACCAAGCATATTCTCTGATCACAGGCTTTGAAATTGGATATCAACTGCAAAAAGAAAGCAGGAAAAACCACAAATATGTGGAGATTAAACAACATTCTTTTAAAGAACGACCGGGTCAAAATAGAAATAAGAGGAGAGATCAAAAATTACATAGAAACAAATGAGAATGAAAATACATCCTACCAAAATTTTGGGGATGCAGCGAAAGTAGTTTAAGAGGCAAATTTATATCATTACAGGCCTATCTCAAGAAACAAGAAAAATTCCAAATAAATAACCTCATGTCACACCTTAAAGAACTAGAAAAAGAAGAACAAGTGAAACCCTAACCCAGCAGAAGGCAGGAAATAATAAAAATCAGAACAGAACTAAATGAAATAAAGAACAAAAAGACAATAGAAAAAATTAATGTGACAAAGAGCTAGTTCTTTGAAAAAAATTAATAAAATTGACAAACCCTTGGCTAGACTCACTAACATAAAAAGAGAAAAGACACTAACAAACAAAATCAGAAATGAAAGAGGGGAAGTTATCACGGATGCCACAGAAATACAAATCATCATCCAATACTACTATGAAGTACTATATGCCACCAAATTCAATAACCTAGAAGATATGGACAAGTTCTTAGAAACATATAGTCTTTCTAGGCTGAATCATGAAGAATGGAAAATCTAAATAGAATGATCACCAGTAAGGAAATTGAATCAGTCATCCAAGCCTTCCCACAAGCAAATGTCCAGGACCAGATAGTTTCACTAGTGAATTCTACCAAACGTTCAGAAAGGATCTAATACCTGTCCTACTCAACAAGCTCTTCCAAAAAACTGAAGAAGATACAATACTCCCTAACTCATTTTATGAGGCCAACATTACCCTGATACCAAAACCTGGAAGGATAACACAAAAAAAGAGAACTACAGACAAATATCTCTGATGAATACAGATGCAAAAATCCTAAACAAAATTCTAGCAAATCGAATGCAATAATACATTAAAAAGACTATTCATCACAACCAAGTGGGTTTATCCCCGGGGCACAAGGATAGTTCAACATCTGCAAATCCATCAATGTGATACATCACATAAACAAAATAAAGGACTAAAATCGTATGGTTATATCAATTGATGCAGAAAAGGCGTGTGACAAGATACAACATCCATTTATGATTAAAACACCTAATAAAATAGGTATAGAAGGAAAATACCTTAACATAATAAAGGGCATATATGACAAACCCTCAGCTATTATCATAATCAACGGTGAAAACTGAAGCCCTTTGCTCTACGTTCAGGAACATGACAGGGCTGTCCCCTATCACCTCTGCTTTTCAACACAGTGTTGGAAATCTTCGCCAGAGCAATCAGGAAGAGAAAGTAATAAAAGGCATCCAAATTGGGAATGAAGTTAAATTGTCACTCTTTGCAGATGACATGATGCTATATATAGAAAACTGCAAAGACTCCACCAAAAAGCTGTTAGAAACAATAAACGAATACAGTAAAGCTGTCACCTACAAAATCAATGTCCAAAAGTCCATTGCATTCCTATATACTAACAATGAAATTTCAGAAAAAGAAATATGAAAAACAATTCCTTTTGCAATTGCAGCAAAAAGAATAAAATACCTAGGAATCAACTTAACCAAGGATGTGAAAGACCTATATGCTGAAAACTATAAGACATTTTTAAAGAAATTGAAGAAGACACAAAGAAATGGAAAGACATTCCGTGCTCATGGATTGGAAGAATCAACATAGTTAAAATGGTCGTATTACCCAAAGCAATATACACATTTAATGTAATCCCCATCAAAATCCCAGTGACATTTTTTAAAGAAATAGAACAATAAAATCATCAGATTTTTTTGAAACTACAAAAGACCTCAAATAGCCAAAGCAATCTTAAGAAAAAAGAACAATACTGGAGGTATCACACTCCCTAACTTTAGCTTGTACCACTGGGCAACACTAATCAAAACAGCATGGTATTGGCAGAAAAACAGACACATAGACCAATGGAATAGAATTGAGAACCCAGACATAAAACCACATTAATATGGACAGATAATTGTTAACAGAGAAACTAAAAACATACAATGGAGAAAAGACAGCCTCTTCAATAAATGGTGCTGGGAGAATTGGAAAGCCACGTGTAAAAGAATGAAACTGGACTGTTATCTGTCACCATGTACCAAAATTCATTCAAAATGGATCAAAGACTTAAGCATAAGACCTGAAACATTAAACTGCATAGAAGAAAACATAGGTACTAAACTTACAGATCTTGGGTTCAAAGAGCATTTTATGAATTTGACTCCAGAGACAAGGGAATTAAAAGCTAAAATAAATGAATGAGACTATATCAAACTTAAAAGCTTCTGCACAGCAAAAGAAACCATCGACAAAATAAAGAGGCAACCAACTGAATGGGAGAAGATTTTTGCAAACAGTGCCTCTGAGAAGGGGCTAATATCCAAAATATACAAGGAACTCATACCACTCAACAACAATAAAACAAACAACCCAATGAAAAAATGGGCAGAGGACCTGAAGAGACATTTCTCCAAAGAGAACATACAAATAGCAAATAGACACATGAAAAAATGCACAACATCACTAATCATCAGAGAAATGCAAATAAAAATCACAATGAGATATCACCTCACCCCAGTTAGAATGGCTATCATTAACAAGACAAATAGTAACAAGTGTTGGAGAGGCTGTGGAGAAAAAGGAACCCTCATACACTGTTGGTGGGAATGCAGATTAGTGCAGCTGCTATGGAAGGCAGTGTGGCGGCTCCTCAAAAAATTATGAACAGAATTACCATATGACCCAGCAATCCCTCTCCTGGGTATCTACTCAAAACATCTGAAAACATTTACTCATAAAGACAAGTGTGCTCCAATGTTCACTGCAGCTTTATGTATGGTGGCTAAGACATGGAAGCAAGCAAACTGTCCTATGATAGATGAATGTATAAAGAAGTTGTGTTATTTATACACAATGGAATACTATTTGGCAGTATGAAAAGATGAAATAGGACCATTTGTGATAACATGAATGGATCTTGAGATTATAATGCTAAGCGAAATAAGTCAGACAGAAAAAGTGGAGAACCATATGATTTCACTGATATGTGGTATATAAACCGAAAATAACAAAAGAACAAGACAAACAACTGAATGAACAACAACTCATAGACATAGACAATAATTTGGGTTACCAGAGGGTAAGGTTGGAGGGGGGAGCCGGGCTCTAGAAGAGGGTAAATGGGGTCTAATATATGGTGATGGAAAGAGAACTGACTCAGTGGTGAATACACAATGTGAGATATAGATAATGTATTACAGAGTTATACACCTGAAATCTATGTAATTTACTAAGAATTGTTGCCCCAATAATCTTTAATTTAAAGAAAAAAAAGAGTTTTGATGATTGTTGGCATTGTGCATTCTGCATTCTGAGTTGAGACTATCTGGAGCTTAATGTGACTCTAGGACTTTCTATTACTTAAAGTCATCAGAAAAGTCCTGGGCCCACCTAGATTTCATATATGGCGAGGAAAATTCCACTTCCAGGGATGTATTTTAAAGGAGCATGAGGGATAAAAAAATTAACTTGTTTTGTGTTTACTCATGTTACAGTTTACACTGAAAATTAGTTTAAAAAGAGAGTACCTATAAATATATAACTTTCTCATGTTTATTTTAAACTTCATAAAACTTCTGTGAGCTGCACACCAAAAGTCTGTCCTTTTCAGAATGTTTTATAACAGGGATCTACATCTCAAAGTTGCTTGAGTATGTAATTGACCAAGCAGATTAAGAGCTAAGAATGAAATCAAGGTCTACATGAGACAAGGGTAATTTTTAGGCAAATTCGGGACCTATGGTCAATTTTTCTAAAAAAAAAAAAAAGAAGAAAATACGAAATTTATGTTACCAAAGAATACATAAGATAGAAAACAAAGCTAAACTTCATATGAAAAATCAATTAATTACTGCAAGTTATCAAAATCGTGGCCTAAAAATATTGAGAATAGAAAAAAAATTCAGTTGTTAACATGTTGATGCTTCTAATTTTTTTAAACCTGCAGAGCTGAAATAATACAATTACACAAAATATACTTGGAATATCCAGATCTACAAATCCCCTCTGGTCTCAGGTTACTAATTTAAACACGTTAGTCTCGTGTGGTTTTGCTTATAAAGAACTAGGCACTTACTGACAAATCCTCATAAAACCCCACCCAATACACACACACAGACACACACACACACACACACACACACACACACACACTCACACAATCAAAATTAAAAAGCCTTGGGAAATAGGACATTTTGAAAATTTTTAAATTAACTATAAATGTTCATTCATGCCAATACCAACAGACGTCACACCTCTTTGCTTCGTATCAAAACAGCATTCTTCACTGAGAAGTCTAAAATTCTTTGGACACCTACATCACACCTCACCAATGCACACTGGCACTTGTATTTGCTGGCACTTGTATTTCCTACTTAGTCTTCTGCTCAATCAGTATACCCATTTCTCTCCTTAAACCTCCCCCTCCTTTGTGCCTACTTCAAATTCAATGTGCCTGAGTCGTACCATGAGAGAAAAGCATCTCCCCTCCTAGTTGGAACTTTCTGAATCCAAGACATTGTTTTTAAATTCAGATATAAATGGTTGAATTATGAAAATTATTTATTATCTACATTCTAAAATCTGTACCATGTCAAATAAGTAGTTGCATTATATAATCAGTTGTAGATCTAACTCTTATTCATTGTGTTGGCTTTATGTTCTATGAGATCCTTCAGCGATGGTTCCACCAAATCTTAATATAAAGCACATTTCTAATATGTGAACAATTCTGAAAGAAAATTTGTCTAAAAATTCTTACTGTCTTATAAATTGTGAAAGACTAAATGCATAGCCTTTTCATATATGAGGCTGACTTCCTAACATCCAGGGAAAGAAGGCAAGCTACTTTATTAATGAATTTTTTTTTTTATATGTTATTGCTACCGTGTTTCCCTGAAAATAAGACCTAACTGGAAAATAAGCTGCAGCATGATTTTTCGGGAAGACATCCCCTGAACATAAGCCCTAATGCATCTTTTGGAGCAAATCTTGATATAAGACCTGGTCTTATTTTAGGGAAAACACAGTATTTGAATGAAAGAGGAAAGGATTAGTAGGTCTGAATATTCCAAATACATTCTATGTAAACATATTATTTTTCAGTTTGTGAATTAAGCAGGCTGTTTTTTAAATTCTGGTCTACAAATCATAAATGATCAGTGAGAACATCTGTGTCTGCATGTAGTGCAGCCACTAGGAAGAAATCGGCCATCACGAATATTTACTGAACACCACAGAATGCTGCACCACACTGAGATGGAGCACACAAAAGAAAAATGGGCTGTCAAATCAGAAGAAAAGCCCTTTTAGTGATTTGTAAAAAAAGAGAGAGAGAGAGAGCTGTTGAATTTGATACTCTGTATGATTTTAGGTCACTTATATCATCTCATGAATAACTTTTTTCTTCTGGAATATTCTGATTTGATTTTTCCTTTATTAATGCAACTTTTAAGTACTGATGATCCATTATGGATGCCTGCCTTATAAGGAGTATTGAAAACATTCAGATATTTAAGTTGGTAAAGCCATAGAAAGAGTTGCTACCAGGACTGCTTGTACAGTATATTACCCTGTCCACCATCTACCTGTCTTTCTTCTGACTGGGCTATATTGCCAAACCTGCTTTGAACTCCATTTCAAATATTTAGCCAATATCCTTGAAGTGTTTTCATCATTAACAAGTAAAAGTGTGGAAACCAGAAAATATTAGGACAGAATCTATCTCTATATATATATCTGTCTCTATATTTTTAGAGCACTTAGTTTGTGCCATTCTATATATGTAGTGTCGTACACAGTCTCAGTTAAAGAAAAAAGCATCATTGTATAGCAAATACATTAAGGTCTCTTTTTTATAGATGAAAAAAATGAGGTTCATAGAGGATTTGTCCAAAGTCACACAACTGGTGAGTGGCAGAGATTAAATGTGAACCGAGTCAGAATCCAAATAATTTACTTGAAAAGTACATGTTCCCCAGCTCTCCATGGGGCATGCATTTGACCATTCACCATGCCATTCTACCAGCCATTGTGTTCCCATTGGCTTGGAGCCTTCCTTCACACTTCAGTCAAATATAATTCCCTTGTTGTTGCATAGAACAAAGTGGAGTTACTGGCCTAAAGTATTCAGGTTAGTTCTATAGACAGTCCCCAGTAGACAAATCGCAACTGGGTGACATGAGTGATTCAAAAGATAATTCCTTTCATGCTCCACTGGGAAGTGAGTGGTTAAAAATAGAATAGGATTAAGGGAATGAGAGATAAATAAGCATGAACTACATCCATTATAGCTATATAACAAGATAAACTGAGAGCCAAATATCATTATTATTGTAAAGAATTGTTTAACATCACACCTGAATTGTTTAACACCCCAGTTAGAAAAACTGTTACAAGTGCCTCGAATGAGATGATATGGTAAAACATCTATTTCAAAAATGTTTCCTAATAAAAATTTTAAGATAGTAAATGAGTGTTAGAACCAATACGAAGAGAATATCAAAATAGAAAAAACATCTAACTGCATACAATGAACATAATGCTGAATACAGTCCTTACCCAAGCCTGTCTTTCATTTGTCTAACTTATATATCACCTTGAAAATATAATGAAAGTTCAGCCACAAAATCAGCTTAGACAGGAGAATCACCTGGCCTGACTGTATAGATTGATTTAATAGCAAAGCACTTTCCTGCAAAGACATTTATATGCTACCTGGAATAACTTTCCAGCTCTTCATTTTATATTTTACTAGAAATTGATTTATTACAGGGAAAAGATTCAATCTTTCCTCATATTCACAGCAAGAAGTGTCAACAACATGATTTTAAAAAAGAAAATCAACCATACTTCGTGTGATCAAATAGGAAATCCACATCTGTGATTTCAGTTGGATGTCCTGGGTTGCAGTATTAATATTCACTTTCTGTATTCACGTGATTCTATCCTTCCACTTTTGAATTGTTTTTGTTACCCTGCTAATATCTCTAGCCCATAATCCTACCCTAAGGACTACCATATTAGGAAACTACTTCTGCTACCCTTATATACTTTTTTCCCCAAATTTCCTGAGATATAACTGGCATAAAACATTGTGTAAGTTTAAGATGCACAATGTGATGATTTGCTACACTTATATAGTGCAAAATTATAAACTAAGAAGCTTTTCAGGGGCCAGCCCGGTGACTCGGATGGTTGGAGCTCTGTGCTCCTAATGCCAAAGGCTGCTCATTTGATTTCCACATGGGTAGGGGGTTCTCAACCACAAGGCTGCAGGTTCGATCTCTCGACTCCCACAAGGGATGGTGGGCTGCATCCCTTGCAACTAAGATTGAACATGGCACCTTGAGCTGAGCTGCCGCTGAGCTCCTGCATGGCTCAGTCAGTTGGAGCGTGTCCTCTCAACCACAAGGTTGCCGGTTCAATTTCTCGACTCCCACAAGGGATGGTGGGCTGCACGCCCTGCAACTGACATCGGCAACTGGACCTGGAGTTGAGCTGCGCCCTCCACAACTAAGATTGAAAGGACAACAACTTGACTTGAAAAAGACCTGGAAGTACACACTGTTCCCCAATAAAGTCCCATTCACCTTCCCCAATAAAATCTTTTAAAAAATGATAAATAAATAAATAATAAAAATATACTTTGAAAAAAAGAGAGAAGCTTTTCATATATGTTTTTGGTTTGGGTGTTTATGTCTAACCCTCAAACTAGAAAACCAGTTCCTCTAAAGAAGGGTTTTTTACTTTCCTGTTCACTTCTATATTTTTCAGAGCCTGGCACAGCATTAGTACTTAAAAAATAATCATTGACTGACTGAATAAATACTGCAAGAGCTCCAAAACACTTGGATGGAGAACACAATTTTAAGTCATCAAAGGTTCATGACAGGTTTCCAGTCAAGATAGTAGAGAAGGTAAACCCTGTACTTGCCTCCTCCCACAACCACCTCAAAATTAAAACTAAACTATAGACAATGATCATTGAAAATCACCGGAAGTCTATCTGAACAAAAACCGTCTAACTAAGGAAATACAGAAGAAGGCAAGTGGAGACCAGCAGAGATGTGGAAAGGGCTGGTCCCACACCAGTGTGTGTCAGTTAAAAATCAGGAAAGCAATCTTGGCTGCAGAGGTCCCCCTGGGGAGAGAGGGTTGCCAGTCTCACACCAGTCTCCCCAGTCCAGGATTCGAGTGCCAGGATGAGAAGTCCCCATAACTTCCAGCTGTGAAAACAAGAGGAGATTATGGTTGAGTGAAATGGAGGGCTGCTGGAGTCCCAGGCACACCTCTTAAAGAGCCCACACATGGATTTACTTGTTAATTGACTCACTTGCTCTGAGCTCCAGCACTGAAGCAGAAGTTCAAAAGGGTCTGGGGACAGATAGGGAGTTGTCTGGCTTCAGGGCATGGACTGGAGGGGTAGCTTTCTCCCAGACAGAAGGGCTGGCAGAAGCCTTTGTTCATTTGTTGAGCTCTCCTCACACCCAACCTGCATGTACAGGTGCAAATAGGCGCCATATCTGAGTCTCCATCAACCTGGCTAACACTGTTTGTTCACCCCACACTGGTGATTCCCTGAGAGCCCACCCCACCCAACTTATGGACCCACACAAGCCATGGCCTTTCTTAGCTCATGCTGCGTACTTTCCTAAAATTTCTTAAAAGTTCACAAACCCCAAACAGGCAGCATCTGTCCTCAGTGTGCCCTGTACCTCTTGCTAAGTAGCCTCAAACTGGGCACTAGCAGCAGCCAGCCTCAGTTTGCAGTTTAGCCTGTCCCAGGCACCTCCAAGCCCAGCACAAGGGGCAACCATCTGTAGATTACATTGTAGCTCATACCAAGTGGCCCTGGGCAGAGCACAGGCAGTGGCTGACCTGGACCTACACCAGAACCCCTTCCAGAAGAACCCAGAAGCAAGACACATGGTGGCTAGGTTCAGACCACACCACAGCACCACCCAACCAACTCCACAAATGGCACACACAAAAGGCAGACTCAGCAGGCACCAGAGCTCTGCTATGATGAATCCTGCTCTGTGAAATCAGCTCCTGCACAACAGCTCCTCCACTGTAGTCACGACGAATCTTCACATACAATCAGCCTTAGGGTCAATCCCATCCATTGTCATGCCAACATCAATCAAGGCTCAACTACAACAGGAGGGCACACACAACCCAGAAAGTTCACAGCTGTAGCACCCAATTCAGGTGACCAGGGAGACTGCATCGCTGGGCCCCACATGACACCTACTACATAGGACCACTCTACTCAGACTGAGAGATATAGCAGCTCTACATAATACATAGAAACAAGCATAAGGAGGCAGCAAAAATGAGGAGACAAAGAAACACGTCCCCCCCACCAAAAAAAAAAAAAAAACAACAACAACAACAAAGCTCCAGAAAAAGAAGTAAACAAAATGGAGACAAGCAATCCACCAGTTGCAGAGTTCAAAACACTAGTTATAAGGACACTCAGCGATCGCTGGGAGAACTTCAAAAAAGAGATAAGAAACTTCAAAATGGAAATAGAAAACATGAAAAAGAACCAGTTAGAAATAAAGAATACAATAACTGAAATGAAGAATACATTAGAGGGAATCGACAGTAGATCAAAATGAAGCAGAGGCTCGAATCAGCAATTCAGAAGATAAGGTAGCAGAAAACCCCCAATCAGAACAGCAAAAAGAAAAAAGAATCCAAAGCAATGAGGATAGTTTAGGAGACCTCTGGGACTACATCAAGTGTACCAACACTCGCATCACAGAGTCTACCAGAAGGAGAAAACAGAGCAAGGAATTGAAAAGCTATTTGAAGAAATAATGATGGAAAATTTCCCTAACCTTGTGAAGTAAATAGACATACAAGCCCAGGAAGCACAGGTGAACCCAAACAAGATGAACCCAAAGTGACCCACATGAAGAATCATCATAATTAAAATGCCAAAGCTTAAAGACAAAGAGAGAATCTTAAAAGCAGCAAGAGCAGTTAGTTACTTACAAGGGAGCTCCCATAAGACTGTCAGCTGATTTCTCAACAGAAACTTTGCAGTTCAGAAAGGATTGAAAGGAAACATTCAAAGTGATGAAAAGCAAGGACCTACAACCAAGATTACTCAACCCAGGAAAGCTATCATTCAGAAGTAAAGGACAGATAAAAAGCTTCCCAAACAAGAAAAGGCTAAAGGAATTCGTCACCACCAAACCAGTATTACAAGCAATGTTGAAGAAATTTGTTTTAGAAGAAGAAGAAAAATATATAAAAAAATATGAATAATAAAATGGCAATAACTACAAATTTGTCAGGAATTACTTTAAATGTAAATGGACTAAATGCTTCAATCAAAATACATAGGGTGGCTGAATGCATAAGAAAACAAGAACCTTACATATGCTGACTACAAGAGCTTCACGTCAGATTAAAAGATGCACACAAACTGAAAATAGAAGCACTAGCTGAAAATCTGTACAGAGAGCATTTATTTGCCCAGATAGTTTCCTCCACCCTGTCCAGCCAGACATTTCCCCCTATTCTGATTAATGACAAAATTAGAGATTTATTATTAAAAAAAAATTAAACTAATGATTCCCTTCTCCCTATCAACTCCTAGAATCCTGGGAATCAAGAAATTGAAGAAATCCTTTCTGAAGAACTTGATCGGCTCATGAGATCTGGATGTCTTCTCCAAGAAAGTTTCGAAGAGATCCCTGCCCAATCAATAAGCCCAGCCAGCTTTTTGGTGTCTCCATCAGCATCTTTAGTACCTCACTCTTAAATACAAACGCAAGCCAGGTATCACTAGCCATTTGAAGAAACCCTCAACATGAAAGACAAAGACCTAAAAAAAGAGGTTTTTTAAAAAAGGGAACTCAGCAAAGAGAAACAATACAAAGAGAAGAAGAAATCAATTATAATGAATAATCTCAGAGGAATGAAAGAACATTGTTGTAAAATAAGATCAGGATGCTATATTTAAAAAAAAACTCAGAATAATAAAGCATTCTTGAAATTTAAAGAAAAAAAGAATAAAGTTCTATATTTTAACAAAAAAGACTAGAAGATAAAAATTTTTGGTTTGTGTTTTTCTTCCAGGAAGTATGAAAAAGAAAAATATGAACAACAGGAATTATACAGAACAGGGGGGAAACTATCAAAGAAGTGATAATTTTCCATAATTTAAGAATATGGGATATCAAACTGAAAGGTTACACTTGGTGCCAAAGAGTATCATTTTGTAATTTTATTTCTCAAATAATTTCAGGTCCTGATAGCTTCCACAGTGAAAGAAATCACATACAAAAATTCAGGATCACAGTATCACCAGACTTTGCAATAGCAATATTTGAAGCTAGAAGATAATGGAGCAATGCCTTTAAATATTACAGAGAAATTATGTTCAATTTAGAATTCTATACCCAGCCAGAGTATCAAGGGTGACCATGAATAAGACATTTTCAAATACGTAAGTTCTCAAAAAATAAATCACATTCGATAGATAATTTGCACCTACAGGAGATTGTACGTCACTAAAACAAATTGTTTATTATATTCTCTTAGTATCCTCCTGATGTATAAAATATCTGCAGTCATATCTCCCTCTTTCATTCCTGATATTGATTAATTTGTTTTCTCTCTCTTTTTTTCTTGATGGCTTTTACTAGTTTATCTGTTTTGTTAACCTTTTCAGAGAATCAGCTTTTGATTTCATTAACTGATTTTACTTTGTTCTTATCTTTATTTTTTTCTTTCCACTTATATTGGGGTTCACTTTCTCTTTCTAACTTTATAAAGTAGAAACTTGTTTTTTCTTCTCAAACATACACATTTAAAACTATAAATTTCCCTCTCAGCACTTTTTTAGCTGCATTGTTCATTTAAAATATTTTCTCCCTGTGATTTCTTCTTTGACCCATTGGTTACTTAGAAGAGTGTTATTTAATTTCCAAATAATGGAGGATTCCCCCCAAATATCTTATTGCTATTGATTTCTAATTTAATCCATTGTGGTCAGAGAATATACACATAAAATTTCAATTTTGAAATTTATTGAGTTTCATTTTATGGTCCAGCATATGATTTATCTTGGTGACTGTTCCATGTGTGTTTGAAAAGGATGTATATTCTGCCATTGTTAGGTGCGGTATCCTATCTATATCAATTAGATCATGTTAGTTAATAATGTTTTTTAGATCTCTATTCTTACTCATCTTTTGTTTTGTTGATCTATCAGTTACCAAGAGAATCATTAAAAATCTCCAACTATGATTTTGTCTGTGTTTCTGTCTGTGTTTAGGTGTTCCTCAATGCCTATAAAAGTGGTTTTTCATATTTTGTTCAGAGTTTATAATTGTTAACTGCAAGAGAATTAGTCTGATACAAGGTGTACCATGATACTCTAAGTAGTAACCTAAGAGTCTTAGATAATTTTGACAAAAATATTTATATTCTAAAGTTTGACTGAGATTTCCAACTGTTACCATATTTGTTCTCCTTACCTGTCTCCATCCCCAGTCACATCACAAAAGGATCTGATACCAAGGTGCATCATTTCCATTAATGGACTTTAAGAACTACTACTTCCTTTGCATTTTATCTCTGTAAACAAATATTATATTGCCCTTTAATCAACACACCTTAAAAGCTTTTCTGAAAATAGATGAACGTAAGACTAGAGGAAAATTTTTTCTCATTCCACTATGCTGCCCAATTTCCTACTCTTTTCTCTAAAAGAGAAAGGGTGTAATTATGAAAGCACATAAACATGCAGAAGATGCTGTCCGTTTACGGGAAATCTTTTCTAGACACCCTGGAAAATAAAATATTCATAACCATGAGAGGGACTCGTGATGACCAAACTAAAAGCCAATAGAAAAGATTGACGTTTGGTAGTTAGAACTGGAAAGGTAGTGCTGAGATTTAAAGGGGATATTCTACTAGGGAGAAATGAGAACTGCCTGCTACATTTGGATACATGTGCTCATGCTGCATAGCGCAACAATTCAAAACCATGAATCTCAAAAATCTCATATAAGTTATATCACCATTATAAAATGAAATGTTGTAGAAACAGCTATTTTATGTGACCATATCCAAAAAGCTTGTAAAATATTTGAGTTGCAGGGAGACATTTCTTTGAAAATTGAAACTAATTTCTTAACTCTGATCTACCTTTTGGTAGAAGTGGCAGTAAAACATCTTCCAGTTTTAATGAACTCAGAAACACAATCAAAGAACAACATGAGCATTTTACGAAAGAGATTGAAATTTTAAAAAAGACCAAATAGAATTTCTGGAGATTAAGAACTCAATAGAAGAAATTAAGAATGAAATAACCAGCTTAGGTAGTAGAGTTGACAGATGGAGGAAAGAATCAGTGTCATCGAAGATAGAAACCTAGAAATTACACAGATGGAGGAAGAAAGAGACTTGAGACTTAAAAGAAATGAAAGAACTCTACAAAAACTTTCAGACTCCATCAGAAAGAGCAATACAAGAATAATGGGCATACCAGAAGGAGAAAAAAGAGAGAAGGGAACTGAGAGTCTATTCAAACTAATTGTTGATGAGAACTTCCCAAACTTGTGGACAGAACTGGAGCCTCGCATCCAAGAAGCAAAAAGAACACCTAGTTACCTCAATCCCAACAGGCCTTCTCCAAGGTACATTGTATTGAAGCTGTCTAAAATCAACAACAAAGAAAGAATCTTCAAGGCAGCCAGGGAAAAGAAGACGGTAACCTACAAAGGAAAGCCCATTAGATTATCATCAGATTTTTCAGCAGAAACTCTACAAGCCAGGAGGGAGTGGAACCAAATATTCAAACTATTGAAAGAGAGAAATTATGAGCCAAGAATAATATATGCAGCAAAGATATCCCTTAGATATAAAGGAAGAATAAAGACCTTTCCAGACATACAGAAGCTGAGGGAATTTTCTAATACACGACTTGCACTACAAGAAATACTAAAGGAGGCTATTTGACCACCGTCAACAGGGACAATTTGTGGCAACCAAATCATAAAAAGGGGGACAGTAAAGGCCTGAACCGGAATATGAGAATGGAGAAAGTAAGCGTGCTGAAGAAAATGGAGTACTCTAAATATCAAACTTTCTTTTACATAAATTTAAGGGTAAACACTCAAAAAAAATCAGAACTGAAATACATACTGTAATAAAAGAAGAAACAGAGGGAAACATCATAGAATACCACCACACAGAAATAATAGACAGCAACAAAAAGGCAAAGAAACAATGGAGACACAGCCTTACCAGAAAACTAAACATAGAATGACAGGATCTCCTCACATATCAATAATCACCCTAAATGTAAATGGACTGAACTCACCAATAAAAAGGCACAGAGTATCAGATTGGATAAAAAACTAAAACCAATCATATGCTGTCTCCAAGAGACACATCTCAGCTACAAGGACAAGCATAGACTAAAAGTGAAAGGGTGGAAATTGACATACTCGAGCAAATGGTACCCAGAGAAAATCAGGTGTAGCCATAATGATATCAGATGAAACAGACTTCAGGGTGAAAAAAATAACAAGAGACAAAGAGGGACATTTCATAATGGGAAAGGGGACTATACAACAAGAAGACATAACAGTCATCAATACTTATGCCCCGAATCAGGGAGCACTGAAATATACCAAGCAACTACTAACAGCTAAATGGAGAAATTGACAAAAACACAATTATACTAGGGAACTTAAATACATCATTGACAGCTATGGATAGATCATCCAAACAGAACATAAAGAATGAAATAGCAGCCCTAAATGACACATTAGATGAAATGGACATAATTGACTATATAGAGCACTTCATCCTAAAACATCAGACTATACATTCTTTCTAGTGTACATGCAACATTCTCAAGGATAGACCATATATTGGGACATAAAATCAGCCTCAGCAAATTAAAGAAGATTGAAATCATACCAAGCATATTCTCTGATCACAAAGCTTTGAAATTGGATATCAACTGCAAAAAGAAAGCAGGAAAAAACACAAATACATGGAGACTAAACAACATACTATTAAAGAACTACTGGGTCAAAGAAAAATTAGAGGAGAGATCCAAAGATACATAGAAACAAATGACAATGAAAATACATCCAATCAAAATTTTTGGGATGCAGCGAAAGCAGTTTTAAGAAGGAAATTTATATCATTACAGGCCTATCTCAAGAAACAAGAAAAATCCCAAATAAATAACCTCATGTTACACCTTAAAGAACTAGAAAAAGAAGAACAAGTGAAACCCAAGGTCAGCAGGAGAAAGGACATAATAAGAATCAAAACAAAATGACAATGGAAAAAATTAATGTGACAAAGAGCTGGTTCTTTGAAAAGATTAACAAAATTGACAAACCCTTGGCTAGACTCACTAAGATAAAAAGAGAGAAGACACTAATTAACAAAATCAGAAATGAAAAAGGGGAATTTATCACGCACACCACAGATATACAAAGGATCATCCAAAAATACTATGAAGGACTATATGCCACCAAATTCAATAACCTAGAAGAAATGGACATGTTCTTAGAAACGTATAGCCTTCCAAGGCTGAACCATGAAGAACTGGAAAATCTAAACAGACCGATCACCAGTAACGAAATTGAGTCAGTCGTCCAAAACCTTCCCAAAAGCAAAAGTCCAGGACCAGATGGCTTCACTAGTGAATTCTACCAAACCTTCAAAGAGGATCTAACACCAATCCTGCTCAAACTCTTCCAAAAAATTGAAGAAGAGACAGTACTCCCTAACTCATTTTATGAGGCCAACATAATACCCTCATACCAAAACCTGGTAAGGACAACACAAAAAAACAAAACTACAGACCAATATCTCTGATGAATACAGATGCAAAAATCCTAAGCAAAATTCTAGCAAACAGAATACAACAATGCATTAAAAAGATTATTCATCACGACCAAGTGGGGTTTGTCCCCGGGGCACAAGGATGGTTCAACATCCACAAATCCATCAATGTGACACAGTACATAAACAAAATAAAGGACAAAAATCATATGATTATATCAATTGATGCAGAAAAAGTGTTTGACAAGATGCAACATCCATTTATGATTAAAACACCTAATAAAATAGGTATAGAAGGAAAATACCTTAAATAATAAAGGCTATATATGACAAGCCCTCATCTAATCTCATAATTAATGGTGAAAAACTGAAGCCCTTTGCTCTACAGTCAGGAACACAACAGGCCTGTCCCCTATCACCTCTGCTTTTCAACATAGTGTTGGAAGTCCTTGCTAAAGCAATCAGGCAAGAGAAAGAAATAAAAGGCATCCAAATTGGGAAACAAGAAGTTAAATTATCACTCTTTGCAGATGACATGATGCTATATATAGAAAACCCTAAAGACTCCACCAAAAACCTATCAGAAACAATCATTCAATACAGTAAAGTTGCTGGCTACAAAATCAATGTACGAAAGTCCATTACATTCTTATATACTAACAATGAAATCTCAGAAAAAGAAGTACAAAAAACAATTCCTTTGGCAATTGCAGCAAAAAGAATAAAATACCTAGGAATAAACTTAACCAAGGATGTGAAGGACCTATATACTAAAAACTATAAGACATTTTTGAAAGAAATTGAAGAAGACACAAAGAAATGGAAAGACATTCCGTGCTCATGGATTGGAAGAATCAACATAAATTAAAATAGCCATATTACACAAAGCAATACACTGATTTAATGCAATCATCATCAAAATCCCAATGGCATTTTTTAAAGAAATAGAACAAAAATCATCAGATTTGTTTGGAACCATAAAAGACCCCAAATAGCCAAAGCAATCTTAAGAAAAAAGAACAATGCTGGAGGTATCACACTCCCTGACTTTAGCTTATACTACAGGGCTACAATAATCAAAACAGCATGGATTGGCGGAAAAACAGACACATAGACCAATCGAATAGAAATAGAACCCAGAAATGAAACCACATAAATATGGATAGATAATTTTTGACAAAGAGCTAAAAACATACAATGCGGGAAAGAAAGCCTCTGCAATAAATGGGTGCTGGGAGAATTGGATAGCCACGTGCAAAAGAATGAAACTGGACTGCTCTCTGTCACCATGTACCAAAATTAATTCAATATGGATCAAAGATTTCAGCATAAGACCTGACACAATAAACTGCATAGAAGCAAACATAGGTACTAAACTTATGGACCTTGGGTTCAAAGAGTATTTTATGAATTTGACTCCAAAGGCAACGGAAGTAAAAGCTAAAATAAACGAATGGGACTATATGAAACTTAAAAGCTTCTGAACAGCAAAATAAACCATCGACAAAATAAAGAGGCCACCAACTGAATGGGAGAAAATTTTTGCAAACAGTGCCTCTGACAAGGGGCTGATATCCAAAATATACAAGGAACTCATGAAACTCAACAACAAAAAAACAAACAACCCAATTAAAAAATGGGCAGATGACCTGAAGAGACATTTCTCCAAAGAGGACATGCAAATGGCAAATAGACATATGAAAAAATGTTCAACATCACTAATCATCAGAGAAATGCAAATAAAAACCACAATGAGATATCACCTCACCCCAGTCAGAATGGCTATCATCCACAAGACAAATAATAACAAGTCTTGGAGAAGCTGTGGAGAAAAAGGAACCCTCATACACTGTTGGTGGGAATGCAGACTGGTGCAGCCGTTATAGAAGACAGTATGGAGGTTCCTCAAAAAATTATGAATAGAATTACCATATGACCCACAATCCCTCTCCTGGGTATCTACCTAAATATCTGAAAACATTTATGGATAAAGACACGTGTGCTCCAATGTTCATTGCAGCTTTGTTTACGGTGGCCAAGACATGGAAACAACCAAAATGTCCTTCAATATATGAATGGATAAAGAAGTTGTGGTATATATACACAATGGAATACTATTCGGCGGTAAGAAAAGATGATATAGGAACATTTGTGACAACGTGGATGGATCTTGAGAGTATGATACTAAGCGAAATAAGTCAGACAGAAAAAGCAGAGAACCATATGATTTTACTGATATGTGGTATATAAATCAAAAACAACAAAAGAACAAGACGACAAATGAGAAACAAAAACTCATAGACACAGACAATAGTTTAGTGGTTACCAGAGGGTAAGGGGTGTGGGGTTGGGAGATAAGGGTAAGGGGTACCAAATATATGGTGATGGAAGGAGAACTGACTCTGGGTGGTGAACACACAATGGGATGATGTAATACAGAATTGTACACCTGAAATCTATGTAATTTTACTAACAATTGTCACCCCAATAAATTTAAATAAAATCAATTTTAAAAGTGTGCTCAAATATAATGAATAAGACTTAATTTGTAGACAAACATCGAACTTCAGCCCACCTCAGAAAAAACATTTGCTTTGGAAAGGAAACATTTACAAAAACAATCATATTCTAAACCATAAAGACAAATCAATAAATCTCAAAATGCATACATTGCATTGGCCATATTCTCTGAACACAAATCAATAAAACTAGAAATTAATAAAAAAAAATTTTAAACAAAAATAAAATCCATTTGGAAAAAATTAACTTCTCTATATAAATACTGGACTAAAGAAGATATCCAAATGTTGATATCAGATTATTTAGAAAACAAAGACAACATGTACACTGTTTATCAAAACTAAGGTACGTGACAAAACTGATATTCAAAAGAAAATATAACCTTAAATGTTTTGATTTGATCATTAAAAAATAAAGAATAAAAATAAATTAACCAAGCATACAAATAAAACATCCAATTAAATAAAGATACCAGAGGAAGTGAAATAATAAGATAAATACAGAAATTATCAATAAACAGAGAAATAAATTAGAAAACAATACAGGTCACAAATTCAAGACCTGATGCTTTAATAAACCAACTATATATATATATACCCGAAAATCCATTCAGAAAGAAAACAAAAACAGTATAAGAATAGATAGCCAACCAATATAGAAAAGACTAAAAGCCTAAGAGAAATAGTGTTGTAAGATGTTTGAAATATGTGATGAATTAATAAAAGAAAATAATTTCTCAACGTAATAATAATGTCTATCCAAAGCAAAAAGTCAACTTCATGCAAAATGGCGAAACACTAGAAGCATTCCCATTAAAATCATGAATAAAATAAGAAAGTATGTTTTTTTCTTTACTATTTAACACTGTTCTAAAAATACTGGTCAATATAATGATGCATGAAATAAATATGAGATAGTTATTGAAGAGAAAGCAACTAAACTATCATTATTTGCAAGTGATATTATTATATGGCTAGGGGAAAAAAAGAGAATCAACTGTAAATTTCATAAAATTAACAAGAGTTCAATAAATAGCCAAATAAAAATGCATACATACAAATATTAATAGCATCCCACTATAACCAAGATAGATACTATTGATAAAGAGGAAAGTTTCCTCTCATAATAGCAACAAATATATTTGTGAACTCCTGAGAATGACAATAATAACCGCCATGACAGATAACATTTATTGAACTTCAACAGAGACAGAGAAGAAATGGTCAGGGAGACAGGATTTGGGGAGGGTTTTTTTAGGGATGTGTTTTCTTTCAAATGAGAAGTTATGAGCAGGTGAATAAGTCAATGGGGATTTTCCCCTTGAAAACAAAATGTTGAGTGTACTTGGGAGAGAAAGGCAAGTGCTGAATTCATCTAATTAAACAAGCTGAATTTA
Source organism: Rhinolophus sinicus (assembly GCF_057876585.1). NCBI lineage: Eukaryota > Metazoa > Chordata > Mammalia > Chiroptera > Rhinolophidae > Rhinolophus > Rhinolophus sinicus. Next base: position 115,303,265 of record NC_142503.1, on the reverse strand, counting down.
TGAATGCACTGGCCCAGTTCCCTGTCCACACCAATTATTGCTTCTCTTCCCTGACCTGATCTGCTGTGATGAATTACAGTCGTGAAAATACCATTTCTCAATTTGTCTGATTGTGGGGAAATCAGAATAAAAGAAAGAACTTCTTTTGACCTAATTTTCATCAATGATCAGTATGAAACAACTATGCTGATAATCATGATAATTTGTCTTTTAAACATAAAAGTAATCTATTGCTTTGATCATGCAGATAATTGCTTCAATTCTTCATTGCATACTACTACTGTGAACTTGGTCAAAATAAAATCTATAGTCCATGATTATAATTTTATTTGCATAAGCATGCAGAGAAGAAAGTGAGTAGGAAATTGGGGAGGGCTGTACTTTTTAAAGAGACTTAAATCCCTTTTTATTTTATTTTTAGTGTATTTTATTTTTCAGTTATAGTTGACATTCAATATTGTTTTATATTAGTTTCAGGTGTACAACATAGTGGGTAGACATTTATATAATTTATGAAGTTATCCCCTCGATAAGTCTAGTACTCACCTTGTACTATACATAGTTATTACAATATTATTGACTATATTTCCTATATTGTACTTTACATTCCCATGACTATTTTGTAACTACCAATTTGTACTTCTTAATCCCTTCACTTTTTTCACTCAGCCTTCCAACCCCACTCCCATCTGGTAACTATCAGTTTGTTTTCTGTGTCTATGAATCTGTTTCTGCTTTGCTTGTTCATTTATTTTGTTCTTTAGATTCCACATATAAGTGAGATCACCAAGTATTTGTATTTCTCAGTTTGACTGATTTCAATTAGCATAATATACTCTAGATCCATCCATGTTGTTGCAAACAGTAAGATTTCATTCTTTTTATGGCAAAGTAATATTCCACTGTATATATGTACCACTTCATTATCCATTCATCTATTGATGGACATTTCAGTTGCTTCCGTATCTTGGCTATTGTAAATATTGCTGCAGTGAACATAGGGGTGCATATATCATTTCGATTAGTGTTTTGAGTTTCTTCAGATAAATACCCAGCAGTGGAATTGCTTAATCATTAGGTAGTTCTATTTTTAATTTTTTTAAGAACTTCCAAATTGTTTTCCATAGTGGCTGCACCAATTTGCAATCCCGCCAACAGTGCATGAGGGTTCCCTTTTCTCCACATCTTCACCAACACTTGTTATATTTAGATTTATTGATGATAGCCATTCTGACAGGTGTGAGGTACTATGTCATTGTGGTTTTAATTTGCATTTCTCTGATAATTAGTGATGTTGATCTTTTCATATGTTTAGTGGCCATCTGTATGTGTCCTCTTTAGAAAAATGTCTCTTCAGGTCCTCTGCCCAATTTTTAATTGGATTGTTTTTTGGGTGTTGAGTTGTATGAGTACTTTACAAATTTTGGATATCAACCCATTATCAGATGTATCATTGGTGACTATCTTTTCCCATTCCACAGGATGTCTTGCCATTTTGTTGGTTTCCTTGGCTGTGCAAAAACTTTTTAGTTTGATGTAGTACCATTTCTTTAGTTTTTTCTTTTGTTTCCCTTTTCCGAGGAGATATATTAATAACAATATTACTAAGGGTGATGTCTGAGAATTTACTGCCTATGTTTTCTTCTAGGAGTTTTATAGTTTCAGGTCTTACATTTAAATATTTAATCCATTTTGAGTTTATTCTTGTATATGGAGTAAGAAGGTGGTCCAGTTTCATTTTTTTGCATGTATCTGTCCAGTTTTCCCAACCATTTATTGAATAGACTGTCTTTACTCCACTGTATACTCTTGTCTCCTTTGTCATAGATTAAATGGCCATACACACATCGGTTTATTTCTAGACTTGCTATTCTATTCCATTGATCTATGTATGTTTTTATGCCAATACCATGCTGTTTTGATTACTATGGTCTTGTAGCATAGTCTGATATCAGGTAGCATGATACCTCACATTTTGTTCTTCTTTCTCAAGCTTGCCATGGTTTTTCAGGGTCATTTATGCTTCCATATAAATTTTAGGATTATTTGTTCTACTTCTATGAAAAATGTCATTGGTATTTTGATAGGGATTGCATTGAATCTACCATGTTTCCCCGAAAATAAGACCTAGCCGGACAATCAGCTCTAATGCATCTTTTGGAGCAAAAATTAAAATAAGACCAGGTATAACACGGTATAGATTGCTTTGGGTATTATGGACATTTTAACTATATTAATTCTTCCTGTCCATAAGCACGATATCTGCTTCCATTCATTTGTACCTTCTTTAATTACTTTCTTCAATGTCTTATAATTTTCCAAGTACATACAGGTCTTTTACTTCCTTGGTTAAATTTGTTCCTAGGTATTTTAATTTTTTCATACATTTGTAAACGTGATTGTTTTCTTAATTTATCTTTTTGAGAGCTTATTATTGGTATATCAAAATGCAACTGATTTCTGAATATTAATTTTTTATCCTGCTACTTTACTAAACTCATTTAATGGTATTTTGATGTTCTCTCTATATAGTATCATGTCAGCCACAAATAATAACAGTTTTACTTCTTCCTTTCCCATTTAGATGTCTCATTTTTCTTGTCTGATTTCTATAACTAGGACTTTTAGAAGTGATGGATTTTTAGTAGGACTCTTAAAAGTGAAGAAAGTGGACATCCTTGTCTTGTTCTGGTTGAGAATTCTTTTAGCTTTCCCCTGTTGAGTATGATGTTAGCTGTGGGTTTGTCATATATGGCCTTTATTATGTTATGTTCTCTCTATTCACTTTACTGAGAGTTTTTATCATAAATGAATGCTGGATTTTGTCAAATGCTTTTTCTGCATCTATTGATATGATCATATGATTTTTATTCTTCATTTTGTTTATGTGGTATGTCACGTTAATTATTTGTGGCTTTTGAACCAACTTTTACACAGGAATAAATCCCACTTGATCATGGTGTATTTCTGAATTCAGTTTGCCAATATTTTGTTGAAGATTTTTGCACCTATGTTCATCATGATGTCAGCCTATGGTTTTCTTTTCTTATAATGTCTTTTTCTGGTTTTGAAATCAGGATAATGGTGGCCTCGTAGAATGAGCTTGGGAGCCTTTCCTCCTCTTGATTTTTTTGGAATAGTTTGAAAAGAATAGGTATTAATTCTTCTTTGAATGTTTGGTATAATTCACCTGTGAAGCCATCTGGCCCAGGACTTTTGTTTATTGGGAGCTTGTTGATTACTGATTCGATTTCATCAGTAGCTATCACTTGGTCGAGATTTTCTATTTCTTCTTGATTCAGCATTGGGACATTATATGCTTCTAGGAATTTATCCATTTCTTCCAGATTGTCCAATTGGTTGGTTTATAATTCCTTGTAGGGGAAATTTTGTTTTGAAACTGCTCTTTCCACGTTTCTGGCATTGTTTTCACATGATGCTTTATCTTGAATATCAAAAATTGTCATGGTTGATTGTGATATCTGAAGTATATCAAACAATGTAGGCTATGAAAATGTGAGTTTGGTTCGAATTGAACCACTTCTCTCTTGGCCTTATAGCCATGGGTAGAATCAAGACTTTGTGCAGATTTTTAAAAAATCTATCAGTATTTATTAAGTGCTTGGGTTCTCGGGCACTAAGTTATTAGCATTAGGATTTGTACAGATATAAGGCAATAGAGAGATTAGAATATTTCTTTTTTATTTTTAGTAGGAAAGTAAAATAAATTCTTATATTTAAAACCATCTGTCAAGCTCTTTTTCTCTTCTTTGCTCTTCTATTGTTTTAATTAGTGGCATTTTTATAATTTCTCTCTTTTTAACACTAAGTTATGAAAGTGATAAAGGGTTACACTTAAAGCACTGTCATGCGGGAGACCCTGCTCACTGCGCCATTTGTCATGCAGGGAGGTCTGCGGGGTCTCTGCTCCCGCTCCCCATACAAGAACGCAGGATATGGTGAGGCCAAAAAGGAACACCCACGGAGCCATAGGTAGGGGAGTCATACCACTATATTCTCTCTGGCGGCACTATACTCTCACTGGAGGCTGGATCCACACTGTCCACAAACCGCCATCTGCGCTTGCCAGCCCAGCCGCCATCTTCTTGCTAGCCCCCATTCTCTCTCTCTCCTTCGTAGCCGCAGCAGTTATATTAGTGGCTAATGGCTCAATGGCTACAGCTGACGGCCAACTAGCCACAGCTGATGGCCATGCAATCACAGTTGGCCATTTACTACCTGAGCCAGCACCTGTCTATGTGAGGCCGAGAGCCTGGAAACTACTTTCTGGGGCTCTGCCCCCACAGCACCAAGCTACAACATATAATCTCTAAAGATGGTGTCTTTCTATAATGTATTAAATTAACGAGTAGGAACTTCACACTACTTTAGATGATACTAATTTAGGCTCAAGCCAAGGCCTAAAATATACATTGATTCTTTCCATATGCAGCATGAAGCTATTCAATAAAAGATACCACAGGTCAGATCTCCAGAAAAAACACTTTGAGGTGGATATTTGTGTATAGGAGGTTATACTCCTAGAGGAGGCTGCCTTCCCCACCAGCTGAAGGCAAGTCCCAGAGACTCAGCTGGATCCTGTCAGCTGCCAACATTCTCAGCAATCAGGGATAGGAGCACTTTTTTTCTTGAAGAGAGTGGATTTGGGCACTGTACTACAGCATCTACTACACAGGGGCAGTAAAAAGCAACAATTTTTTTTTTTTTTTTTTAATTCCAAAGCTTCTATCCAAGAGGCATGTCACAGAGCTTACTGGGCTGAGAGTCAAAGGAACTATATGCTATCTTGTCTACTGCCCAAAAAGTACTTTTTGGCTTTTGGAAAGCCCTTCTTCCTGTCTTCAGGTATAAAATCAGTTTTGATAAGAGAATCACCTGTAATCTCTTCTACTTTGACAACCCTAATTTTCGTGTCTTTATTTTCAGGAGAATCAAGAGTAAAAGATTTCAAATGTGATCATGCCTCATAAAAAGTTCAGTTTCACTTAGATTTTAAAGTCTTGAATCCTATTATTTCCCCAGTTAAACAAAATCCCAAAACTCCAAAGTAATTTTCAAGTCCCTTTGATAGTGTTAATACTGATAGCTTTAAACTAAATCCAAGAGTAAAGTCTAAGGCCCAGCAGGGAAAGAATGAAGATGATTGATCATAGAATTTGAGTGCTGAGACTAGAATCCTCGGCTACTGAATTCAAACTGAAAATTCGAAAGAACTTCTTTAATCCTAACTGATTCCATCATCATCTATTTTTCTAAAGCAGCAAAATTGCTAGTGAATCTATAACTAATTTCATTATCCCTGCAAAACCTAGTTGTGCTACGTTTCTTCTCCTGAGAAGTGGAATAGCCACATTCCCTTTACTGTCGTCAGTTCTTCTTTGAAAGGCCATCAGCTACATCTGGGGTTTCCATTACTCAGAATAGCCAACTGATAGATATCAAAGGTCATTTGCCCTTCCAAACATATGAAAGTCAGCCATCTTTATTTGGGCACTTTAATATAATTGCCTGGGAGAGGTGCAAAAGAAAACTAAAATGACTACATTGCATTTACTGTCTCACTCTATTAGGACTTGTGTAGCATCTTTGTCCCTTAGAGGAACAAAATGGAGAGAACTAAAAATAGAGGACATTGATCTTTTCCTGGCACGAAGCTTCATGAAAACTAGCTTTTTATCAAAAAAAAAAAAAAAAAAAGCTGCTTTTTTTCATCTATTTAAGTATTCCACATCATGTGTGCAACATAGTATTTTTTAATGCATTTCATTCCTAGTTCTGCTTTTTATTTTGTCAACAGCAACTTTAATGTTAATAACTTATGCCAAAAAAAAGGAAGTCTGAAAATACATAATTTGGAATAAAATGACTCCTCTTTTTGTCATAGGCAGGAAACTAACTTAAACTGATGTTAAACTGTCACTGAACATGAAAACAAAAAATGCAAGCAATTGATTTTAACAGAACTTCTACAGTGTTTATAATTGTGAAAGCCCTTTTTAGTTATTTGAAACAATTTCCTATTATAAAGCACTGACATGTTTTCCTCTTTTCATCAGACATATGTTCTCATTTTCTACTGGAATATTTCCATGTATTTGTATATTATTATACCCCAATTTCTGTGTAACTCATCTAGAATATGTAATGATCAGCCTGTGCATTTTTGTAGTAGGAAGAGAATTCTATGTCTTATTTAACAAGAACCATACTACTCAGTGCATCCCATCAAGTATTCAAAGCTAAGAAAGGATGGACAAATAGTCCTTGAAGATTGATAACTAACAAAGAATATCAACAATAAATTACTTCTGACATCTAAGTCCCACCTAACCGTTCATCTGGTTTGTTTTTCTCTCAATACATTACCCTGAGTTGTGCCAAAAGCAAAGATACTGAAGGAACGAGTTTCCTGCACTATGGATAAAAGCAGTGTATTTGTGATATGCCACACCCCACCTGGGTCCCCTACTCTGAATATCCTCAAGTGCTGCCTTGAGGTCTGCATGTTTTCATGACAGCCAGAGAAATATTGCTGAAGCAATGTGAGCAGTGAACACAGAACACAGAAGTGCAATATTTTGGTACAAAAATATGGGTGAAAAACTGGTTGCTAAGAGAAAAAGATTAATTGGTTGACAGGGCAAAAATGAGATTTTGGCTGAGAGAGAGAGAGAGAGAGAGAGAGAGAGAGAGAGAGAGAGAGAGAGAGAGAAATTTCAACTAAAATACCCATAAACCTAGAGACATCTTGATGATGAAGGTGGGTGAGGAATCTAGACAGGGTGCCAGCTGGCTCTGCTATACAGTGACTTGAAGCAGGTCAAACTCTGTAACCTTGTGTATCAGAAAGGGGCAAGAAAACACTTTGAGCTCAAGGAATATGTACTTTGACCTACACAGAGCTTACTCTGGTTTCCTGTAAAAAACACGCAGCTAAACTGCATCTCCAGAGTCAAAACTAAACCAGGAATGAGAATTAACATATGCATACTGTTGTGGGTTAAATTCTGTCCCCCAGAAAGATAAGTGGAAGTCTTAACCCCTGGTACTTGTGATTATGACCTTATTTGGAAATAGGGACTTTGAGGATGTTATCAAGTTAAGATGAGGCTACACGGGATTAGGGTGGACCCTACTCCAATATAACTGGTGTCTTTATAAGAAGAGGGGAAGAGACACAGGCACATGCACAGAGAGAAAACAATATGAAGACACAGAGAAATGCCTTGTGATTGGAATAATGTCTGAAAGTCAAGGAACACCAAAATTGCCAACAAACACCAGAAGCTAGGAAGAGGCAAGGAATGATCCTCAATTAGAACTTTTAAGAGAGAGTATGATCCTGTCAACACCTTGATTTCAGATTTATAGCCTTCAAAACTGTAAGATGATAAATATCTGTTGTTTTAAGCCACCAAGTTTATGGTAAATTGTTATGGTAGCACTAGGAAACCAATAGACCAGCCTTGAGAATGGGAACAAGGGGGACAGATGACTCTGCATTGAGGAAACTGGAGAAAGTATCATGAAGCAAACAACATGCCATCTGGACCTTAACAATTAGGTAAGATTTCAATTAATTGAAATGATAGAAGACGGCAGGGAGGACAACCCAGCAGACAAATATTATACAAGTAAAGGGGAGCTGGGGAGAAAGGCAAGTCATGTTTTGGAAACACCAGGAGGTCCAATTTTTAGTATGCCACAAAATGTACTTGTAGTAGAGGGAGGTAAGTCTACAACGTGAGTTGAGGCTGTATTGAGCAGAGCAGCCAAAGGAGCTCAGACTTAACCCACAACTGATAAAGAGCAAATGAACTCTTTTTGGCAACAAGTGATTTGATCAGAGCCAAGTTAGGAAGACTAATCTGTCAGTGTACATAGGGTGGCTTAGGGAAAGGAGAAAAACTGGAAAAAATAAATAAAACATGAATACCAGTTAAGAAGTTACTGCAATAGTCCAAGCAAATAATAATAATAAAATATAAAATGGGATAAAGGGAACAGGAAAGGAACAAAAGAGACAGAAGTACAAACCTGGTACAGAGAGAATTAATAGTTCCAGACACTTGATTTCATGTAGGGAAGAAAAGAATAAATGAAAAATAACTGAACCTGGGTGACTAATATAAGAGAGGCATATTAATATAGATAATTAAGTCAAAAGAGAGGTGGATTTAGGGAAAATGTTGAGTTTGAGAAGCTGATTTATGCCAGGTTAAACTGAGGGTTGTTGTTTTTTTTTCCTGCTACACCAAGATGCTTCATTTTTGCTTGAGAAGTCTCAGAGCCAGTTTGTGTCTTAGCCTGAGCTGCACAGCACTGAGCAGGAAGTTGGGGGGAGGCAAAGGGGAAAATGGGAAAAGGAAAAATAGACGTGAAACATGTTTAATAACATCTCAATAGGGCATATGTATGGGTTCCTGAGATAATCATAAAGCAGACTTGATGAAAAATTGAAGAAATCACAAGCCACAGTCTTGACTGTGACATAGGCCAACAATTTTTCAAAGCACTTAGCACAGCTCATGTGTCCTGGGGAATTCTGGAAAGGGATGGAGAGGACTACAATGAAAAATAGATGAAGGACCTACAGGGAACCCACAGGTTAATGCTCTTTCTGGTTCAAAGGGGAAAACAAAGCTTGCATAAATCCCCAAGTGCATATACAAGATCTAACAATTAAGTTCACAAACTTGTTACAAAGATGTTGCTAACCTTTTTTGATATCAGAGGGATTATTCATTATGAATTTGTATCAACTGGACAAACAGTTAACCAAGTTTACTGTTTAGAAGTGCTCAAAAGAATGCGTGAAAAAGTTAGATGACTACAATTTATGGCTGTTGCATCACAACAATGCATCAGCTCACATGGCACTGTCTGTGACGGAGTTTTTAACCAATAAACAAATAACTGTATTGGAACACCCTCCCTACTCACCTGATCTAGCCTCCAATGACTTCTTTCTTTACCCAAAGATAAAGGAAATATTGAAAGGAAGATATTTTGATGACATTCAGGACATCAAGGGTAATGCAATGACAGCTCTGAAGGCCATTCCAGAAAGAGTTCCAAAATTGCTTTGAAGGGTGGACTAGGCACTGGCATCAGTGCATAGTTTCCCAAGGGGAGTCTTCGAAGGTGACCATAGTGATATTCAGCAATGAGGTATGTAGCATTTTTTCTAGGATAAATTCATGAACTTAATTGCCAGACCTCGTGTTTTATTAAGCCAGTACATATAACAGAAAGCACTGTATATACAATGACTAAAAAATGAATGTTCAAATTTCTAGGTCAAAGTTAATTAATATGTTTTAAGGGCACTAAAGTATCTAGTGATACTTGTTAATTATGCACTTTGGAAAATGATATTAACCCCATTTGAAAATTCTTCTTTTTCTAAGCCAAAAAAAAAAGGAATTCTCATTTGTTAAATTAATATGGATGCAAAAATTACTGACCAGAAGAAGAACATGTTATAGATCAGGCTAAAGAAAAAGTGTAGCCTCCTTCATTTAATAGCATCTACTATAGACCAACCGCTGTTTGGCACTGGAGTGGGCAAAACCAATACGTGGACCATGCCTGCATGGGATTGTACACAAAACAATGAGGAAACCAACAAATGAGCAGATTGAAAAAAAGAAGATGCTGTGATAGAAAATAATGGGTAGGAGACATCTACCTTAGATAGGGTGAGTATGGAAGCCCTCTCTGAAAAGATGACGGTTAAGCTGAGATTTAGGATGCAAAAGAACTAATCTTTAGAAGAACTGGGCGAGAGAATGTTTCTGCCAAAATTCATAGTGAGAAAGACTCCAAGACAAGAAAGCCCTCAGCATGTTCAAGGAAGTGACGGAAAAGACCATTCCAGATGGCACGAAATGAGGGAGGGTGAGAAAGTCCCAAGCTGAAGCAGCAAAGAACAGCAGAAGCAAGACTGAGCACGCCTGCTAGGACATCATAGAGTGGGAACTATTTCTGAGCACAAAGGGAACTATTTCTTAAACTGTGAAACATGATCCAATTTTCTCACTTAAAAATTTATCTTTTTTGCTGCATAAAGAATAAATAGCACACAGCTTGGCAAACTCTAGGTACTCAGTAAGTGGCAAGAATACAAGATAGGAGGCATGGCAGAAGGCTTTTTGAATAATCCAAGTGAGAAGTGAGGGAATGAGAGAAGTGGACATATTCAAGAGATATTTGAGATAAAACTGACAGGAATTAGGACTGAAATAGAAGGGTAATAAAGCGAGGGGAATTAGGAATGATTTCCAGTGTGATGAGTTGGGCAACTGGCTACATGATAGTGCACGGAGAAGAAGGAGCAGGTTGGAGAGGCGCCAGGCTCACGGGCCAGGCTGAACCTGAAAAGTCACCAAGGGACCTCTTGTTCTGGGTGCACATTTGGTGCAGAACAACTGAATGTCTTCACACCCTCACTGCTGACCCACCATGCTGCCCACCAGAAACAGCTGGAGAAGCCCCTTCCTCCAGCAACGTCCCTCCAGCACCCTCTAGAGAGAAAGCTTAACATCTTGCACACTATCAAGGAAAGATGCTTAAAGGAATTCTGTTCTCCATCACAGCACATATTGGAAGTCAATGTGGAGTTTAAAGGCAATAAACTGATAAATGGCACACTGCAACTTGTCAACGTGGAAAGAGCCTCAGATCCCGAATGACCACAGGGTCCACCACCACCTGGAATGCTTGCCTCAGAAATGTTACACAAGTGTGAAATAAATTTTTGCATTCTTTGAGCCACTTGCAGGGGGAGGCTCTTTGCAACAGCAGTTTGGTTTTATCCTCCTTCAGTAGTGAAATATGTCAGTCTTTCATTTTATAGCTCCTGGGTTTCCTGACTTGCTTAGGAAGATCCTCTAACCTTGATTTAAAAACTTATAGTGAGTAATTATCCAGTGAGGGGAAGGTTAGTCTAAAGAGAACAAATATTGCCAGCTTGGTCATGGCTAGTTACCAGCTACTTCCTGATATGGACAAGCCAGAAAAGAAAAGAAAGACAAAGGCAAGTTATATTATAAAGAACCATGAACACAAACCACTCTGGCTCCTTTGAGTAGTTTCTGCGAATACTTTCCAAAGCACAGAAAGAGAGAGATCTAATATAAAATAATCACAATAATTAGTTCTTCTAGCAGACTGAATGTCTTCACCACTCTCTACAAACATTTGTTAATTCAGCAAGAGGCTTGAGCAGCTGGAAACACGAAGGTACAGTTCAGTATAGTTTTACAGTGTCTTCCTCCAGAAATTATTCCTCTGGGCTACAACTCTGGTCTAACATTTGTATTGTCCTGTGTGTAAATAAAGCTGACTCCATTTTAAAACTAATCCTCCTGAACCCTTCTCCCCCTCCCTTATTTCCCCAATGGACTCTGGAATATGCAAAGAGGCATCTGGTTAATCAGGAACTACCATAAATCCTTCCTCCACTAAATCCTTGCCCTTCTTCTGGGGCAAGGCGCCCAGATCTATCTTTTAACTCACCCTGGTGCCCTAGCCCCCATATCTGGTCCTTTTGTTCCCATCCATCACCCCTGCATTCCTTTCAGAGGAGTACATAGGTCTCTTTCTTAGGGAGATACAAAACAGGTGGTCTGGGGTGAGGTGAATAGTGCAGGGACTTTTTGTCCTGCTGCTGCCCAAGACTGTGTCTCTGTAAGTAAATTCCCTACTGAAACTCTTTAAACCAGCAAGCTGGACTTGTCTGCGTCGTTTTTTGCTCTCTCAGCTCCTTTGGCATTTCGGGGCCGCTTTTATACGGCCTTTTCACAAAACATCCTGTCATATAAAAAGCTAATTATAGCCTCTCCATGTATTCTCCACTGTCCTCCTTTCCTCTAGCATCATTTTCTCTTTTGTGAGAAGGGAGCACAGCCTTATAGATAGTCAGCCCACAGTTACGGCTGTGCTGTGTGTGCACATTGTATCGGCTAGCCACTGTGGGAACATACATAGGAAAAACAGACTCCATCCAGGTCCAAAGGCATTATGGGTAATCAGGACATTTGAACCAAACGTGAAATAGGCAGGAACATATCACTGTTAAAGCCCCAGTTGTGAAAAGTGCCCACCAGCTAAAAGCACAATAAAGAGCTACAGGATGAATAGGTTTTTCACCTCCCCTTTTTTGCACATAGTCGAAGAAATCATAGAACACATGTGGAAATGCTGACATTTGAGGCCACCAGAAGACCAGGCAATAGTCAGAATTTGGTGATTACCTGAAGGTGGGTAGTGACAAGTGTCATTGAATTTCATAAATTTCTTACATTTCAGCTATTTGTTCTGAACAACAGTGTAAAACCCACTAGCAAATAGCATCTTTCTCACTATTGTTTTGTTGTGTTCTGGAACCCTCTTCTGGAAATTCAGGCTTCAATTTGGGAATAATAGAAAACAAAATCACCTACTACTGCCCCAACATTTTAATCACATCTTCGCACCTTTTTGCCTTCCTCCCTGTGTCTCTGACCCCACTTCCCCACCTAGTGAAACCCTACTATACTATCCTTCAGGACTCAGTTCAAATGTAACTCTTCTGTAGAGTCTTTTCTGAGTTCCTCTAGATAGAATTAATTCATCCAGCATGAATGTTGTCACGGTGCTTTGGACACATCATTTACTATACGTCTTCATTGCCTTGTAAACTGTGGCAGGGATTCAGTGTGAGGTATATACATACATACACATATACACTTATGTTTTACATGTATATGTTTTACATATATATGTATGTTTTACATGTGCACATATATATTTTACATATATATTTCTACTGCATGGCATTTGTATGTGACTAATAAATGTTTATTAAATGAATCAGTATTTCACTTTTGCTATATTGCCTCTATCTTCCAATGTCAGGACTTCAAATTCTTAAACTCTTTCACTAAGAGGCTAATAACGTTCCAGTAACACAGTGTGTTAGCTTGTATTTAGAGCCAAGTTAACAGGCCCTCCGCAGTCTGTTCAGCAGCTGACTGTGGTGGGTTATGTCCTGGAGATGCGCTGCCCTCTGCTGGTGTCCTTCTGAACAAGTGCAAATGTGGTACCTACAGTGCAGGCAGGCCTTTGTTCAGCTGGTGGTTCTAATCCTCCTGACATGCCGAACAGCAGATAACCATATGTTCATAAACTATTTACAGAAGGCCAGTAGTGCAGAATGTTTACTTTCATTTCACAGTCTGTGAAGGACGGGCAGGATACCAAATAGGAAACAAGACTGAGAAATTTCTTCATAGGTGTTTTATAGGGGGTCCTGAGTTGCCTTAAATATTAGTAACATTTTTATTATGCCCATAATTGTAATTGGCTTCATGCCAATCTTGCTAAGACCACATACTGTACCAAGGAAATATAAAATATGAAAGCCACCATAATTCCATGATCCCAGAGAAAGTGACAAGCCTCAAGTAACTAGAGATCCCAATCTTTGATTCCATAAAATTATCAAATAAATGTATATTTATTGACTTTAAAATGCATTAGTAATAAATTAAGTTAAAACAGTATAATGCACACAGAGTGTGCATGTGTACATGTATATTATAGATATAGATAGATATAGATATATGCATATATAGTATGTTTCTAATTTTGTACATATTTGATATGCATAGATTTGCAGGAAGAAAGGTCAGGAATAATAGATCAAAGTGCTAATGACTATAATCAAAGGATAGCAAAATTTTTAGCTGCTCTTAATTTGATCTTTTTTTGTTTATCTCTATTTTTCTAATTTTTCTGAAATAATCATGAATTACTGGAAGTAATGAAAAAATGAAGATAAAAAAAACTCATAGATGATGTTACCAGGGAAAACATTAATAGATAAGACCTGAAGTCAAAATTAAAACTATTCTGCCTAGTGCAAGCTAAAAGGGCACATTCTGATGTAAACATCACTGAGAGAAACACATCTTTAACTATCAATTAACAGGAAGAAGTGTGCTGAACCCCAGAAGGCTGTCCCTCCTGGGGAACACACTCTGTGAGGCATCGTTCAGCCCCATTTATGTGGTGATTAATCATTAAGCCAGTGTGTTCTTCATTAAGAAGCCAATGAAGTCAGACCCACAGTTGCTCTAGAAACATGGCTTGCTGAAAAACTGAATTATTCCAAAAGGGAACCAAGCTATAGGCACTTGCATAGCCTATGAGTGCTCAAGAAAGAGGGGAAATGTCATGAACACCTGGCAAAGAAAGCTCAGCAATTTTCTTTTTAATTATTGAGATAAGAAAGTGAGTTTGGTTTCATTTAGCTGTTCAAATAGAAATCTATTTAAATATTTAAACAGAAAAGCCTCCTGGTCTACCATCCTGCCCTCCTGTAACAGCTATGGCCTTTCTACAGACCTAAATTTTATAGTGGATTTGGTTTGGGAAACTTCTGTTTTATGGGTTAGAAATTGATTTCAAGAGCCTTCAGCAGAGTAAAACACACACAATTGTGTATTTGCTTTGGGGGTAAGTCCACACTCCCTTGAAGTACAAACTAAATTTCCTGCTGGTAAACACCAGGATGTTTGGCGTTTGAATTGCTTCTCTTTTAGAGATGTGGTCCTGATAATCTCTTTCACAAACCATTAAGGATCCAAACCCTCCCGAAAGCCTCACCCTTGCTTCCTAGACATCATCCTGCACTGTTTTCCTCCTTTCTACTGGGGCAAATAAAATTCAACAGCATCAAAGCAATAAATATTTGTATGTGCCTACTTGCTGTCTCCAGTGAAAATTTACCCTCCCAGATAAGTTGCCATAACCAGACAAATCTTGCTGCTCTCTTCTATAACCAAGCCCATTCCAGAATTTAAAGATTGGTCTTAAATTTTATACCCTTCAAAAAGCAAACCCATAAGAAGGAGGAAGGGAGCCTGTCTCAGCATGTAAACCATCAGCCTTTTTATGCTTCCAGGGTTTAACTTTGTCTACAATACCCAGCCCATTTTTTCATCCAGCAAATTCTTTTGACCTTGAAGGTCTGCTTGACTGCCAATACCTCTGTCTTCCCTAGAAATGTAAGTTTCAGTCTTTCTCTGATAATTGTTCCCAGTTGCCTTGTACATACTTTAGGCAGAGCTCTAACACTGTATTGCAATTTTTTGTTTACATGTCTGTCTTTCCCTTTAGACTGTGAGTTCCCAAGGAAACAGAGTGTCTCTCATCATGATATTCCCAGTACCTACTGTTCAATAAATAAATACTGACTGAATGAATAAATGAATATAAGAACCCCACAGAACCCAATTTTCTTGTACACTTTTACATGTACAATAGAGAGATTAACAGATCCAAAAAGACATTTTGGGAGCTTCATCTTGACTCTTTTTATAGTGATAACATAGAACTGAACAAGTACTATGTTAATTAATACTTAACAGGACGGCATTTATTAATATTTCTGTGGAGGGTAGTATGAAAGTAGCAATTTTCACTTTGGGGTTTCTCATAGGGAAAATCAGCTTTTCAAGAAAAAAAAGTCGATTTTCCTAGCAGTTCAAACTTCCTTTCACTAAATTCAGTTAAACCAACACAGCCAGTCAAGAACTGTTTCACATTTTGTCACCCCAATGAATGTAATTTTTTTTTTCCTGCTGGGTTAGTGTGAACTTTCCCACATTGCTTTCTTCATCTGTTTGTGCCATAGGTGGCTGAGGGGGGAAAAATGCAGATATCAATGCAGATTCAACAGTAAGACACCCTGTAAATTTTCATGTTCCCTGTTAATTTAGCCTCTTATTTTCTTTAATCATATATCTTCCTTGAGAAACTTGAACCTCCATAATCATGAATTGAACTTTTTCCCTAAACTCTTCCCTGTTATTATTCCTAAATAATCTACATATAAATTTCTTCCCATAACCTTTGCTGAGTAAGTTCAATTTTTTTCTACCTCCTTCTAGCCAACAAGCAAGATGAGAAAGATAAAGTCACTCTTTCAAGTCCATTTTAGCACAAATGCATTCTGTAAGCTAGCACAAAACCATTTACAAACTAAGGGTGGCTTCCAGGCTGATAACTGAGCAAAGATCCAGGCTGTCAATAGTCCATTACTTGATTTGTTCACCTGTGAAGTCATGGTTTGGTGTATGGTAATGCAAACTGAAAGGCATTCTCTCATAATTCAGTTAAGGAAAAAAAGGTTAATCTCTATCACCTGAGTATTTGGATGAACATCGGTCATCCTGAACAGTACAAGTAGAAATGTCAAACTTAATGTCTTTGCAATAGCTAATGTCCATCCTTTAGAGGCAAAATGGTATGCTTGCCTATATTGACACTTCTGTTTTCAACTTACAGGTTTGTTTAACTGGTTAATCTATACAAGTCTACGGCTAATTTCATTGCTCAGGCAGTTGGTATATCCAGTTTTGTTAAACTTAGCAAAATGATCATTTACCGTATGTTTGTGTGTACTTTCATTCCCGAGGCTCAGAATTAATGTCAAGTACCCACTGGATGTCTAAGATCTAATGAAGTGTTTCCCAAAATCAATCTTTCGGTGTGCTGATCAGAGAGTGAAAGGATTTGACATATGTCTTTATCTGTGATAGACACAAGACAAAGCCTTTGATAGTGTCAAAACAGAAAAGATTGTTGAATATGGAATGTCTTTTATATCCTAAGCTACATGCATAACAGATTAACTTTTACTCTGCCAACGTGGGTGAATCTACCCCATGTGTGCATCTGTGACAACAACATAGATGGCACCATTCCAATTTAGGATTATTATATAAAGTTGGGTTTTTTTCCAAAGCTGTGTGGGGTTGTAAATGGGAACAAAAATACTGAAGTAAGAAATCCAAATAGCTTATGCTCTGAATTTAGAAACAGAAAAAAAAACACATGTGCTAAAATATTAAATATGATGGACAGGATAGCATTAATCTTGTTTCCGTACTTACTTCCTCCTTGGGAAATTTCTTCACAAAGTAAGATTTACCTGAGGAGAGTACAGTCCCTCGGGTATTATTAAAAATTCAGGAGGCTTATAGAGAGAGAGACCATGTAACAGAATATTCGGTAGCAATATTTGGTAGGTGACAATTTTTGGAGTTTAAACTCATACTAAGATGTGAAACATTTTGATATATCATAAATTGAATATATGGTTTATCAAATTAGTAAAATGTTTACTTTTAATAATGCTTGAAGCTAATACTGCAGCTACTGTACTTATTAATAATTTAAATTTGAATTTACATATTTAATCATTTCTGTCTAAAAAAATAGTGAAATGCAATGTTCAGTTGACTGTTCTTCTGATTTCCATGTAAATGATCAGTGTTAGTAAATTTGCTTGTCACTTAATACAATGGAAAATTTAATTACTGGATAATTCTGGTTTTGCATGAATCGTATAAGCTTTTCTGAAGGAAAAACTTTGTACGAATATAGTATCTAATTCCTTTGACGTTCTGGAGTAGTGGTTACTTTTAAAAATCTAATAAAACACATTGATTATATAAACAAAAATAAAGCCTGTCATCTAACTATATTACTTCAAATGCTCATTTTCCTTTTTTTTAATTGTCAATAAAATCATGTTAGAAGCCAAATACATTTTCCTTTGCATTTTTCTCAGTGCATTTGGCATGTTTGTTTTAGATAAGATCCCATTTAATTTAGTTGAGATTCCTGTTCTCAAAGGAAATGAGCCAGGGAGAGGTGAGAAGGGAATAACAAAACCATCCTTAGGATTGTTGAACTTGAGATGACAAAACAACAGATGGTCAATTATCTTTATAAGCCTGAACCTAAGAACTGAGGAGAAAACCTGTGCCCCAAAGAATGCAAGCCCAGAGGTCATCAGCAAGTCATTCTCTCTTGCAAAGGGGGGGAAAATCCTCACAGATATCAAGATGAGCCAAAGATCTGACTGTATCAGACTTTTATGACAAATGGGCCACATCCTGTCACCACACATCTCAATCTTCATAAGAGCCACCAAGTGACTTCTGGTCAAGATGGTGCAGTAGATAAACACTGTCCTTGCCTCCTCTCAGGACCACATCAAAATTACAACTAAACTACAGAAAAACCATTATTGAAAATCACCTGAAGTCTAGCTGAACTGAAGCCCTACAACTAAATACATATAGAAGAAGCCACCTCGAAACTAGTAGGAGGGGCAGAGATGCAGAACGGGCTGGTCACACACACAAGTGTGACCATTAAAAATCAGAGGGATATTTCAGCTGCAGAGGTACCCCCACACCAGGATCGAGGGGTCCCAGCCCAGGATTCCAGTGCCAGGGAGAGAAATCTCCATAATTTCTGGCTTGAAAACTAGTGGAGATTGTGGCTGAATGAGATGAAGGGCAGCTGGAGTCCAAAGTGTTCCTCTTAAAGGGCCCACACACAGACTTACTCACTGATGGACTCACTCGCTCTGAGCTCTAGCACTGGGACAGCAGCTTGAAAGGCACCAAGGACATAGAGGGGGAAACTGACTTATCTGACTTCAAAGCAAGGGTTGAAGGTGCAGCTTTATTCCAAATAGAAGTGCCGGCAGAATCCAGTGTTTCTTCATTGAACACACCCCACTCCCAGGATGCAGATGTGGGCAGCCACAATATCTGAGTCTCCATCAACCTAACACCAGTTGCCCTGCCCTAGTTATTCCCTGACACCAAGCCCCATTCAACTTGCAGCTTTTCCATAAAAATGGCCTGTCTTGGCTCATGCTTGAGACTTTCCTAAAATCTCTCAAAGGTTCACAAAACCCAAATAAGCCGTGTCCCATACCTTCAGCATGTTCCATACCTCTGGCTGAGCAGCCCTAAGACCAGCAATAGTGCCAGCCAGCCTCTGTTCGCAGCTTGGCATCTCAAGGCATCTCCAACACAACACAGGCGGCAGCTATCTGTGGATTGCTTTGTGGCTCACACCAGCTGGCCCTGGGCAGGGCACAGACATCAGCTAAACTCGGCCTACAGCAGGGCCACCCCCAAGAGGCCCCAGGGCTGGCATGCCTAGTGGCCAGCTTCATACGAGGCCAAATAATCACCCAGCTGCCTCCCAGGATGACACACTCACAAAGGGCAGACTGGGAAGGCACCAGAGCCCTACTAAAGCAAATCCTGTTCCATAGGATCAGCCCCCGCACAACATCTCCTCCACTGTAGTGATAGCTGGTCTTTACAAACAATCTGCCCCAGGGTCAATCACTTCCACTGATGTGCAAACAGCAATCAAAGCTCAACTACAACAGGAGGACACACACATCCCACATAAAGGACACAACTGGACTACCCAGCTCACGTGACAAGAAAGACTGCCACAGAGCCCCACAGCATACCTACTACATAAGGAAACAGTACTAAGACCGGAGATATAGTAGCCCTACGTAATACATAGAAACAAACACAGGGCGGCAGCCAAAATGAGGAGACAAAGAAACATGTCCAAAAAAAGAGAACAGAACAAAGCTCCGGAAAAAGAGCTAAACAAAATGGAGACAACCAATATACCAGATGAAGAATTCAAAATAATGATTATAAGGATGCTCAGTAATCTCAGGGAAAACTTTAACAAGGAGATAAAAAACATAAAAATGAAGACAGAAAACATAAAAAAAGAACGAGTCAGAAATGAAAAATACAATAACTGAAATAAAGAATACAATAGAGGGAATCAACAGTAGATTAGATAAAGCAGAGGACTGAATCAGCAATTTACAAGATACAGTAGCAGAGAACACCCAGTCAGAACAACAAAATGAAAAAAGAATCCAAAACAAGGAGGAGAGTTTAAAGGGCCTCTGGGACAATATCAAGTGTACCAATATTCACATCATAGGGGTACCAGAAGAAGAAAGACAGCAAGGAATTGAAAAACTATTTGAAGAAATAATGACTGAAAATTTCCCTGACCTAGAAAAGGAAATAGATATGCAAGCCCAGGAAGTGCAGAGTCTCAAACAAGATGAACCCAAAGAAACCCACACCAAGACACATCATAATTAAAATACCAAAGGTTAGTGACCAAGAAAGAATCCTAAAAGCAGCAAGAGAAAGGCAACTAGTTACGTACACATAAGAGTGTCAGCTGAGTTCTCAACAGAAACTTTGCAGGCCAGAAGGAATTTGCAGGAAATATTCAAAGTGAGGAAAACCAAGGACCTATAAGCAAGAGTACTCTACCCAGTAAAGCTATCATTTAGAATTGAAGGACAGATAAAGATCTTCCCAGACAAGAAAAAGCTGGACTTCATCACCACGAAACCAGAATTACAAGAAATGTTAGATAAACTTAAGATGAGGGGGGGAGTATCAAAATTATGAATAGTAAAATGGCAATAGCTACATATTTATCAACAATTACTTTCAGTGTAAATGGATTAAATGTTCCACTCAAAAGACATAGGAGGGCTGAATGAACAAAAAATAAAACCCTTACATATGTTGCCTGCAAGAGAATCACTTTAGATTGAAAGACACACACAGATGAAAAGTAAAGGGATGGAAAAAGATATCTCATGAAAATGAAATTTAAAACAAACAAATAAACAAAAAAGTTTGGGTAGCAATGCTTGTACCAGACAAAATAGACTTTAAAACAAATGCTATAACAAAAGACAAAGAAAGACCCAGTAATCCCACTTCAGGGCATTTATCTGAAGAAACCCAAATATGACTTTAAGGAGACATGTGTATCCATAGGTTCACTGCAGCATTGTTTACAATGGCCAAGATGTGGAGGCAGCCTTAGTGTCTGTTGATGTACGAATGGATAAAGAGGAGGTGGTACATGTATATAATGGTATATTGCTCAGCCATGGAAGGAAATAGGTTCTTGCAATCTGTGGTGACATGGATGGACATGGAGGTTACTATGCTGAGTGAAGTGTAAGACAGAGATAAACAGATGCAATTTATATCACTTATATATGGAATTTAAAGAAATAATAAAAATTTAAAAAAAAACACACAAACAAACTCATAGATACAGAAAACATTGATGGTTGCCAGATGAGAAAGGGTTAGAGGGGAGTGAAAAAGGGAAAGGGCTTAAGTATAAATTGATTGTCATGCAATAATCATAGGGCTGTAGTGTATAGCATAAGGAATACAGTCAATAATATTGTAATACTATGGTGTCAGATGGATACTAGATATATCAGGGTGATAGATGGGAGGGGGTTGGGAGGCAGGGTGAAAAAGGTAAATGGATTAAAAAGTACAAACTAGGGATTACATCACAGAAATGGCGGTGTAAAGTGAGCCTCTTGAAATCTCCCCTGGAATTTACAACAAATTGAACAACTATAACTCCACAAAGGACTTTGTGCAGCACACAGGCAAGACTAAGAGATGCACAACTGAAATCACCTAAAGGTGGGCAAACTAGGTGAGTGGGGAAGGAGAGAAAGAGGAAGTGCAGAGATGTGGACAACGTGGGCTGCAGAATGCAGATCGAGCTTGGAAGTCCTAGCTCCCTGCATTCCGGAGCGACCACAGTTGTGGGAGAGTGAAGAATTTGGACTGCTTGCACTCCCCTTATGGCCCACAGGCCCACCTGAGGGATCAGCATATAACACAGCTGAACTCAATGTTCATGGCAGAGACCTTGGAGCAAAGACTAAGGGAAGAAAAGTGAAAATGACAGTTTAAGCCCACACTGCAAAGCAGAGAACAGAAGGCATAGGCACTGAGCCTAGCCTCCTCCTCCCCACCCTTCCAGAGCTTGCCCGACTCCCACCTGCCCAGTGCTAGAAGTGGAAAGGTAACAGTGTCAGATCACAAGAACAGAATATTTGCAGTTCTGAGAGGTGTGGCCCACAGCCACGTACTCATAGCGCAACTACCATGTTTTCCAGAATATAAGACCTAACCGGAAAATAAACTCTAGCATGATTTTTCAGGATGACATCCCCTGAACATAAGCCCTAATGTGTCTTTTGGAGCAAAAATTAACATAAGACCTGGTCTTATTTTGGGGGAAACATTGTAGCTCCGGTAAGGGGAGGAAGCCTTGGTGCAGGACTGGCTGTGCTGGTGGTTGCTGCCATTGCCCAGAGCCACCTCACACAACCCATTCTGCCCCTGCCCCCAGGGATCTGGGCAGATCCCTACAGGGGTAAACAGAGCCGGTGAAACAAACAGGACCTGAATCTAGTGCAGGAAGAGCTTCAGAACTTCAGAAGCTCTCCACATCTCCCCACGGACGCAAGCCCTGAAAACCAAGAGACCTGTAAAAAGAGGGGAAGCACATCTTCCAGAGCCCCCTCCACCTACCTTCCCCCATCGTGTGAGAAGCTGGAACAGTGCAGAGAAATTATAACACTACAGAGTGAGGGAGAATAAAAGGCTACAGTCAGAAAGAAAATAAAACATTCTACCAACACCTACAAGAAAGCAAAAAAAGAAAGACCACTTCCTATCAACCTGTTGCAGAACCGACTCCTGTGGATAACTCAGAGAGGAATAATAATTCATTCATTGCCATGAATAACCAAGGTAACAAGGCACCTCAGAAAAAAAATGAAAAGTCTCCAGAAAATGAACTTAAAGACATGGAAATATGTGACTTAAATGACAGAGAATTCAAGATTGCAGTTCTGAAAAAAGTCAATGAGATGCAAGAAAATACTGGCAGGCAGTTTAATCAATTCAGAAACGCAATCAAAGATCAAAATGAACATTTTACCAAAGAGATTGAAATTTTGAAAAAGCACCAAATAGAATTTATGGAGATTAAGAACTCAATCAAAGAAATGAACAATGAAATAGCCAGCTTAGGTAATAGAGCTGACCAGATGGAGGAAAGAATCAGTGACATCGAAGATAGAAATCTGAAAATGACACGGATGGAAGAAGAGACTTGAGAGTTAAAAGAAATGAAAGAACTCTACAAGAACTTTCTGACTCCATCAGAAAGAGCAATATAAGAATAATGGGCATACCAAAAGGAGAAGAAAGAGAGAAGGGAACAGAAAGTATATTCAAACAAATAGTCAATGAGAACTTCCCAAACTTGTGGAAAGAACTGGCTCCTCGAATCCAAGAAGCAAATAGAACATCTAATTACCTCAATCCCAATAGGCCTTCTCCACGGCACACTGCACTGAAGCTGTCAAAAATTAATGACAAAGAAAGAATCCTCAAGGCAGCCACGGGAAAAAAGACGATAGCCTACAAAGGAAAGCCCATTAGATTATCATCTGATTTTTCAGCAGAAACTCTATACGCCAGAATATTCAAATATCAAACTTTTGAGAGAAATTATAAGCCAAGAATAATATATCCAGCAAAGACATCCTTTAGATATGAAGGAGGAATAAAGATGTTTCCAAACATACAGAAGCAGAGGGAATTTTCTAACACAAAGCCTGCGCTACAAGAAATACTGAAGGAGACTATTCGACCTGAAACAAAAAAGCAAAAGAATAAAAACCCATGATACTATTACAAACAGAGAGACAGAAGGAGGAAATGGCAATCCCTACACCAAATAGGACACTATATACTTAAACATAACATACAGGGTAAAGAAGAAAAACACTTAAAAAAAGAAAAACAGAGGAAAAAGGCAACTTGCTATGGCACTGCAAAAACAACTCACAGCATAAATATGGATAATTTGTGACAACCAAAACATAAAAGCGAATACAGTAAATGTCTGAACTGGCACAAGGGAACAGAAAAGGAAAGCATGCTGAAATAAATGAAATACTTTAAATATGAAATTTTATTTTATATAAACTTAATAGTAACCACTGAAAAAAATCCAGAACTGAAATGTATAACATAAAAAAAAAAACAAGAAACAGAGGGAATATTAAAGAATACCACCACACAGAAAAGAAATAATAGACAACAACAAAAAGGCAAACAAACAATGCACAGTCTTACCAGAAAACCAGAGATAGATGATAGGAAATCCTCATATATCAATAATCACAGAAATTGTATTTGGACTGAACTCACCAATAAAAAGGCGTAGAGTAGCAGATTGGACCAAAAAACTAAACCCAAACATATGCTGCCTCCAAGAACACATCTCAGCTACAAGGACACATATAGACTCAAAGTAAAAGGGTTGAAATTGACACTTCAAGCAAATGGTATTCAGAGAAAATCAGGTGTAGCTATACTGATATCAGATGAAACAGACTTCAGGATAAAAAAGGTAACAAGAGACCAAAATGGACAATTCATAAGGATAAAGGGTACTACCCAACAAAAAGACACAATAGTCATCAATATTTATGCCCCCAATCAGGGAGCACCAAAATATACAAAGCAACAACTAACATAACTAAAGCGAGAAATTGACCAAAACACAATTATAGTAGGGGATCTAAATACATAATTGACAGCTATGGACAGATAATCCAAACAGAAAATAAATAATGAAATAACAGCCCTAAATGACATATTAGATGAAATGGACATAATTGACATTTATAGAGACTTCATCCTAAAACATCAGACTATACATTCTTTTCTAGTGTACATGGAACATTCTCAAGGATAGACCATATATTGGGACATAAAATCAACCTCAGCAAATTTAAGAAGATTGAAATCATACCAAGCATATTCTCTGATCACAAGGCTTTGAAATTGGATATCAACTGCAAAAAGAAAGCAGGAAAAAACACAAATACATGGAGACTAAATAACATACTTCTAAAGTATGACTGGGTCAAAGAAGAAATTAGAGGAGAGATCAAAAGATACATAGAAACAAATGAGAATGAAAATACATCGTACCAAAATTTTTGGGATGCAGCGAAAGCAGTTTTAAGAGGGAAATTTATCTCATTACAGGCCTATCTCAAGAAACAAGAAAAATCCCAAATAAATAACCTCATGTCACACCTTAAAGAACTAGAAAAAGAAGAACAAGTGAAACCCAAGGTCAGCAGAAGAAAGGAAATAACAAAAATCAGAGCAGAACTAAATGAAATAGAGAACAAAAAGACAATAGAAAAAATTAATGTGACAAAGAGCTGGTTCTTTGAAAAGATTAATAATATTGACAAACCCTTGGCTAGACTCACCAAGATAAAAAGAGAGAAGACACAAATTAACAAAATCAGAAACGAAAAAGGGGAAGTTATCACAGACACCACACAAATACAAATGATTATCCAAGAATACTATAAAGGAGTATATGCCACCAAATTCAACAATCTAGAAGAAATGGACAAGTTCTTAGAAATATATAGCCTTCCAAGGCTGAACCATGAAGAACTGGAAAATCTAAACAGACCGATCACCAGTAATGAAATTGAGTCAGTCGTCCAAAACCTTCCCAAAAGCAAAAGTCCAGGACCAGATGGCTTCACTAGTGAATTCTACCAAACCTTCAAAGAGGATCTAACACCAATCCTGCTCAAACTCTTCCAAAAAATTGAAGAAGAGACAGTACTCCCTAACTCATTTTATGAGGCCAACATTACCCTGATACCAAAACCTGATAAGGACAACACAAAAAAACAAAACTACAGACCAATATCTCTGATGAATACAGATGCAAAAATCCTAAACAAAATTCTAACAAATTGAATACAACAATGCATTAAAAAGATTATTCATCACGACCAAGTGGGGTTCATCCCAGGGGCACAAGGATGATTCAACATCCGTAAATCCATCAATGTGATACATCACATAAACAAAATAAAGGACGAAAATCATATGATTATATCAATAGATGCAGAAAAAGCATTTCACAAGATACAACATCCATTTATAATTAAAACACTTAATAAAATAGGTATACAAGGAAAATACCTTAACATAATAAAGGCCATATATGACAAACCCTCAGCTAATCTCATAATTAATGGTGAAAAACTGAAGACCTTTGCTCTATGTTCAGGAACACGACAGGGCTGTCCCCTATCACCTCTGCTTTTCAACATGTGTTGGATGTCTTTGCCAGAGAAATCAGGCAAGAGAAAGAAACAAAAGGCATCCAAATTGGGAATGAAGAATTTAAATTGTCACTCTTTGCAGATGACATGATGCTATATATAGAAAACCCTAAAGACTCCATCAAAAAGCTATTAGAAACAATCAACGAATACAGTAAAGTTGCTGGCTACAATATCAACGTACAAAAGTCCATTGCATTCCTATATACTAACAATAAAATCTCAGAAAAAGAAATACAAAAAACAATTCCTTTTGCAATAGCAGCAAAAAGAATAAAATACCTAGGAATAAACTTAACCAAGGATGTGAAGGACCTATATGCTGAAAACTATAAGACATTTTTTAAAGAAATTGAAGAAGACACAAAGAAATGGAAAGACATTCCGTGCTCATGGATTGGAAGAATCAACATAGTTAAAATGGTCATATTACCCAAAGCAATATACAGATTTAATGCAATCCCCATCAAAATCCCAATGGCATTTTTTAAAGAAATAGAACAAAAAATCATCAGGTTTGTTTGGAATCACAAAAGGCCCCGAATAGCCAAAGCAATCTTAAGAAAAAAAGAACAGTGCTGGAGGTATCACACTCCCTGACTTTAGCTTGTACTACAGGCAACAATAATCAAAACAGCATGGTATTGGCAGAAAAACAGACACATAGACCAATGGAATAGAATTGAGAATCCAGAAATAAAACCACATAAATATGGACAGACAATTTTCGACACACAAGCCAAAAACATACAATGGAGAAAAGACAGCCTCTTCAATAAACGGTGCTGGGAGAATTGGAAAGCCATGTGCAAAAGAATAAAACTAGACTGTTATCTGTCACCGTGTACCACAATTAACTCAAAAGGGATCAAAGACCTAAACATAAGAACTGAAACAATAAACTGCATAAAAGAAAACATAGGTACTAAATTTATGGACGTTAGGTTCAAAGAGCATTTTATGAATTTGACTCCAAAAGCAAGGGAAGTTAAAATAAATGAATGGGGCTATATCAAACTGAAAAGCTTCTGCACAGCCAAGGAAACTGACAAAATGAAGAGGCAACCAACCAAATGGGAGAAGAGTTTGCAAATAACACCTCTGATAAGGGGCTAATATCCAATATACATAAGGAACTCATATAACCACAACAACAACAACAAAGTCCAATTAGAAAATGGGCAGAGGACCTGAAGTGACATTTCTCCAAAGAGGACATACAAATGGTCAATAGACAAATGAAAAAAAAATGTTCAACATCACTAATCATCAGAGAAATGCAAATTAAAACCATAATGAGATATCACATTTATCACCAGTTAAAATGGCTATCATCAGCAAGACAAATAGTAGCAAGTGTTGGAGAGGCTCTGGAGACAAAGGAACCCTCATACACTGTGGTGGGTATGCAGATTGGTGCAGCCACTATGTAAGGGAGTGTGGAGTTCCCTCAAAAATTTAAGAATAGAATTACCATATGACCCAGCAATCCCTCTCCTGGGTATCTACCCAAAAAATCTGAAAACATTTGTTCGTTAACATATATGTGCTCCAATGTTCATTGCAGTTTTATTTACAGTGGCCAAGACATGGAATCAACCTGAGTGTCCTTCAATAGATGATTGGTAAAGGAGTTGTGGTATATACACAATGGAATACTATTCTGCCATAAGAAAAGATGAAATATTACCATTTGCAACAACATGGATGGATCTTTTGATTATTATGCCAAGTGAAATAACTCAGACAGAAAAAGTCAAAAACCATATGATTTCACTGATACATGGGATATAAAACTGAAAACAACGAAAGAACAAGACAAACAAATGAAGAAACAAAACTCAGACACAGATAATAGTTTAGTGGTTACCAGAGGGTAAGGGGGGAGGGAGGTGGTAGATAGGTTCAAGGGGATATGGCGATGGAAAGAGAACTGACTCTGGGTGGTGAACACACAATGTGATATATAGATGATGTAATACAGAATTGGGCACCTGAAATCTATGTAACTTTACTAACAATTGTTACCCTAGTAAACTTTAATTAAAAAAAAAAGTACAAACTGGTAGTTATGAAATAGCCATGGAGATGTAAAGTAAAGCATAGAGAATATAGTCAATAATATGGTAATAACTATATGTAGTGCCAGGTGAGTACTAGTCAGGGGAATCATTTCTTAAAATTATATAAATGTCTCACAACTATGCTGTTCACCTAAAATATATATAAAATAACATCAAATGTCAACTGTAATTGAAATGTTTTTAAATGGGGGAAAAGGTGAAGGGGAATAAGAGGTCCAAATTTCCAGGTATAATACAAATAACTCATGTGGATGTAATATACAGCACGGGGAAGTAATGTACAGTCAATAATACTATGACAGTGTGGTACAGTGTCAGATGGTTGCTGGACTTATCATGGTGATCACTTCTTTAGGTATATAAGTGTTGAATAACTATGGTGTACACCTGAGTCTCATAAAATTGTATGTTACCTATATTTTAATAAAAATCTTAAAATAAAAAGAAGTTATGAGGGGAAGGCAGCCCTACCAGACATGTAAATATATTATAAATGCTCCATAATTAAAAGTGTGGTGCTGGTTTACAAATTTTCAAACATACCAATGGAATAGAATGTAAAGTCCAGAAATAGACCCAAGTAGACATGGAAATTTAATATATGCTAGAGATAGTATCTCACATCACTGGAATAAGATGGACTTTTTCATAAGTGGTGCTGGGACAACTGTTAGTCATTTAGAAAATGATAAAAATAGATCCAAAACTCCACACCATACACAAGAATAAATCCAATAAATGGGTCAGGGAACTAAATGTAAAAACATGAAAGGTGATCACTTTATAAGGTATATAGGTATCTAATCAGTATGTTGTACTTATGAAACTAATATAATATGTACATCGACTGCAATTTAAAAATAAATTAAAAAACATTTTTTTAAAGTGGAAGGTAAAATCTAAAACAAACCAAAAAACCCTGAAACCACACAAATATTGGAAGTAAACATTCAAAAACGTCTTTGTAACTATGACTTAAAATCCAAATGCAATAAAGTAAAAGGTTCATTTTTTAAAAAAATAGTATTTCTCAAATGTTTTTGCTCTAGCTGTAGCTTTCATAGTATCTCCTAACTGATATAGTACTTTTTAAATACAGCTGTGTTTTTGACATCCAGTGTTTATAGAATACCAACAAATAAAGTTTCACTGATTAAAAAAAAGTCATGGATGTAAAGTAAAGCATAGGGAATATAGTCAATAATATGGTAATAAATATGTATCATGCCAGATGGGTACTAGACTAGCCAAGAGGATCACTTCTTAAATTATACAAATGTTTAACCACTATGCTGTACATCTGAAATTAATATAAAATAATATTGAATGTCAACTGTAATTAAAATTTTAAAAGTTCGGGTAGGTGAAAGGCAATAAGAGGTCCAAATTTCCAGGTATAAAACAAATAAGTCATGGGGATGTAATGTACAGCATACGGAATATAGAAAAATATTGTGATAATGTGGACGTGGTATGGTGTCAGATGTTTGCTGGACTTACAGCGATCACTTCCTTAGGTATATAAATGTTGAATAATTATGATGTACACCTGAAACTAATATAATACTGTATGTTAGCTGTCTTTTAATAAAAATCTTTAAAAATAAAGAAATGCCACCAAATTGTTCACTGGTTCATTCACTTATTCATTCAGCACATACATTTTGAGCATAAAGTATGCTTAAGGCCAGCCCATGCCTGCACTTTGAACCCCTCATTAGGTCAACAGTCAGCACATGCTTAGATTCCTAACCATCCAAATAGCACAGATTTCTCAAAGTGTCAACATCAGACTAAAAAAAAAATCCCACGAAACCACTTAGAATTATAAGACAAAGTTGAAGCTCTATAGGTTGAATTTCTTATCAAATATACTGCCTGATTCTCTTTAGACTGGCAATTTAAGTGTCATTAGGGTAATCTTCCCTTGATGTCTTTCAAAATCTTGGTGCATGGATCAGGATTTATATTTTATGGCTAATTCCACAAATATACAAACATCTCCTTAATAGGTATACAAAATTATTCTCTTGACCCAGATAAGTTTAAAATCTGTTGTTCTTGAATTCCCCTATGGTTCACTGGAAATGTTGAAATCAGTGTCCTGACAGCTAGTGGAAAGCCATGGAGGGAAGAGTAGATGCAGGTGATACCATTCAGAATGATAGAAGGCCTCACTAATTTGTTCATTCAGTAAACACCTTGTTTTCCTTCTCCTGTGCCTGATTCTGTGCTATGTACTGGGGCTATAAAGAGAGACATATCTACAAGAAAAATAATAATCACAAGTTAAATTCCCACCTCAACCCACTCATGCGCTCCTCGATCAAGGTGACATGTAAACACTTAACATGGGATGGATGGGTATATAAGAAACATGTGAACAGAATACTGCAAAACAGACACATTACAAAATTAATCTGGAAGCAGAAGAAAAGGAGTCAGAAAGTTTCACAAAGTACGTGACAACTGAGCCAAATCTTGTCAGATGGTTGGAGCTTTCTGCGTGGACAAGAATGAAAAGGACATTCAAACAATGAGATGGCACAATGCATTTGGAGAGCAAAATGTGGCTAGAATAAAGACGTGACGGGAGATCAGACTGCAAAGGTAAGCAGAGGTTAGATCACAAAGAGCTTTGAATTCATTTACTAAAGTTAAATTTGAGTTTTAGTCTGTGGAATCACATGATTGATTTTGGTATGGAGCTAGAGTATAAAATCAGGCGTCTTTGATTTGCGAGTTGAATTTAAAAATGGAATACACTATATAGATAGAGTCTGTTAGTCAGAAGAGAAGCTGAGAAACTAAGCCTTTTGAGCACCATCATTTAAGAAGCAGAGAGAGAAATGAGTCCACAGAGGAATTTTTAAATTAGCAGCCAGATGAAAGCCAAAAATGAAGAAGAAGACACAAAAGAAGTTTGAGAAGGACGTCTCTATGCAGCAAAGAGATCAAGTAAGATAGAGAATAAGAGGTCAATGGATTTGGCAAAGAGATGGTCCCTGGTTGAATAAGAGGGAAGTCAGATTGCAGAAGGCTTAGGGGTAAATGGGAGATGAGGACATGAAGACATGAAACTGGCCATGCTTCATGTAGAACATAAAGCTAGAGGGGTACAGAGGGTCATGAGGTTTGTTTTAAGATTAACGGTACTTAAGCACAGCATTAGAGCAGAGGAAGAGGTTCAAAATACAGGAGACTTAAAAGAGACCACTGCAGGGTTGGAGTGGCAAAGGCAGTGAGAGCACACAGGATCCACAATACCAGTAGAGGAACTAATCTTGGGTTCTGAGAAAAAGGCTAGAAGAGACGTACGGGTGCAGATTAAATCTATTCTGAAAACTTAGTGGTAGAAGTTAAGGGTGTTCACACATCCTAGCTCTGATGGAGAGAAAGGTCTGGAGTAGGAGGCGTGAGGAAAGTCAAAAAAGTTGGGACAGCTTGGTATAGAGAGTAGGAAAAGGAGCTGAACACAGGCACCTAGAAGGGTCACCTGGTGGTTTGTGGGTCTGCTAGGACTGGAGGTTCTAATTTTTCATAATGACATGTATCCACAATGTTCTGGGTTTCTACTGAGGTTGAGTAGCCCACGAATAAAATCAGAGAAGACTCTCTGTTGAATTGGCCCAAGATTGGACATTACATGGCAGATGGGCAAGAGAGTTAACAGTACTGGCCAGAGAAATTTAAAGAAATGCAGGTGGACAAGAAAAGAAAATTAATCCAGCAGAGATATGTTACTGAGAAGACAAAGAGAAATGTAAAGGAACTTCAATTCTTCACAAATTCAAGAACAGAAGATGATGGAACTTAGAAAGTAAGATAACTTAAAGGACAAAAAGCAATGGTCCAAAAGCAGGTGAGTTTCCAGTGGTGACCAGATCCAAGGTGTTCACATGAGAGTGAGTCCCAGAAGTAGAGTGGTCAAGACAATGGAATTTTTTTTAAATGTTATTTTATTGATGCATAATTGACCAATATAACATTATATTAGCTTCAGGTATACAACATAATGGTTCAATATTTGTATATGTTGCAAAATGATCACCACAGTAAGTCTAGTTAACATCTGTTACCATATATAGCAACCAATTTTTTTTCTTGTAATGAGCACTTTTAAGATTTGTCTTAGCAACTCACATGTATGCAATGCAGTTTTATTAACTATAGTTATCATGCAGTACATTACATATCCATGACTTTTCTATTTATAACTGGAAGGCTATACTGTGTGACCCCTTCAACAACGTCACTCCCCACCACTGCTTTTTTCTTTTAAGAGTCCACATATAAGTGAGATCATATGGTATTTGTCTTTCTCTATCAGACAATGAAACTGCAATAAAAGAACTCCAGGTTGACTCCTGACTGTAAATTTTCCAGGGTTTTATTATAGGTCAGCCATAACAACCCTCTGTGGTAGGAACTATTGTTATGATCATCCTCATTTTACAGATGAGGAAACCGTGATACAGAAAGGTTACACAACATGCCACATCACACAGCTATTCTAACAGGAGCAGAAATTCAAACCCAGGCAGTGTGGCTCCAGTCCTTACTCCCAATATTGTACTATACTGTTTCCCCTAGAATGACAGCAGTTGCCTCCGGGAGCCGTGGGTGACATGGCTCAAATCAGGAGATTTTTTTCTGTAGAAAGAGTGGAAGCTGAATGGTCATGTAAAATGCTGAATGTTCCGCCTAATATCAGCAGTATCAATTCCTGCATTTATTGAGCTTCCACTACGTGCCAGTTTGTGCTATTTTAAAACAATTGATCCTAGCATAGCAGCTGTAGAGGATTTTATTTCTTCTATATTCCTTCCCTGAAATTTGCACAGAAGGTTTTTGTTATAAAAACAAAACTAAAATAATATCCTGGTATTCAGCCTGGTGGGTAGTAGAATCTTAAGTTAATGGGTTCTATAAAAATCCACTGTTTAGCAGCCAAATGTATTCATCTGAGAAATAACAATTCACAGTAGAAACAAATGGTGCTGCACACAAAGGAATAACCAGCTGTGTGGTAATCGTTGACTTCACAGCCTACCTATGACAACACTGAGAAGTTCCACCCAACACGGGTCACCAGGGCCAGCCTAGAACTACTCATATTACAATATCTTATAACACCCTAAAGAAAAGATCTAAAGAGGTCAGACTCTTTTTTTTTTTTACTAAAGTTTACTGGGGTGACAATTGTTCGTAAAGTTACATAGGTTTCGGGCAGACTCATCTTTTAAACCAAATTTGAAATATCTTCTAGAAGAACATTCAACTACATCACGTTAGCTTTGTCCATCCATTTGTCAATTTACTGAAAATTATACCAAGAATTGTGGCTGAAATGGAAACACTTCATAAATTTTCTAGTATCCAAGTTACTGGTGGAAGTAAGGATATCAATATAATATCATGACATATTTTATTCAATATTTGTAGCAATAAACTTCAGAATGAACTATGACATACCACAATTTTTCTGTGTTAATGGAGGATTGGGGTTACCTGTGTTTCAATTTCATAGCCTCCTTTTAACAAGTTACAATTTTATCAGTCTTCCCCAAAAAGTCTTTATACAAAATATGTTGCTTCCTCACACCCTCCATTAAGGAAAAGATTTTTAAAAAGTAACCTGGTTTTCACTATTGTCATTGTTTTTATTTTGGGACTTCTCAGATTTTTAAATGGTCATTGTGAATGCATAAGAGGACCATGAACCAGGTGTCACTATTCACCACCCTCTGGTTTATTTGGTAAAGAGAGCTCAGTGCCACACTTCACTGCTTATCTGGGTCACCATCACTTTCCCCAAGGACTGACATTTGCCTCACACCTGACTACCATATCACGTGGAACTCCCGGACCCGTCCCTCTTCATAGAACACTGCTCTTCTTCCTGGCATCAACAGAGGGGTGAACATGAGGTTTGCTGCACATCCTGAAGTGTACTTTTCTTCCCACAAAGTACCAGACAAGGCTCCACAGAAACATCAAACTTTCCTGGAATGACATCAGCAACAGCAACACAAGATGTCCCTTCACTACAATTTGGCATCAACCCACCAGCAAAACTGCCTGTGTGGGAACTGTGGGGTTTGGCACCTTATGCCAAAGGACCTGGGAGGAGTCTTGCCCACCGTGCATCAGGTCACAGGCACACAGACCTTGGTCCTGGCTGTGGGCCCTGCAGTGGCCTGTGAACTGGCTCCACCCCCTCTCGGCTGTGGTCCAGGAGCCCCTGGAGAAGACCGTCTTAGACAATTATCCACAGACATGAAAGTTGTGGGGGTTTTTGACATTCAATATTATTTTATGTTAATTTCAGGTGTACAGCATAGTAGTCAGAAGACAAAGAAAGGCAAATATTGTATGTCTCAGTTATACGTGGAATTTTAAAAAGCCAAACTCATAGAAATAGAGAGTAGAATGGTGGTTGCCATGAGCTGGGGAGTGGGGGAAATGGTGAGATGTAGGTCAAAAGGTACAAACTTGCAGTTAGAAGATGAATAAGGTCTGGGGATCTAATGAACAGTATGGTCACTATAATCAATAATCCTGTATTATATACTTGAAAGTTGTTAAGAGAGTTGATCTTAAATGTTATTACCACACGCAAAAATAATAATTATGTGAAGGGATGGAGGTGTTAGCTAACCCCACTATAGTAATCATTTTGCAATCTGTAAGTGAATCAAATCAATAAATAAGAAATATCAGAATTTCCTGATGTCTTGGAGAAGCAAGGAACGTTACATGATAGCAATGCAGGCAATGCAAAGGCAAAGATTAGACATCAGTAAAAGTCCTCTGTCACCCCTGTACCAGGAGTTTCTCACTGGTCACCACTGTCCATTTATTCCCGAGTCCTGACCCTCCTTGTGCCCCACCTTTCCTCTCTTCTCTACTCTTCTTGGCTTTTATCCACTCTTAAGCAGTGCAGTCTTTACTTTTTAAAGCATATCAGAATAACTTTCTTCGTTTCCTTTTCCCCATGCAAGCCATGACAACCTACTCCCAATTGCTTACCAAGCTATTTTCCTAAACAAAGCACTTTCCTCCAACAGAAGAACTCAAGATTCAGCTATTAGCTACAGAGCTAAAATAATTCTGGATCTTATAGCCAGGAACTCAGTTCCTCTTTTGGATAGAAGTGTCTGTTTAGAAAATTTTGATAATGGAACTGCTTTGTTCTATTTTAGAACATATTGTAGGAGTTGTGTTTTGTAGAACTCTTTTGAATTATGAATTTTAAAAAGGGAAAAAAAAGAAGACAGGAGTAAGCTGGCATTTCAGGGTAGGTGAATGTTTGGAAAAGGAAACCATCTACTTACACAGTTTCTATGTGCCCCAGTGCCCTTACCCATCACTTGTGGGTATAGAGGGTGTCCTAGCAATGTTTAGACGAGCAGTTTGGTAGCTCAAAATTCCCTACAGAATCTCATCCCGCCCTCATCCCCTACCCTCTTCAGAAGAACACACACACCTTCGCAGGTTGTTCCCCAGCAGGGCTCCCTGGGAGTCTGCTCAGTGGGGCCTTCAACTCCTGTGCTATAGCAGGCTGCTGTCTGTGGTCCCAGAGCCACTCAGCTCTGTGCTGCCCGCAGTGCACATGCTGTGTCACCAGCTCTGAAATACACTGCTGAGATTTCACTCGAGCCACAGCCCCCATGACCAGCCCACACCAGGTGTTGTCCTTAGCTGCGCCGTGACACTTTCCAAACATCCTCTGTTCCTTGCATTCCATGCTTCCTCCCCGTGCTCAGCTTCTCCTAAAGTTCTGGCACACATCCTTCTTCTCAGTGTTGCTCACTTTTACAAGAGTCCCTAAGCAGAGCTGCATTTCCCAGGCTACTATGACCCTTTTAAGATTTCACGCTCAAAACTTTCTCTTCTTTTGGAGGTCACGTGTGCCACCAGAAGGACCAATCCCTCTGTCATTTCTTCAGGGATGCTGTAGATCAGGGATGCATCCCAGGGGTCAAGTACAGCTGCCTCCAGATTGCATATAAAGTTTTATTGAAATACAGTTGCACAAATTCATTTTCATATTGTCAATGGTTGTTTTCCACTACAATGCCAGAGTGGAATAGTTTGATACACAGAGACCTGATAGCCCACAAAGCCTAAAGTATGTACTTATGAACCTTTACAGTAAAAGTTTGTTACCCCCTGCTTGAGACGAAAGAATAGGACAGCATTATCCTGCAGGTGAGCCAGCATAATTGGAGGACCACCTCCTTTGTACACCCTGGTCAGTGATCCTGTCTGGCAAAATAACAAGATGAAAGAATCAAAGAATAAAACACTATTCTAGCACATGACTGGGACACTGCAGACTACTCTGATCATGAAACCTAAATAGACACAATGAGAACCTTCATGGAAATAATAAACCCCAAAATTAGGATCCTGACCATCTCTGGGTGAAGGCCGAAGAATGTGCTTGGAGAGAGGTACAGAGATATCTACTCTATTTTATAGCAGTAGTTATAAAATAGAGATTCATTTGTTTGCGTGTGCTACGTATCTTCCAGATACACTCCCCTCTTCCTCTAACCCTTCTTCAAGCCACAACAGGCCAACCAAGTGGACGGCATCAAAGAGCTCCTCTGCCTCCTGCCTTCCGACTGGGTCTGGCAAATAGGGAGCTCCAGCAAGAGTCAGAGACAGGGTATTTATTCTCCCAACTTCCTGAAAACTGAAGGTGACCCTTGACTGAAAGCCATAGCTCCTAGCAGGAGATCGCCACACAGACCTTGCTGTCTACTGTAAATTCTCCCTCCCCTAACGCCTTGCATTAGTTATCTATTGCTGCATAACAAGCTCAAAACTCAACAACTTAATACAACATTTATTATCTCACAGTTTCTGAGTGCCTCTGTCTCAAGGTCTCGCACAAGGCTGTAATCGAGGTGTCAGCTGAAACTGTGGTTTCATCTGAAAGCTCAACCAAGAGAGGACCCACTTCCAACTCACTCTATGGCATCACAGGTTCCTGGCCTAAGGCGTCTCTCCATTTCTTGTCATGAAGGCCTCCCCACAGCAGTTCAAACCCTGGCAGCTGACTTCCCTCAGAGTGAGCGAGTGAGACAACAAGCAAGAGAGAAACCACAGTCTTTCCGCAATCTAATCTCAGAAGTGACATCCCATTACTTTCAGTATGTTCTATTTATTAGAAGCAACTGACTAGATTCAGTCCACACTCAAGAGGAAAGGAATACACAAGGGAATGAATATCACACTTATCTGGGAGGTGGAGGTTGGTGGGGGCCATCTTAGACTGTTTATCATATGTCTGCAGGCCTACAGGCAATAACCAGCTATTACTAGCTGTCATGTAGGGTGTCATGCGGGGTCTCAGCTCCCACTCCCCACATAAGAACGCAGGACATGGTGAGGCCAAAAAGGAACACCCACAGAGCCATAGATGGGGGAGACATACCACTAGAGTCTCGCTGGCAGCTGGGTTGCAGACACAGGAAGCAGGAGCCACACTATCCGCAACCTGCCATTCGCTTCTCTGCCAACCAACCAACCCCACTTGCTAGCTGCAATCTGCCATGCTAACTGCAATCCGCTATTGCTAGCTCAGCGACCATCTTCTTGCTAGCCCCCCATTTTCTGCTAGCATAGCCACAGCAGTTATATTAGTGGCCAATGGCTCACTGGTTACAGCTGATGACCATCTACTACCTGAGCCAGCACCTTTCCACGTGAGGCCGAGAGCCTGGAAACTACTCTCTGGGGCTCTGTCCCCACACTAGCCCTAGGGTTACTGAAACAATCATCCAGGTTTCCCTAAATCCTGGTCAATAGTCCCTTATTAAGCTCTCCTCAAATTATCTCCTTTTTCCAGGACCCTGACTTATACATTATAATTAAACTATTTTGTATGTCTAAAATATTTCTACTAAACATATTTTTAAATATAAAGGCTGTGCAGGAATGTGATCTTGATCACAAGATGTGAGTAAAATAGACATGTGCTTGTTTACCAAAGTTTTGTCTACAAAACCTTACTTAATAATTGGAATAATGAATTTGGAGATAAATGAAATGAAAATCTAATAAATAAAATGAAGTATCTTTCTTAAATATCATAATCAAAGAATGGCACTGCCTAAAAATATAAATGAATTTAAGGCTTTACATCAGTCGTAATGTTTAATCAGTTTTCATTTCTGAAATCTCCCAGTATTTTGGATATATTCTCTAGTCTTTTGAAATGACATTAAGTTGCCTTCCCACCAAAGGTCCTTAATTCCACTATTAGAACACAGGATTAGCTATTTGGGGGGCTGCCGGTTTACTGTTTAGTATGCATTTCTAGGTCCTTCATCTTGTACTTAAGAAGTTTTGTAAAGCAGGGTCAGGGTACTCTAACCTTTCAATTTAATAGCCTATTCAAAATCCTAATTTTATGTGAAATCACTTCAAAAATGCCTTTAACATTTATAATAAGATACAAGCTGCAAGCAGCTGCAAATTAAGCTTGGAAATGAGGGAATCAAAGAGTAATGTCAGAAGATTTGGGGGCCACAGAACAGTATTTGAAAGATTCAGGACTGAGACTTCATTCTACCAAACAGCTCAGTGTAAAAGACAATAGTAAAAACAACCTGAGCAAGGCTTTGAATGAGCAAGAAAATGGGGGCAACACAGCCAAAAAGAGGAAGAGAGAATGCAGTTCAAATCAAAATTTTCAATTATAAGTCATTCTAATCCTTCCTTGGTCTTTACATGAGAAACATAATTTATTCTGATAGAACCAGGAAAGACAACAAAAAAACATAAGATGGGGACCTGAAAAAAAAGATAACCTAAAAGCAATAATGAAAATTAATCATAACATCTGGAAAAATTTAGACAACCTTTAGGGGAGCAGAGACATAAATTTCACTGAGACTAATTATTGTATTTTCAACTTTGACTTTACATGAAGTATGAATCTTGAGAGGAAAACAAATGTTCACCTTTAATGAAATGACTTTTAGGTAATAATACATTTCTGTCTCAAAGACAGGTTAAAAAAAATTTTCCATTACCAACATCTTTGTTAGTACTCAACATTTTCATCAATCACTGCCATACTTACTAATCTGAAGTTTAGTATTCATGCTAAAATAATTTACATTTTTATTAAAATGCTTAGTTTCCTACAGAATTATTTTTATCTATTGTAGTATTATCTATTATGCTCTTGAAAAAACATGAGAAGCAAGACTTGACATGTTAGCTCAATACTTAAGAACCCAGGGTTTCTTCCCTTCCCTCTTTCTCTCCTCCACCCAAGTATAATTCCCCGAGCCAGAGTGTAGGCAACTCATTCTGGAATGTCTAGCCATTAAATTAGAGATACAGACATAATAATCAAAGAATAAGTCTAAAATTGATAACAGATTTTTTTCTCAGTCATTGGATGAGTTACAAATTTCCTAATTGTCTACTGAACCTTTAAAGGGGGGGGAGGGGACGGCCCGGTGGCTCAGGCGGTTAGAGCTCCATGCTCCTAACTCTGAAGGCTGCTGGTTCGATTCCCAGGTGGGCCAGTGGGCTCTCAACCACAAGGTTTCCAGTTCAATTCCTTGAGTCGCACAAGGGATGGTGGGCAGCGCCCCCTGCAACTAAGATTGAACACAGCACCTTGAGCTGAGCTGCCTGCGGGATGGCTCAGTTGTTGGATGGAGTGCGGGCTTTCAACCCACAGGGTTGCCAGTTCGATTCCTCAAGTTCCACAAGGGATGGTGGGCTGCGCCCCCTGCAACTAACAACGGCAACTGGACCTGCAGCTGAGCTGCATCCTCCACCACTAAGATTGAAAGGAAAACAACTTGACTTGGAAAAAAATCTTGGAAGTACACACTGTTCCCCAATAAAGCCCTGTTCCCCTCCCCCAACAAAAAAAAAGTCTTTAAAAAAATATTAAACTTTAAAAAAAGAAAAAAGGGGGGGAAGTCAATCACTTTGGAAAAATATTGATGTTTATGAAGTATACCCTTTGAAGATTTAAAGTGAAAAGTATATTTTTATATCAAGAAAATTTTTCAAAATGAGTATAATTTTATAACTTGGGGACTGACTTTCAAACTTAATAACTGTTTACACATAAAAATTAATCTATGACATTAAATTCCAAGAATGTACTTCAGTTAATTTGATTTGCCCATTGCAGTCATCTGAAAAAGATCATTATTTTACAGCAAATTATTCCAAATCTTATGAGCAATGATCTCAAACTATAGTAAATGTCTGTGGCCATTGAAGTAAAATTCCCTAAGGAAGCAATGATGCCTCACCACTCTGTTTACTCTGTTTATTAGCAGGTTAGAAGTGAGCAAATATCATCAGTACTAATAAATCACCTCAGATCATTATGTTGAAAGGGATGTGGTGATAATATTAATGTCATAACTGTATCACTTACTCCATCTGTAATAACTCATGTATGCTTCATTACGTCCTTTTCCCCAATTACTCATTGAAAGGGGGCATCATTTACCTTGTTATAAAAAAAAAAAAAATGGGTCACAAATAAGTGAAAGTTAAAGACTTATAATAGGAACAAAAACTCTTCTGTGAATGCAGTGTTGACTCTCACTTGATAAAAAAAAAAAAATGCAGTATGATTTTTACCTGAAAAGAAACTTTGCCTTTGGCATAATACATTTATTTGAATTACACAGAGCTTGTCTCTTAGAGTTCAGAGTTTGTCATTACCTAGAGAGAGAGAGAGACAAATGAACTACTAGAATAATAAGATGATATATTTGGAAGGAAATGCTAGCACATTTGACTTAATCAAAAGATTATAAAATGGCATTATCAGATCTTTCAGACAAGAAATGATTTGTTTGAAATTAGATATCAAACACAAATTATGCAATGGAATTCCATTATAACTACATAATTTTTTTAAATATCCACTCTTTCATTCAACAAATATTGGCTCAGCAAATATTTATGAAGCCCTACCATGTGCTAGACACTGTACCAGGCACTGGGAATACGTAGACAGATAGAATGGAGTCTCTGCCCTCATGATTCTTAGAGTCTAAAGAAACAGGTAAATTACAGATCCTGCAATCCTGAGAAATAAGCACTCTAACAAAGGCATACATTCCAAGGTAGTCTCGAATTACTATTATGATAAAGATGTTGTTTTAGTCCATTCAGGCTTCTGTAACAAACTACTACAGCTTATAAACAACAGAAAT
Source organism: Rhinolophus sinicus (assembly GCF_057876585.1). NCBI lineage: Eukaryota > Metazoa > Chordata > Mammalia > Chiroptera > Rhinolophidae > Rhinolophus > Rhinolophus sinicus. The sequence continues at coordinate 115,262,013 of NC_142503.1, read as the reverse complement.
GTATTGCTCAAAGTTCTGGAGGCCGGAAATCAGAAGTCAAGATGTCAGCATGGTCTGTGAGAGCCCTCTCCTGGGTTGCAGGCTTCTAGTTATATTTCACAACTGGAAGAGTCAGGGACCTCTCTGGGTCACTTTTATAAGAGCACTAATCTCATTTAGGAGGGCTCCACCCTCATGACTTAATCACCTCCCAAAGGTACCACCTACTAATAATACCACCATTGGAGGTTAGAATTTCAACATAAGAACTGAGGGGAGGACACAAACATTCAGACCATAGCAGGTGTGCTGCAGTCTTTTTTTTAACTTTTCCTTAAATGCTCTATTGAATAATGATCTCATCTTGGAGATGAGGAAAGAAAAAAGTGTCAGTCTATGTTTTGGAAATTTTCTCACCATATACTATTTATTTTTTGAGAGGTTTATTGTTTTGCTTTTTGTGTTTCGGGGGAGGGAGGAATATTGGGGAACAGTGTGTTTCTCCAGGGCCCATCAGCTCCAAGTCATTGTCCTTCAATCTAGTTGTGGAGGTTGCAGCTCAGCTCCAAGCCCAGTTGCCATTTTCAATCTTTAGTTGCAGGGGGCGCAGCCCACCATCCCATGCGGGAATTGAACCAGCAACCTTGTTGTTTAGAGCTCGCGCTCTAAGCAACTGAGCCATCCAGCTGCCCTCTCACCATACACTATTAATACCACATGTTTTGAGAAAGAAATATAAAATATGTTGATGTTCTGTGAATCTGATAACATTGAACTGATGAGCAAGACCTGACAAAAAATAAAGTTTTGATTACTAAACTCTTTCTCCTTGAGCAATTAGCCTCCTTATTCTGTGCCTGAAAGAGAAATGAATACATAAGAGATAAGCCCACCCCATTCTACCCCACAGCTAAGATGTAATGGTCTTCAGGTCAGAAGGACCAGTCAGGAGTTAACACGAGTGTGTGCATGGAGGAGGGGGATGGGGAACTCTATGCAGAAGGATAAATCCTGATCAGAAAGATATTAAGCCTCTCCCATGTAAATAATTTCTAATCCTCTCTTCTCTAACACTCCCTAAACTGGAATTTGGAGAGGGAGGAGAAAGCGGTTACAGAACCTAGTCTGCCTCCTCTCAGATGCTTTTATCCTGTAACAGATAAAAATAGTCTGGTGGACCCTCAAAGTTCATGGTCCTTATCAGGACGGGCAAACAGGAGGTGGGTTTCTTCCTACCACCAAGTCAACTACAAAGTGTGATCACAAAATACAGTGAGTGTTTTAAATAAAAAAAAACTTATTACAGTAAAAGACACATAGACATTGATCCCCCTCAAAATATTCCCCCTCACATTGAACACACTTATCCCATCATTCTTGCTACTTTCTGGAAGTCCTCTTTCGTGTCTTTACTTCATTTTCCATCATGACAACACTGTGTTGTCACACATCACTTCTGGTACATGGCAATTTCTGTCAAACAAAAATATTACGGTGTGTCCTCAACCACCTTATTCACTGGACCTGGCACCGTGCGACTTCTGGCTCTTCCCCAGTCAAAATGACCACGAAAGGAAAACGTCTGGAATCAATTCAGGACATAGAGGCAGCTATGACAGCCCAACTGAAGACACTCACCAAAGAGGACTGCCAGAAGTGCTTCAGAAAGTGACAAGAACAATGGCATAAGTGTGTTCGAAGCGAGGGGGAGTGTTTTGAGGGGGGATCAATGTCAATGTGTCTTTTACTGTAATACATTTTTTTTTTTCATTTAAACATTCACCATATTTTTTTTTATCACACTTCATAGTTGTTTTCAACTTTGTCAAGCATCTGGTGGAAAGAGTGCTCAGTTTGGTCAAAACACATAAATGAGATAAGTAACAAAACTTGACCAGAAGCCATTCTGCAATAAGCACTTACAACATTGCAAATGTGTTCTTCCTCTCACTAGAGTGAATGTACCAAGTCTTTCATCACTATGTCCTCAGTGTTTGATACCAGTGTGTTTTGCCCTATATGAGATGCTTCAATACTCAGTGTTGAATGACCGAATAAGTGAAAGGTTCCCTGAGGGATTCATACTAAAGACAAATACTGGCTTCTGGTTTTCTTTTTTTATATTTAAGCATTAGTATATAAAATGAATAAAGAGCCACCCCACTCTTTACAGTAGAGATGGACAAGATAGAATAACTTCTAACCCAACTACCGTGTTTCCCTGAAAATAAGACCTAACCAGAAAATAAGCCCTAGCATGATTTTTCAGGATGACATCCCCTGAACATAAGCCCTAATGTGTCTTTTGAAGCTAAACTTAATATAAGACCCGGTCTTATTTTGGGGGAAACACAGTAGCCATTCTACCATGGAGTGACCCTAGGGTGGCTGTGGACTTCTCCAGGTGATGAGAACCATTCAGCATCTATCAGGTTGTAGATCCCACAAATGGCATAAACTTTCCATAAGGTTTAGTGAAAAAGGAGAGAAGAACTGATGATCTTCTCTTTGCTATGGATGTGTTATAACATATGGATAAGTCCACACATACTGTTCTAAATAATCACTTCCTGGCATATTCTCATGGATGGATGGATACAAAATCATTAGGACTACAGCCAGAATGTGGCCAACATGGAAAAATAATAAACTCTTACTCCACTGGTCTCAATTTTTCACTTTTTCCCTAAGAACCCTGGTGAACTATGAAATTCCAATGTTCCCACCCTTCATTGCAAAGGCAATCTGATCAGGGTGTGTTATTCAGCTTTGTATCTCCTCCCCTAACTTCTAACCCCAATCCAATCTCAGGACCTAGGACAGTTTCTAGGACACAGTAAATCTCATAAATGTTTGTCAGGTGACTGGCAATTCTTCATAACTAAATATGTTACAGGGGGGAAAATACATATTCATAGAAATCCTTATACACTTGAAAACCTCAAGAGGCCAGGGAATGAGAATTCAGGTGGAGTCTACACTGAAAAACCTCAGTAAAAAAAAAAAAAAAAAAAAAAAAAAACTTATTATCTGAAAGTAGTTGTTTGAGTATGTTGCAAATGTATTTTTGTTATTTCTATAGAGTTTCCTGATAATTTTACTCCATAACATTTTAATTGAAGAATATCTGTCTAAATCATCGAAATTCAACTGCCCACTTACTCAAAGATATTTATATAGTTGTTTATTTGTTTCTCCAATAGGAATAACTAGTTCACTGCATGCAGAATTGAATTATTGTGACGGTATTTTAATTCCTAAGTATATCTAAAAGGTAGAATTATCTGGCATTTCATTGGCATTTTATTGAATTTGTTTTATTCTGTCTAGGCACATTATAGATATCAAGTTTTTTTTTGCTACACTATAAATATCATTCATATACACCGAGATTAAGAAATTAGGTTAACCACAGTTCACCTTCTTTTCCTTCAAAAGTGATGCCTTTCAAATATTGGAACCAGAAACCTACATTTCAGCTTATTATTCAGCATGTCTTCTAGTTGTTTCCATTCTGAATTCTATATTACAAGTAAATCAATTCTAATTTTCTCAAAACTAAAATTACTCAAGAAAAATTTCAGTGATAGCAAACATTGATCCAGCATGAAAACTGAAATAATTTAAAATTCATTACTTGGTCTGTTCCTTCACCCATTCAATATAAGAAATAAAAATAACTGTTCATGCTCTCCCAAATTCTATGCCAGTGTAATTGAGTTACTTCATCATTCTTTTACACCAAAGTCTCCTTTTTTAAACACAGTTATGCAAGACAGGAATAGCTTCTCAAAAAACATAATTATATTAAACACCTATTTAATAACTGTGCAATTCAAACTCTCAAACTTTTAGTTAACATTATTTATTTGGTGAAACACAAAGAATTCTCTATGCTAAGTGGAATAATCTAAAATTTTCAACATAGCTTAAGCTTCTTTTATAAATGACACTTTGAACCCATCTGTTATAATTATATTGGGGGGAGTCCTCAAAATTTGTTAAATTTATCATAATGTTTGGTTCTAAATTTTTAATACTGATAACTTGCAGATATGTTACCTAATATGTATGCTTGTGCACATATTAAATATCTCTTTGACATATATCGGGTAATGATTATAACCCCATTTTATTGATCGGAAAAGTGAAAAACCAATGAGTTGTGAAAATTAGTGTAAAATAAAAGAAATAGGATCTGGACTTCCCAATTCCTTATCAAGTTCATCTCTTCTGATTATTAACTTTTAAAGAGTCAGATCCCTAAATGATTCATGTTAATACATCTTTAAAACCAAAATTTGTCTCAGCTATTACAGTAACTTGAAGTTCCAAGATGTTAGTAATTTTCATTTGTTCACATTGGTTCCATTTCTTCAGAGATCAAGTTTAGAGGACTGCACATTCAAATCATTTAAAAGCACACATTGATGCTGCTGACCAACACAGAGAAAAAAGAAATTGCAGGAGTAGTGATGAATGAAGATTGTGACTACAGATTGGGAAATACTGAGTGTGGGACCCAGAGACAGTCAGGTAGAGTTATTCAGTAGGCAACTCTATCATAATTAACTGGTGCATGACTCTTATCATGCAGATATGAAGGCATCTGGAACACAAAATCAAATCCAAATAGGAAAACAAAGGAGGAGTACGTGTCAATATTTTTCAGAGTCCAATTAAGGCATAGAAACCATACTAGTTATTTCTAATAGAAATAATTTAATATAGATAATGGTTAACTATATATTGAATAGCTGAAAAGACAGAGAACGCTAAGGTTATCACAGAGGTAACAACGGTAGGAAGCCACTACTGCCCCCAGAGTTGGGGAAACAAAGGGAAGAGATTGGGATCACTAAAATTTAGAAGTTTAGAGAAGGGGCCTGGTGTACCTGGAACCCAGACCTCTGAAAAGGGGCCTCTTCTTGCCTGATGCTGGTCTCTCTGAGGGAGTTCGACGAGGCTGCCAGTGTTAGAAAAACTGCAAACTGGATTTGACCACTGCTATTGGACTCAACTGCGCTGCCAGGGTGAGGCAAGGGTGGCTGACAACATTGGGAAGCTTGCCTGAACCCTGCAGAAAAGAGCCAAGTCCCTTCTACTTGCACCAGCTGTGCAGTTTCCCTGGCGCCCCCTGCTGGCAGAGCCCACTACGGAGACTGCTGACCAAACAGAAATGGGATTTAGTCCCAGCCTCAGCACCACAGAATAAGGAACAGAACAATGAGAAGGTTGAAGCTGAGAGGGACAATAGCTTAATAATGGTTTATTCCAGCTGGGAGGAAGAGGAACATTTTGAGAGATAAAGTTGAATTGAGTCATAGATGCTACCGTTTACTGAATAATTACTATGTGCCAAAGCATGGTATTAAGCACTTTAAATCCATTAGCTCATTTAACTTAATCCTCAAACAACCATTTGAAGTAGATATTATTTCCAGTTTTCATGCAAATAAACTGAGGTTCAGGAAGTTCCAGTGAATTGACCACAGCTATGTAAGTTAGTAATTCTGCTGGCCTAACCACTCATTTCCCTTTATAACACGAAGTAATAGTTTTCAAACTGCAGTCTGTAGAAACCTCAAGCTGCAAGAGGTTACCTGAGGGGCCACAGTGCAGATGACAAGCTGGGCTCCCACCCCTGCTTCAAACTGCAGCAGCTCTACTGTTCCCTATTTCATCAATGATGGGGATGCAGAGGGAATGTGGGAAGCCATGTAAGATTTCACCTGGAAAAAAAGTTTGGTGCTGAAAAGCCTGAAAACCTCTTCCTTAAAAGCAGATTAGTATCTTTTTTCACCCTGTACAGCTGCTCCTCAACAACTACTGACTACTTAGACTACCATCTCTTTTCTCATGTTCTAGTTTGATTCCCAGATTAAAGGCCAGAATTGTTTTCTCAGTATCCTACTGGTACCATCTAATTGTTCCTTTTCCAAATTGATGGCTCCTACTAAGAAAAGATGCTTTTAATTTACCCTAGAATTTGACAGATTCAGTAGTGCTCTTGGCTCTCTGCAGTCTATCTCCCCACTCAAGACAGAGGCCCAGAAGGAACCTTCTCTCCTGGCCAGCTCCAAAATCACCTGCTCATTACCTCTCCCAAATGACATCTAACGTCTTCATTTTATAACCGAGCCTCCTGCTAAATCTCTATGGCTTGTTGAAGAACAGAAACTATTTTTCCTCACTAGACAATCTAAAATCATAATACATATGTAACAACTTTAAAATGAAGCCCCATCTGGAAGTTCTACCTACAGCAATTGGACAAGAAAAAGAAATAAAAAACATCCAAATTGGAAAGGAGAAAATAAAAGTGTCATTATATGCAGATGACATGATACTATATAGAGAGAACCCCAAAGACTCCACCAAAAAACTATTAGAACTGATAAGTGAATTTAGTAAAGTAGCAGGATACAAAATTAATATTCAGAAATTGGTTGCATTTGTATACACCAATAATAAACTATCAGAAGGAGAAATTAAGAAAACAGTCCCTTTTACAATTGCTTCAAAAATTATAAGATACTTAGGAATAAATTTAACCAAAGAAGTAAAAGATCTGTGCTCAGAAAATTATAAGACACTGAAGAGAGAAATTAAAGAGCATACACAAAATGGAAACACATACCATGCTCATGCATAGAAAGAATTAATATAATTAGGTAGTCAGTACTACCTAAGGCAATATATAGTTTCAATGCAATTCCTATCAAACTGCAATGACATTTTTCACAGAAATAGAACACATAATCCTAAAATTTATATGGAACCATAAAAGACCCCAAATAGCCATGGCAATCTTGAGAAATAAGAACAAAGTGGAAGGTACCGTGTTTCCCCGAAAATAAGACCTAGCCAGACCATCAGCTCTAATGCGTCTTTTGTAGCAAAAATTAATATAAGACCAGGTCTTATTTTACTATAATATAAGACAGGGTCTTATATAATATAAGACTAGGTATAATATAATATAATATAATATCGGGTTTTATATTAATTTTTGCTCCAAGAGACGCATTAGAGATGATGGTCTAGCTAGGTCTTATTTTCAGGGAAACAGGGTATCACGATACCTGACATCAAATCATACTGCAAGGCTATAATAATCAAAGCAGTATGATACTGGCATAAAAACAGACACATAGATCAATGGAAGAGAATAGAGAGCCCAGAAATAATTCCATACCTATATGGTCATTTAATCTATGACAATGGGAGCAAAAATTTACATTGGGGTAAAGACAGTCTGTTTAATAAATGGTATTGGGAAATCTGGACAGACATACGCAAAAAAATTAGGAAGGACTACCTCCTTACGCCATATACAAGAATAAATTCAAAATGGATTAAAGACTTAAATGTAAGAGCTGAAACCATAAAACTCCTAGAAGAAAATATAGGAAATAAATTTGCAGATATTATCCTTAGTAATATTTTTACTGATGTATCCCCTCGGCCAAGGGAGGTAAGAAAAAAAATAAACATGGGATAACATCAAACTAAAAAGTTTTTTCACAGCAAAGAAAACCATCAATAAAATAAAAAGGCAACCTACTGAATGGGAGAAGATATTTCTCAATGATACATCTGATAAGGAGTTAATATCCAAATGTATTTAAAAAACTCATTCAACTCAACACTAAAAAAAGAAAAAACCCAATTAAAATATGGGCAGAGGACATAAGGAGACATTATTCTAAAGAGGACATAACAGATGGCCAACAGGCATATGAAAAAATGCTCGACCTCACTAATCATTAAAGAAATGCAAATAAAAACCACCATGAAACACCACCTCAGTCTGGTCAGGATGGCTATCATCAATAAATCAACAAACAACAAGTGCTGGAGAGGATGTGGAGAAAAGGGAACCCTCGTGCACTGTTGGCAGGATTGCAGATTGGTGCAGCTACTATGGAAATCAGTATAGAGGGTATCTCAAAAAACTGGAAACGGAACTACCTTATGACCCAGCAATTCCACTCTTAGGTATCTATCCAGAGAAATCCAAAATGCTAATTCAAAAAACTATATGCCCCCCTATGTTTATTGCAGCACTACTCACAATAGCAAAGACATGGAAACAACCAAAATGCCCATTGGTAGATGACTAGATTAAGAAACTGTGGTACATTTATACAATGGAGTATTACTCAGCCATAAAGAAGAATGAAATCTTACCATTTGCAACAGTATGGGTGGACATAGAGAACATTAGGCTAAGTGAAATAAATCAGATGGAGAGAGACAAATACCATATGATCTCACATGTGGAATCTAAAGAACTGAATAAATGACCAAACTAAACAGAAATAGTCTCAGAGACATACAGGAAAAACTGATGGTTGCTAGTTGGGAGTGGGGGTGAGGATGAGAGAAAAGGTGAGAGAATTAGAAAGCACAAATCGGTAACCACAAGACTGCATAGGGATATGAAAGACAGTTTGGGGAATATAATCAATAATGTTGTAAAGATTTTATAGGGTACCTGATGGACACTTGTCTTATTAAGGAGTCCATTTCATGGACAGTGTAGATTCCTGACCACTGCAGTGTACACCTGAAGCTGAAGCTGAATAATATTGAATGTCAACTATAATTTAATATATGTATAGTCATGGGATAGGGAGTACAGCATAGGGAATAGAATCAATGGAATTATAACAGCTATATACGATGTCAGAGGGGTAGGTTGGGGGAGGGGGGTTATCATTTTGTAAGGGGTGTAAACGTCTATTACATCGTTTTGTATACCTGAAATTAATAATAAAAAATGAAGCCCCATAAAGAAGCCTACTAAAACCCTGATCAGTCTTCTCATCGACCCCAGACAGACAGGAGAGTCAACCTGCAGTACAAAGGGAGCCACGCATAAAGCACTCTTTCTTCATTTCACAGGAGAACTTGGCGTTAAGTCAAATCCAGGCATTAAATGGAGGGTTACTAAGGAGTAGTTGTCCTTGACCTAGAATTTATAAATCTATTCATTTATAAAAATTTCATTTCAACTGAGTCTAGTGTTTTAGCCATTATGTGAAAACTATATATGATTATCCTTTGGAAATGAAGTCGGGTATAAAGATTATAAAATTTGGGTCCCACTGATAATTAGTTATTAATACGCACATAAAGAAAATCTTTGTGCATCATAAGCTTTGTCAAACAATTTCTGCAAGTATATCAAAAAGCCACAATATGACATTGGGTAAGAATGCAAATTAATTTTAAGCCATGCGGAGCCATTAAGAATGAAAATGAACGTGCCATGGAGAATTAAGAGCAATTAAAACACTTATGGCTTTTTAATCTGTACAAACTATAACATTTTATCTTCATAAAGCAACTAGTCTTCATAATATTTAAATGCTCACATAAGAATTAGACAGAATACCTTAAGTCAAAGGAAAATAATTCCTTAGAGTTACTGTGTGTGGCTTTAGCATTTCCAAAATTCTTTTCCTGATCTGGCATTTGAGCTAGACAACAATCCTTTACCCAGGAGAGGTATCTATATCCTCAATTTACAACGCCCAGAGATATTTGGTGATAAGCCCAATATCACACAGAAAGGTAAAGAGAGAGAAAGGCATCTAGGTCTTCTGACTTCCATTATATCACGCACAGCATCCGGCAAGGCAAGTGGACATAGCAATGTGCCTGCACCTGCACACTAGCATAAACACATGCTTGTGTGTAATAAACACGCAGGCTCGCCCTATAGCTTACATCTAAAATAACCAGGAAAATTTAAAATCATTCCCAAAAAACGACATTCGAATAGCTTTATTATATGAAACTATAAACTCACATAGTCAAACTTAATTTTGTTATGCAGTTGAGACTTGAACAAAGTGGGGGTTAGGGGTGCAGACTCCCCGAGCAGTCAAAAATCCATGTATAACCTTTGACTCCCCCAAAACTTAACCACTAAGAGCCTATTGTTGACCAGAAGCCTTACTGATGATAGTCGATTAACACATATTTTATGTGTTCTGTGCATTATACACTATATTCTTACAATAAAACTAAAGAAAGTGTTATTAAGAAAATCATATGGAAGAGAAAATAGATGTACAGACAGTATTTATCGAAAAAAATCCACATATAAGTGGACCCACACAGATCAAACCCATTTTGTTCAAGGGTCAACTGTATATTCATTTATCACATTCTGCCAGGTATTACTGCAATTTTATACATCTCAATTTCCTCATTAGACCACAAACTCTTTGAGAGAGAAGGCAATACTTTATATTAAATGCATTGCTTTGTCCTCAGAGAATTTAACAAAATGCCTTACACATAGTATGTATTTAATACATGGGGTGAATTATAATTCAAGCATAACTATGCCACAAATCTTTTAAGAATAAAACAAGGTTAACTTGCTATTCAAAGTAGCCAACTGAGGCAAAGCCTTTGCATGAGGTAACCAATTCTAGTTAGTGTCAGATCTAAACTCTAAAATCTAGACAATGTAAAAATGAATTTGTGAGATTTAGAAGTGTTTTCATGGGCTTCTGTTTTACCCATTACTTCTGGAGCTTTTGTTGTGATTGACTCTATAGTGAGAATCCTAAGTTAGTGCACATCCTGTTTACTTTACATATATATATATATATATATATATATATATATATATATATATATATATATATTAAGCGGCTCGATATATATATATATATATACATATATATATATATATATATGTATATATATATATCGAGCCGCTGCTAGATTCTGAATAAAATATACTGTGTGAATGAGCAAAGGATGCCATCAGCAAGTAGCCCAATGACACCAGAAAGACTCTGAGCTTGTGGTTCAGGCTCCAGGCATTGATTTCCACACGGAGCCAGATTATCAACTGCTCCTTCAGCTGCTTCGAGTCTCCCCACTGATCTGAGAAGTGGCCAAGTCACACACCACACCACTTAACCACATCAGCCCACAAAAAAGAGCCATTGAGGCCGCAGGAAACTGAGGTCTTAATTTTACAGCGAAGTCCCAGATCAGGACCCATCAGTTTCACTCATCTGACAGCCACTGTGGAAAAGAAACACTCCCTTACTCTAAAAACCTCATTGTTAATTCTACTTCTTCCATTTTCCTCTTATGAGATCATAAGCATCTAGAAAATCCGTAGCGAGGCCAAAAATGAATGAATGAATGGATGAATGAATGAATGAGCATTCTACTCAGAAACTAATATGTTGTATATAACATACATCCGTGGACATCAATAATTTAAAATGTTTTCCATATTACGTTCTCCAATTACATTCAAACCCTGTAGTTAACAGCTTTTTCACTAATTTGATGTTTCATTTAAAGATGAGAAAAAAAGGTAGCTTGACTTTATTTCTGAGCATGTAGACAGAAAAGCCATCTCTTATTTTTTCAATTCCCAACTGAAAGTTTCAAAAAGGTCTCTGCTTTTAATTTATCCTGGATCTTTCCATTTTTTAACCTAATACTAAAAAGTCACGGTAGCCTACGTGCCCCACCTGAAGCCATACCCAGCATTTATGAGCTCTCCTCATAAAATTTGGCTGTGTGTATTTAAGTAATAAACTAGCAAAGAGGTTAACTTAAGGAACTAACAATATCAGTAAATGAATCTTTTTCAAAAGCAAATGTGAACAAATACCACTTCACTGCACACATTACCTCCTTATCAAACTTATGTCAAGGACAGTTTTAAGAACCATCCCAGATCATCTCAGAGAGTTCAGTTCAAGCCATTTGAACTGTAATGTATAATTCCACATTTCTGCTGTGCTGCCATCATGTTCACTTTGTCTCATGTCACATAATATATTTTGAAAGAACCACAGTTTTCAGATATTTTCCTATCAAGCACAGCAAATTAAAATTAACTGAATATAAGGGAGAATGAACACAAATAATTTTAAAATTTGGGAGACAACAACACATGAATAATAAAATTTCAGTGCTCTCCTGAGCATTTACAGACCTGTCCTCGATGCTGGGTTTATCTCTGCTACACTTAATAAAAATTAATTTATTAACAAAGATATAAGCCTACCTTACCCCACAAGACTTTGCTCCCAAAGGAAACTTAGAAATGCAGGAAAGAAAAGTGTGACTATTAGTTAATATGACAGTTGGGAGAGTGACATTCCAGCTAAGCAGAGCTGTGATTGATGTCTGTGAAAACATCCATTCAATAGAAAAATCTTTACAATACAAAGTAGAAAATCTGACCAAATCATGGGTTTTTATGAAAGTCCTCATTATTTTTACCTCAGAATCCGTTATCTAGTTGGAATCTAATGGTTCAGCTACACCTATTAGAGGTAAAATAAGAATAGATACCCCTAAACAAAATACCGGGGGTGCCAAAAAAAATATGTATACATTTTAAGAGATGCTATCTGTGCTCAAGCAGTAGTTCGCCATAATCAGAACTGTCTGGATGCTGATGGTAACCACTTTGAGCACTTCTTGTAATTGCAGCTCGCCATAATCAGATGGCTTGTATTCATCTTTTCTTATTGGTATATACTGAATATTATGATTAATACAGTTTTTTCCTTTCTTAAAATGTGTGTACATTTTTTTGGCACCCTCTGTATTCACACTATAATGGGCATCTTCTCTGAAATTGGCCTCTCTGAGCTGATAGCTCTATTTCTGTTACACAATTGTGCAAATCATGATTGGTTGGATGAAAGATAGATGTTTAACCCAAATAGCATAATTAGGTTTCTTCAACTGAAAAATTTGGAATTGGAATCAAGTAGCCATTCAGTAACATGCCAATCTGGACACTCTGGAGCTCCTCATAAAATGAGTCAGTGGTAAGGCTTGGGGCGTGGGGGTGGTTGGAAAACAGACAGGAGGTGGTGGCTTTCCAGTCTTTTCAACTCCTTTTCAGACCCTGCTGCATTCCTTCTCTTGTGATATGTTCCTGTCTCCTTATAATAAATTCTCCTGTGTAGTTTAATTCTCCTGGAGTTGACTTCTTATCTAAAACCCAGAGCCTTAACTAATCATACACCTACACATTAACTCAGTTACTCTTGTATTTTTCTTTAAACTTCCATAGGTCTACAGCTTATCTCCTTACCCACAGTATAAGCTCTCTGAGAGCAAAAAACTATTCTTGATACTCATTGCACACATAAACCATACACAATATAGTAATATATTGAACATTCAATATGTTACATGAATATATTACTTAAATATAATATATTGAATATAAGTTGAATTTAAATATTTGCTCACTCATTATGACTCCATGTTGCCATCTTTTTTCCTTTCTATTCAAAACTGTTACTGTTTATAATTATGATCCATTGCATGACCTACATACAAATACATATGTTGTTTTTGGAATGTTTCCTCAGTATTTGCAAACACCAGAAATTAACCTCCTAGCTCTGTTTTACAACTTTTGGATGACAGATTGTGTTACGTGCTGTTCCTTATATTACTACTGCAACTAGTCTGTGTTTGAATGCAAACTAAGAAAGCCAAAGAGCAGCTCTTGGGAGGATAAATACACTTCCCAGAAAGGCAGTGAGATCCCAGGGGAAAAGTTCATGTAACCTGGTCAGAAAGAGTTCCACTAAGTAAATGTATTCGCGAAGAACAGGTGGTTGGAAAGAAAAGGACTAGCTTTAGTGATCTTCCACCTTTCTTGCTTAAAGTGTCTTTTAAGCCTCTAACCATCATCTCTTCTCTAGGAATTGCCTCTCTGAGCTATTTGGGATGGAACCCTGACAGTTCTATTTATACTATTTAATCCCAGAGTGACAAGGAACAGCTCTTTGCTTGTTTATTTGAGGGTCCTCATATTTATACCTTCCTATCCCTAATAACAAGGGTCAATGTTCTTGTTATTTCACCCTTAGATCAAGCAACAATCTCTTAGCAGTACTCTTTATCTCATTTCTTTTCAATTTGTCTTCCCTAATGCTACCAGTCCTAAAGTCATGAGTTTCTGCATCACTCCTTTACTCAAAAATCAATACGGCTCTCAGAGGCCAAAACTGATCCCATTTAACCATTTAACCTAATTTCCTACTACGCTTATCCATCCATTCAACACTGTGTAGCAATCACCTGCAAGGGCAGGCATTTACTAAGCACTAGGTACACAATGAGGAAAGCAGACAAGTAAACAGTATACAGCACTGTGATAATACGTGGTATAATAGGGATGTGTAATGGTGCTTAAGAAACCACACAGAAGGCACCCCAAGTCCAGTCGGGATGGGTTTATCAGAAAAGTTTTCCTGGAAGAAATGACACCAAAAAGTAACATCTAAAGAACAAGCAGTTATAAGGTGATGGTGAGGGAGAAAGTAGTCTTGGGAGAGAGCAAGGAGTAGGGATATGGATAAAGGGAAGTATTCCAGGCAGAATGAAATATGTGCATGGGCCAGTGAGCAGATGGTAGCATTGGAGGTGAAGAAAAGTGGATGAAGATAGGTAGAATCAATAGGACTTGGTAACAGACTGGAAGTGGGAAGTGAGAGAGAGGGAGGTACCAAAAATGACTACCAGATATCTAGCATGAGGAATTGTGTGCACAAGAATGTCTTATAATGAGATGGATAAAAGTGTTTTATAAGAAGATCACAGAGTCTAAAAACTTTTATTCAATATGGCTCTTGGGTACAGGTAAGAACATTGTAAAAGTTGAGCTCTTGCAAAGGATGCTTCAACCTATTTGTAGAAGGATATGCACCAAATAGTTAACATTTTCTAAATCAGTGTAGTGGTCGTTTTACTTTTCTATATCTTCTAAATGTTTTGGTATGAGCACATATTACTTTATAACATGAAAAATATAGGGATATTTTAAACAAAGTACTATAAAAATACTTAAAAATATATATGTCATAATAAAGCTTATATAAGCTAGCTAGATGAGGCAAGATTACAGCAAAATATCACAAGCTTTACATTTTTCTGAGACCAATATGATCCCTGTTTCTTCTTTTAAAAAAATAAAAGAAATGAATATTTGTAAAAATACAAATGAGGTAGCACCATCTGGTGTTCAGATCGAACTTATCTGGTAGAGTGTGGCGAAGTAGTATTTTAAGGCTCACAATATCTACTCATGTTTCCTATGGTGTTAACTTCCTCCATGCTGACAAAAGCAGTAAATAAGGCTGATGATGCCCATGGCCCAGCATAGCTCATCAGTGGTGCTGAGAAACTAAGGCAAAATCATTTCTCAGAAAGATCATCAACTTCATTATTTGAATTTGTTCACTTCCACCCCAGGCTTTCTGGCTCATATCAGTCAACTTATTTTACCATTAGAGGCATGGATGTATTTTTCTTAATTTATTCATTAGTTTTTGCCTTCATCTCAAAGGGCTTGAGGGCATTATTCTGTCTACCATAGGAATATTTTGTACTTCACTCGAGTGAGTGAAAAACTAGTATTGTATTAATCCACTAATTTCAGGGGGATTGTCTCTTACTAGCTGATGTTACTTTAACTAATGGTATCTATAAATCCAACGGTAAACATCTGTGCCTAACTGGATTGCAGTTAGGATACCTTACTGCATTTTGTTACTAAAAATTGTCCTACACATAACATTTAATAATATTCTTAAAATGTTTACTAGTGATGACAAAGGGCATCATGTTAATAATAGCTAGAAATAGACTAAGAGTAGATCAACATTTTATTTTAGCAAATAGCTTCAACCTTTATCCATCTTAAAACTTCAACCAGAACTTTTAACATCTAAGGGGAAATTCGCTAATTTACATCGTACCTTTCTTTGCCTGAATGATTTCTGATAAAGGTGCTGCCAAGAAATGATATGGTACAAAAAGCAAGGACATGCAAAAATACAGGCAAGAACAATAACTCCTGGATAAGGTTTAAGTAATCATATAAAGGTGTTTTTTTTTTCTCCCTTTCATGAAATGTAGGACTGTGGAATTATTACTTTGATTCAAACAACTTCAATGTCCATGGATTTCACTTTCTATAAACTTTCTATTGCAGTCATGATTGGCTTATCACCAAATACTGGTTTTTTTTTAGAAGAAAAATAAAAGACGAGGTTAAGGTCATGTTTCCTCTACACAGTCATTACCAGCAAATTTCTTATTACTCTAATGACTGACTGTTCACTGGGAAAAAATGTTAATGTGCTTCCATGTTTTCCAATTTAGAAAAAGAATCAGACTTCAATGGGAATGCATTTTTAACATTTTTTCATGCTTTAGGGAAGCTGCTTTAAGGAGAGAAATGTAATGAATATTTTTAATCATACTGATATGGTTTACCCAGAGTGTGTGTTTAATTCAACTTTTCTTTCTTTTTTTTTTTTTAATTTTATTAAATTTATTGGGGTGACAATTGTTAGTAAAATTACATAGATTTCAGGTGTACAATTCTGTATTACATCACCTATAAATCCCATTGTGTGTTCATCACCCAGAGTCAGTTCTCCTTCCATCACCATATATTCAATCCCCCTTACCCTCATCTCCCACCCCCCACCCCCCTTACCCTCTGGCAACCACTAAAATTCAACTTTTCAATGACAACAAAACAGAAAAGATGAAGCCCATTTATCAGTTAGGGCTCCTCCCTTCTCAAAATGGCTACCTACTGTTTAAATATATTTGGAAGATAGAACTCATTTAGGGCATTAGAAACAAATAAGCCTGCCTAGTTAATTTGCACAATCTTTTTTTTTTTTCCACATAGAACTATATGATTATTAACCCTTTTCTGAGAACTCCTGACCTCACCCCCAAGCTGTTCTCATCCTCAAAATATAGTTCACTCTATCCCACAGACACATTCCCTTCCCCTTCTCCCTAGTTTTGTTCTTATGTACCCTTCAGGTTTTCAATAAGTTCTTAATGCCATCAATGAAAATATCACTGCTGAGAAGATTTAAGTCCCACTGTTCCACTCAGACCTTTAACTGCAAAGTAAACAGTCTGCTTTCGGTAAGCCTATCCTCAGATTTAAGCTGAACAGAAATCAAAGAATTAATTTCCGTCACATTTTTCTTTTTCTTGATTTGAATCATATTCTCAGAAATTCCGTCTAAATATCTCCCTGAGGATGCTCCAGTTGCCTCACCATCTCCACATCTCCTCTCTGCTTTCTGAAGTGGTGTGAGCAAAGCTCAGTGATATCCTAGCAATGCCTTTCTCTTCTCAGTCTACAAGGTAGCAGGTATCAAGGGGAGACAGAGTTGAAAACTATAAGGAAAGTAATAAAGGCTTTTACACACAATATGGAATATGTAAATGTTGACTGGTTCTTGAGAAGGGGCAAGTGGATACAGAAAATAAATCATCTGAGAGAAGGGTTTCTCCCCCTACATACATCTATTGCCACCACAAGACATCAGTATAACTTCGCATCTGATGTCTATAACCTTAATGACATTTCCAGGGAATGAAATATTTAATCATTATCGTATGTTCTACCATTAAATATGCTTCACAATAGACATGAGAAGTTATATCACACATCTAAGTTTTCAATTAAAAGAAGAAACTCACAGTCTAGATTCTGGAAAATGCAACGGAAGGGTGACGCAATCAACTGGGTGATTTGTGCAAAATTCACCCGCCTCAATTCTAGTAATTTTGAGTAGTCCATTCACCTCTGTACCACTTGTGTTGGTTCTCCATAGTATCCATTTCCTGGCCCATTTCCTGAAAAGGAAAGGTACCTTGCAACTGTCCTAGACAATAGTTGGAGGCACTGTGAATGCCGGCCAGTGAATCCTGTAGTTGCACCATCCAGTTCTGCCCGACTCATACCTCTTTAGAGCCCCTCTAGGCAGGTTCTCTCTGTTGTCTCTGCACCCTAGGATACTGTGACAAAGGACCTCCAATAATACCTGGCAAAAATTTAAATGTAGCAATTATAAAGTAGCTCCAATACCTGCTCAACAACTAAAAACGATACCCTTTAGATCATCTCTTTGGTCACTACATCTGTAAACTTCCCCCTCTCAAGAACCACCCCCAAGGTTGTAGGACAGTGGGCTTTATTCTAAGAACTTCAGAATTCTTCACTAAAAGGTGTGATTAAGGACTAAAAGTATTACTATCCAAAGTAATTGAAGGGAGTTATGGTCTCATTTAGTTCTATGATGTGAAGCTGTTCTCAGTTGGTTTTATTGGAAACACAAATTCTGTTATATTCTAAATTCAATTGCACAATTCCACAGCAAAGAATTGGGTAATCCACATAGCTCTTCAATTTTCTTGCTAAGATTCAAAGTTTTGCTTATTTCGGGTTATGAAATATGAGTTCTTTCAGTGAATCAACCTCTAATTTCAAGGAGATTTGAGGAACAACTCTTCAATTAGTCTTTATCATGCTTGCTTAAACCTGACCAGCCATCTCTCTCCTGCAAGTAAATTAAAGTGAGAGCAGAAAGAATCTGAATGACTGGCCATAACACAGCTGGCTACTTGACAGATAAGTCTTCATAAGACCCATCATTCTAAAGAATGACATAATTTTAGTTCCAAGCACAAAGTGTGCTCAGAAAAAGTTATATGGCAGTGCAAATAGAAGTCAGAGTAATAAGTTGTGTGGGTGAATAGACTACTCAGGTAAATATTTACATCTGATAAGTAATGCAAACTCATTACTTATCATTTATTTTTAATAGGTTTCCTGCCTTGAAAATATTTCTCCCAAGCAGATATTCAGCTTCTCTATAATTTTAAATTATAACCAATACAAGGCATATTAACTTTTACCACCATTATATATATTTTAATTATTATTGTAAGTTTCCAGCCACAATTCATAAAACAAGCACTGAAAACCAGGCCTTATAGTTCCAGAGTGTCTGATTAAAAAGTAATCTTTATTTTCTTTTAGCCATCAGAAAATATTAGGAACAGAAAAAGACACAAAGTAAACCTACTGACAAATACTTGTATTGTATTACTCCTAGAAGAAGCCACCATCACGTGCTCCCAGGCACCATGCAAAGTGCTTTATATGGCTTACTGAGGTTTGTCTTGGGTGTTCACAAGACAAATAGAGCTCCACACCACCCACCAGAATCTTAAAGGTTTATATAGAAACCTTAACTGGGTTCAGTCATGTACGCCATCTGTATGGTCTCAACAACACGTTGCTCTCTCAAGGCAGCATCCTTGAAAATGGCTCCCACTGTGGGAATGGAGGGCAGAACAGTACATTCCAAGTAGAGGGGAGGGGATTGGGAAACTTCTGTGCCCGGGTCCAGCTCACAGATTAGCCAGTCGTCATGTCCTCTCAATAGCCTCCTCCAACAGTGTCCCATATTTTTATTTGCTGAATCTGGCTGTCCAAATGTCAGCACCTCCAGTAACCTTAGAAACGGCCACAGGTTGAAGGCAGAGCTACCATCAACATGGTCCTGATAACTGCAACCTAGCATACCTACTCCTTTCAGCTTTACACAAAGGAGAAATAAAGTTCTGTTGTGTATGGAATACTATTCTGCCATAAGAAAAGATGAAATAGTGCCATTTGCAACAACATGGATGGATCTTGAGATTATTATGCTAAGCAAAATAAATCAAATAGAAAAAGTCAAGAACCATATGATTTCACGGATATGTGATATATAAAACTGAAAACAACAAAGGAGCAAGGCAAACAAATGAAGAAACAAAAACTCATAGGCAGACAACAGTTTAGTGGTTACTAGAGGGTAAGGGGGGAGGGGTGGTAGATGAGGGTAAAGGGGATCAAATATATGGTGATGGAAAGAGAACTGATGCTGGGTGGTAAACACACATGATATATAGAGGATGTATTACAGAATTGTATATCTGAAACCTATGTAACTTCACTAACAATTTTCACCCCAATAAACTTTAATAAAAAATAAGAAACTTAAAAAAAAGTTATATTGTGTTGTCACTAAGATTTGTGAGTTAACTAATACAATACAAACAATATCAATATGACTAATTCTAATACAAGTGCCAAGAATTTACCATTCAGACCCGAGAATGACTCAGCACAGAAAATGGAAGTTACTTGAATCTGGAGTCACACCAGCATGTCCTGGGTTCAAATTTCTGCTGCAGCACCTCTCAGTTTGTGGCTTTAATTTTCTAGCCTCAGTTTGTTCATCTATAAAATGGCAAAGCCAATGCTGTCTTGAAAAGATATAAAAATTAAACAAGAGAATATATGCAAAAATCTGGAATAATATTCGGCACACAAAAGATCTATTACTGATTTTTATTATTTTAAAAATAGACTAATTTTACATTTTAAATAATTATTGAGCTGCAAAATGATTAATTATATGCCTTTTTAATTAAAGTTCATTTTATGCTTTATAATTATTAAACCTGTAAGACAATTTATAATTAGCTATTTTTTTATCTCATTGTATTTGAATTCAATAATTGACTTTGCTGATTTTTAAGCTGAGATCAACCTTTTCCTTGAGTTTTCCAATTGGACTAGCACTACTAAATGAACTAGTTTCTGCTCACAGTACTCAATACAAGGCCCACCAGGACAAAATCTGAAATCTGACTTTCCTCCTTATTGCTGAGCACATCTCAAACTGATCAGCTCACCAGGTAGAATTAGCAAGTCACTTTCATCTAAAATCAGGTAACCATCAAATCACCCTATTACTATTAAAGCCAGGATGTTCACCCACCATCACAAATCCTAAGACTGAGGCATGCTCCCCATACATTCAGGGACTGGCTGCCCCTAAAGCACAAAGTTGTGGCCCTCTTTCAGACCCAGCTTGCCGTATAACAGGAAACCTGAATCCCAATTTGAAATCACTTTTTTAAAACAGTGTTTGTTAAAACAACATTTTAATCAAAATTTTCAATCTTGAATGTGATCAAAATTGAGCTATGTTTTCAAAAGTAAATCTGTTCTCATAAATCTCTTGTCAAAAAAACACTAAAATTGAAAGCGAATCCCTGGTCTTTTACTGATTTGGAATTAATCATTTTGTGCCAGCTTCTAACTTTAGTTACAGATCATAAAAACCAACAGTTTAAAAATACAGTATGGGAAATATAATCAATAATGTTGTGAAGACTATATAAGGTGTCATTTGGGTACTGGACTTATCAGGGGGATCACTTCGTAGGTTATATAAATGCCTAACCACTGCCGTGTACACCTGAAACTAATATAGAATAATATTGAAAATCAACTATAATTAAATATATATATGTAAATATATATAATGTATAGTCACAGGATGTAAAGTACAACATAGGGAATATGGTCAATGGTACTGTAATAGCTATAAATGATGTCAGAAGGGTAGTAGACTTGGTAGGGTTATCACTTTGTGAGGGGTGTAAATGTCTAATCATGTTGTTTTGCACACTTGAAAAAAAATTTAAAAGAAGAAAATGAATAAATTACAAAATAAATATGCACTGATGCCAGCGCCTAGTCTATCCTTCAAAGGAATTTTGGAACTCTTTTTCTGGAATGGCCATCAGAGCTGTCGTCCTATTACCCTTGATGTCCTGAATGTCATCCAAATGTCTTCCTTTCAATATTTCCTTTACCTTCGGGTAAAGAAAGAAGTCATTGGGGCCAGATCAAGTGAGTAGGGAGGGTGGTCCAATACAGTGATTTGTTTACTCGCTAAAAACTCTTTCACAGACAGTGAGCTGATGCATTGTCATGATGCAAGAGCCATGAATTGTTGGTGAAAAGTTCAGGTAGTCTAACTTTTTCATGCAGCCTTTTCAGCACTTCCAAATAGTAAACTTGGTTAACTATTGTTTAACTAACTTGGTACAAATTCATAATGAATAATCCCTCTGATATCAAAAAAGTTTAGAAACATCGTTGCAATAAGTTCATGGACTTAATTATTGGAATTTGTATGAACCTATTGAAGTTGTATGCCAAGATTTCAGGGCATTATGTCTGCATCTTACTCTTGGGAGGGTCAAGGGGGAAAAAAATTGTCCCATTCTTACAACTCTTATGAAGGTTTAAAATTCATTCAAAACTTTTTAAATTAACCTTTATTTAAATATCTATTTTATTCTAAAATCAAACAGCAAGTAATGTAATTTTTAATTGATTTGTTGAAAAACCTTACTCTATCAATTTAAGTAAACAGTGTATATTTTTAATAAATACTTCTAGATCATTCATTTAGATGCATCACATTTAGAGTATATTAAAGATACTGCAATCTTTAATATTCTTATGTAAAATAAGATTGTTTTAACTTCACATTACTACTTTATCATATAACTTTCAAAAATGATGGAATGAAGTGAGATTTTATATGAGCATAAAAGGATTTTGAGTATCAAAAGGGTTCACAAATGCCCAAGTTTCACTGTGTTCAAATGGGTCAGCTACAAGATGGGGAAAAAGCAGTTGGCAGTGTCTCAGCTCCAAAAGACAAACTTGTATCTCTCAGAGCAGAGTACACAGGGTGAATTTGGAGCCAGGAGACCATAGCTTCACAACTGGTATAGTTGGAAGCCATAATTTGGAGTCCCCAAGGGACCCAATTGTGAATGAATTTAGTGGGCAGATGGTTATATCAGTCCAGGGTTGCAAGTTCGATAGGCAGATGCAACAGAAAACAGGATACGGTTGTTGAGAGTCAGTTAAACTATTCACTGGACAGGGAACATCCTAGATAGATTTTTTTTTTTTAATGGAGAGAAGCCAGGTGGGGGGATGATAGACCAACCAAGGGAAAAACTGGAAGGACAAGAGCAGAAATATTGGGAATGAAATATTGAAGGGAGGAAATTTTGTGGTTTTTTATGCATAATGGAATTCTGGTTGTTAGTTTTTATGAGGGTAGAGAAAGGTTGATAAGAGACCTTGTAAGATACTGAGATGGTGTGGAGGTAAAAGTCATTATATACAGAATGTCAACAAAACTGTAAATTAGGAAGATGGAGGGATTGTCCAGATGGGTATTTAAAATATACAGATTGACAGGAGTTAATCGTAGAGAAGAAAATTGTAATCCAGATACCAGAGTTAATGAATTTTGGGGACTAACCAGAATACATTGTTGAGAAGATGAATTTTGGAGTTTAAATGGCAAGGCTTCAGGACCAGGTTCTTCCACTTACTCGCTGATCTTGGACAAAAGTTATTTACTTCCTAGACGTCTTTTTCCTTATCTGTAAAATGTTGCTAATAAAAATTTCATAGGGTTTTTGTGAGGATTAAAGAAACCTATTTAAAGAAACTTCCAACATTGTTTGCATAGAGAAACCTGTTTCTTTATGCCCTTTCATTTGTGCTTGCTCATTTCTTTCTTATAATACTTGGACGAATGCACCTGATAGTTATCAACACACACTACTAACATTCTCCTTTCCGACCTCTCCCCATGGAGTAGCAAATTCACTGGACACATCTGCCTTTCGAGTTAGCACAGGCACCCATCTGACCAAGTGTTTTACCAAATGCATTAGATGGAGCTTCATTTTCCAGCCTCCAGTCTCAGTATTCTCACTGCCCACTGATCTATCTTAAGCCAATCCACAAATTCTAGATGTTTTTATGGCACACTCCATTTCTGGGTGTGAAATTCTATTATGGTCAGGATATTCAATGCTACTGCCAGCATCAAATCTTCTAAGCATAGTTGAAAGTGTTGGAAGAGAGGGCAGCCCTGGAACGATGAGCCAGGAGGAAGGAAAGGGAGAGCAAACCTGAAGTAAAAGCAGAGAGGTGACACAATGGGCTTACAGTCGAGGCAGGGACCAAGGTATCAGGAATATAGTTCACTAGCCTTGAGCTCTTCTTGGAGTCTAGGAACAAATGAACTCCTTAAAACTGGAAGGGAGGGGATCTAGTATATCTGTGTTCAGGGAAATAAGAGATTGCATTCAAATGAGAAAATTGATTAGTTTTCTTTTTTTTTTAAACTGGATTAGTTTTCAATCAATGAATAAAAAGGCCTACCAAATTCCTTAGAAGCCCTGAATATATTACCTCTTCAAAAGAATAAGTATCAAATACACACACACACACACACACACACACACACACCAAAGAATATTTAAAGCAATTTACATTATTGGTGCTCGCTTTCTTTATATTGAACCTGAATAACCAAAATCTGCCTCTTTGTCACGTCTGTTCATTTGTCAGGCTTCTACCCAAGGAGATAGAATAGTTAAGGGATGAGACTTACCGTAAGTCCATTATTGTGACTCTCATAAATCTGTTCTTGGAAGGAACCTGAACACCCCAGGTTCCTTCTACTCTTCCTTGACTGATAGGACTTCAGTTCTCTTAGCTGCTTTTCTCTGAAGTATTCTATTTTGTCTACATCTAAGACAATACACCTGATAACAGTGCACCCAATGCAGAGTGGACTGGCTCTCTCAAAACCAGATATTGTACTGCCAGTATTGCATCCAAGGATGGCACTGCTCTTTGTTTCTTTTTGAAATTTTCAGCTGGAGACCCAGTTTTGCATTGATTATGAAAACTGTCACCCCACCCACATAAAATTCCATGCCTGGTGAGTCTGCTATTGGCTATTTCTCAGCAATTTTCAGCTACCTCAGGTTCAAAGAGGTGTGGCAGTGTACTTAGAATGATGGGTTAGATCTTAGAGTCCATAGTTATGCTGTGCAAATAAAGTACTGTTGTGGCTGTTTAACATTTTACAAAGGAAATGCTCTACAGCTGCTCTTCTTTGCCTGAATTAATTAGCTTCACTGAAGATGTTTAATCTCAGGAGCTCATTCCATGGGGTATGCAGGATTATTCTCTATAGTGCTGTTACGTTTCAGGCCTTAGGTCAGAATTTTATTGCTTGGGCTGTCACAAAATTTAGAAAACAAAACAGATATATAGTATGCTTTTTTTGAAAGATGATAAAAATTAAACAGAAAAAATTTTTGTCTATAACTGAATTAAGAGGTGACAATATACAAACCAGCAAGATGACAACATCAGACCCATGTTATTACCACATTATGTTAACTATATAAGTAGTAAAACGGCTAATGTTTATTTACTGCTTTTTATGTGCCAGAGACCATCCTAAACGCATTATATCTACCATCTCAGTAAGTCCTCAAAATAATCCTGTGAGATGAGTATTGTTGTTATCTGCATTTTACAGATGAGGAAATGGGAGCCCAGAGAACTTCAAAAGGTGCCCTGTGCCACACTGCTAGTGAGTGACAGAATTAAGATTGGAAACCAAGCTATGTAAAACCCATACCACCTCCTGGTTCCCATTAGTTCTAGTCAAAGACACTCTGGCTGAAAAACCCAGAGAGACTATGCATGTGGAGTGTGTGAAAACAGGCTTCAAAGACAGCTGGCAGCAGTGTCAGTTGGTATAAGCTTTCCAAGAGGAATTCGGCACTCTCTGTCAAAAGCCTTACAATTTACCTTACAGAAATTGAACAAGAGTTGAAGTATGCATGTGCAGCAAAATCAATTGACGCAATGTAAACAACAGCAAAAAAAAATAAAAATTACCTACTGTTCAACATAAGGGATTTGGTAAATATATGGTAGTATATTATACAGTGAGGTTATTATATAGTTATTAAGAATTATGATTTAGATGTCTATAGACATAAAAGGTATAGATACTATTTACTAAAAATGCATGTGCATTATAAAACATTCTAAAATATGATATTGTTTATAAAACTGTATGCCTACATTTACATATATATACACACTCATATTTAAAAGCTCAGACGGATATAGACTAAGATGGTATCAAAACGCATCTGTGTATATATACACAGTTGTTTTTCCATTATAATCACCTGCATTTTTTTCACTTTTCTACATTAAATACATATTTTTAATTGAGGAAGTCATAAAAGTTTTCTATTTTTAATGATAGTTTAAAAAGTGACTAAGCTGTATATACTATCTCTTAAATAAGAAGAGCCCAAACCATGATAATGTGATCTCATCTTTGTAAGTCTGTATAGTTTATATTAACATTATATTCAATTAAAAGAATATACAATAAATTCACCCTTATCTCTGAATGGTAGAATTGAGGATGAGTTTTATATTCTTCATTTTGCTTGCCTATATTTTTTATTGTATGTTGCTTTTATAATTAAAATGAATATTTTAAAGGGCCTATTATTAACGATAAATATCAGTGAGTTGTATGAAAATGAATTTCAAAAATCTAAACACAGCACAAAAATAAACTACTAGTGTTCAAAAAGGGGTTAAACAAGTGTAAATTGTTCATTCTCTTCTAGCACTATCATGCTCAGGAAAGAAGATTGAAATTATAGCATTAACAGAACTTGAAAAGATGAGGATTTCAGCAGCAACCATGAAATGTCCTTAATACTGAACACACAGGAAAGCCATCAATTTTTGTTTGTTTCTGGGACTTTCTTAAAATGACAAATGTGAAACATTATAGCTTTGCTGTTATGTGAAACAGAGTCATTGAATAATAGCTTTAATATTTACTAAATGCAGCTACCTTGAGATTTCTCCATAACATAAAAATTAACTTTCCAATCAAATATATGAAAATTGCATATTGTACATTTGTGTAATAATAATTCCGCACTGCACATGCAAGAAACTCATCAAAATAGGGAGGCATAACATGTTAAAATACAAACTCTAATTGAATCCCAGCATCGCTTACTGTGTTCTTTCTAATAGTTCTACACTAAATTGACGAACAGAAGGCAGGAACAAAAAAAAAGAAGAGCTGAATGCAAGGTGAACAAAGCTCGTAAAAGAGGAAAAATTTGCTGTCAGAGAATTAGAAAGAATACACAATTTTTAAAGGTTAAATAACAAACAAGGAACACTAATAAAGACTCCATAGTTTTGACAACTTAGCACAATTACCCTGTAGAAAAAAGAGAAAATCATATGAGATAACAAAAAATATTTCACAATAATAATTAGAAAGTCAGAGTCACTTGAGTCTCATTTTATTCTAATACAATATATATAGCAAAACTCTCTACCTTAAGAATGAGAAATAGAATAGCGAACAATAAAAACATTGAAAATGCAGAGTAGAAGACAATTCTAAGAGAAATACCCACCAAAAACAATGATGGATTCCTAATTTTCTCCAGGATATAAGGTGCAATCAATACTCTCTCCAACCATTTGACTAAATGATTAAAAGTTAAATATGCACAGATACTAAAAGTCTCACTTCCTAAGATTAATGTGCATCCTTCCCAGAACACAGGCCATTTCCAAAACTAATGAGTAAGTGGAACCAACAAAGGCTGGATTGGACAAAGTTTTGTTGCCGTATAAGCAAAGAAGAGAAATACTTTTGCAATACATGGTTTCAAGGCAGCAGCTATCATTTCCCCCAAATTAAGCAGTGCTGTGGTTCAAATCCAATGGTACACATCACGTAAAATGTAACAGTGCCTCTGGAGCAAAATGGGGACCTGCTACCAGGTCATGCAAAGAAAAAGCTGATGAAACAGATCCACTGGCACAAAATAAATGCCATAAAAGGAAACAATTTTAATGTCATTAACTACAAAGGACTGAACTTTGTACTGACCAAGTTAAATAGCTCAATAAAAAGATTTGCTTAAATATACAAGAAGATTCATTTTGTGTGAAAAGTGCATTGTGTTCTTTGTCAT
The DNA here is from genome assembly GCF_057876585.1 of Rhinolophus sinicus. Taxonomy (NCBI): domain Eukaryota; kingdom Metazoa; phylum Chordata; class Mammalia; order Chiroptera; family Rhinolophidae; genus Rhinolophus; species Rhinolophus sinicus. Next base: position 115,234,404 of record NC_142503.1, on the reverse strand, counting down.
AATTTTTCAACTGACTCCCTGTTTCATTAGCTGGCTTCAGCATAGAAATATAACAAACAACATAATGAACGACATTAAGAGACAATCACAGGGTCGGTACAGAGGGTTAGTTCTATCCTTTGGCAGTCAGCCTCAGGATGAAGGTTGAAAGACACCACGTCCCATCCACCCCCAAAGTTTCTTTTCAATACGCCCACCATTAGAGTCACTCCATGGAATTAAATCATTATACCTTTTTTTTTTTAGTTTAACAGACATTTATTCCTTTAGTTGAACAACCTCTGCACACAAATTGAAATGGTTTACGATTTTTGAGTGGAAAGGAATTTAGGTCTCAAGAGGATATACGACTCTTACATGTTTTCTGGAAATCACTAAACTGAGCCTTTTAAGTCTTCATATGGCGGCAGTCAGACGAAAAGTTTCATTATACCTCTTAAATACCCCTATGACATGCAACTGGGAGACACCTGAGGAATTTGTTAGTTAAGACTGCATTCAGCTACAAGTACAAGATGTATAACTTACCTGAGAGGAATTTACTCATTTCATGCCTCAGGTCTTGGAGGAATCTCTACAGAGCTGGTATGTCACCGAGGACCCCGGTCCTTCTCTATTTTTGCTCTGCCTTTCTTGGTATATGACTTTGTTCCTCAAGGTCACAGAATGGCAACTGCAAGTTCTATTCACTGTTAAAAAGCTGGAAAACAACAACAGGAAGTAGCTTTGTAACTCCAGAAACCAAACTTTTAAAAGCCCATTCTTCCCAGACAAAAGTAAGACTCAATTCTAATGCATATGATTACTGCCTATATTAGTTTCCGTTGCAGACCTAGAATAAATTGTGCCTCTGGGCTAGCAATATCCTTATAAAGAAGAAATTTAGGAGTTATCAGCGCCTCACCTTTCAAGATTACTTAATTTGGAAATAGGGACTGTGGGGATAGAGCCAGGAGTGCAGTTTCCAGGCTCTCGGCCTCACGTGGAAAGGTACTCACTCGGGTAGTAAATGGCCATCAACTGTGATTGGATGGCCATCAGCTGTGGTTAGTTGGCTGTCAGCTGTAACCAGCAAGCCATTGGCCACTAATATAACTGCCGTGGCTGCGCTAGCAGAAAATGGGGCCTAGCAAGAAGATGGTGGCTAGCAAGCGCAGATTGCAGTTAGGACGGTGGGTTGAGGACAGTGTGGCTCCTGCTTCCTGTGTCTCCCACCCAGCCGCCAGCAAGAGTATAGTGGTATGGCTCCCCTACCTATGGCTCCGTGGGTGTTCCTTTTTGGCCTAGCCATATCCTGTGTTCTTATGTGGGGAGCAGGACAGGAGACCCCGCAGGCCACCCCACCGCCGCCCTGCACGACAGGGACAGACCCCTAGGTGAGTACCAAATGCCTCACAGCCAAGGGTAAAATGCTCACATGTAATGCAGAGTCATTGAGGCCAAAACGGAACACAGAACCACAGGTAGGAGGTTGTAATGCAGAGTCTCTGGTCCCGCTCCCCACATATGAACACAGGATATGGTGAGGCCAAAAAGGAATACCAACAGAGCCATGGATGGGACATTCATACCATTATAGTCTCACTGGCAACTATGTTGGAGACACAGGAAGCAGGAGCTACACGATCCACAATCTGCCATCCACTTCTCTGCCAACAAACCAACCACCCTAGCATAGCCATGGCAGCTATATTAGTGACTAATGGCTAACCGGGTACAGCTGATGGCCAACTAGTCACAGAAGATGGCCATCTACTACCCGAGCCAGCACCTTTCCCCATGAGGTTGAGAGCCTGGAAACTGCTCTCCTGGCTCTGTCCCCACAGGGGTTGATACCACTATATTCTCGATGGCGGCTGGCCGAGACACAAGAAGCAAACATCCTCCAGTACCCCAACAAGGGGTCTTCCTGCAGCCTCGCTGGCAGCCAGGCAAGACACAGAAAGTAGGATCCACAAGATCCGCACCATACACCATCCACAATCCGCAATCCAAGCTTGCTAACGTAGCCATGGCAATTACATACAAAACAATAGTGGCTAACGGCCAACTGGTTACAGCTGATGGCTAACTAATAACCAAGCCAGCACCTTTCTACGTGAGGCCGAGAGCCTAGAAACTGCTCTCCTGGGACTCCATCCCAAACCACATCTCTTACCAACTAGGGAAGGGCCAACAGGATGGGGTTGGAACACTGGCCTACTTTCTAGACAGACTAGTGATAACAATAGCAACCACAATAATGAGATCACTGATTGCATATCAGATACTGTGTTAAGCACTTTATACTTGTTGCATGAAATCTGAACAGTACCCCTGCGTTTGAGGTACTTCTGTTAGCGCCATTTAAAGCTGGAGCACCTGAGGATTAGGTTTAAGTAATTTGTCAAAAATCACCCAGCCACGAGGTGACAGCACTGGATTTAAACCTAGATTATGTGAGTCAAGCACATACGTTCACAGTCCCTTCCTCACATGGATGGGGCAATAGGTCAAAGGCTTGAGTGCAACATCTCTTTCTCTCCCAGTAGCTGGGAAAATTTTCAGTTAACCTGGAAGAAAGGGGCAATAAATTACAAATTCAACATAGAGCTTTAGATTACAAAAAACTATTAGTCTGTATAGCACCTTTTTATAGGCCCAGGGATCCTGAGCCACAGAGCTTTAAAAGACTTTTTTAATGTGAGTTGCTAAAACTTTTGTGTGAGTTATATCTTCCCACAGATTAAATATGAGCCTATATAAACCACTACCATCAACTTAGCTTAGATATTGCAGTCACTCCACAGTTTGTCTATTGCTATAGGAAAAGTCCTTGTTTGATCACCAAACCAAAAGGATGAATAACACTGATGCTAAATTGCATGAAAAGGAAAATTTTTAACAAATGCATACTCATCACATGATAGAGGGAAGAAGCAATAGTAACCCAGAGAGTATGAATAGTGGAAGTTTTTAAAGCCCATGTTACCATAAACCAAGCTTAAGAGAAGGTAGAAGTACAATCAAATCTATCCTCATAAAAATAAAAATATCCCTTACAAGTTCAGACAACATACTAGTGCATGAAAACTGTACAAGTAACATAAGAAAGCAGGATTGTTGACACTTCCTTATGGAAGCAAAAACGATATGAAATCTCACAGGTGGCGAATGTCATGTTCTTTCTGAAGAGTAATAAACCTGCCTGATACTCTTAAATGTTAAAGAACAGGGTGATCCTTCTGTTTTTGTTTTGTTTTGTTTTGTTTTGTAAGCCAATGGCCTGCCTTTCATGAGGCCATGGCTTGGGAAAAGTGGACGTAGAAGTTTTTGTGTGGTGTTTTGTTTTTTTTTTGGCTCTTTTACCGAAGTTCACCTGTTGAGGTGAAATTCACATATCATAAAATTACTCACTTTATAGTGAACCATTCAGTGGCATTTAGTATATTCACAATGTATGCAACTACCGCCTCTATCTAATTTTAAAATCTCTTCATCACTCCAAAATAAAACCACCTTACCATTCAATGGTTACTCCCCACTGCACCCTCCCCCCAGGGTCTGGCAGTCACCAATCTGCTTTCTGTTCCCTTCTTTTTTTAATTTATTGCAGTGACATTGGTCAACAAAACTACATAGGTTTCAGGTGTACAATTCTATACTACATCATCTATATATTGTATTACGTGTTCACCACCCAGTCCTTCCATCACAATATATTTGACCTGCTTTTTGTATTTATAAAGAACTTATGAAATGTATGTTTTGATAAGTTTACCCATAAGTTTTAAATATTTTTACAAGTTTTTATTATATAATCACTAAATAAAAGGGACAGACTTACTAACTCAGGGAGATAGTACATTGAGACTCAGCATTTCTAATGGAATGCCTCCACCTTTTTTTCTGTTAGTGTTTTCACCCACAAAATAAACACAAAGTGCAAGATACTCACTCTGGATGTAAATAAATGTTCATGCTTAGTAGAGAAAGGTGAAAAGGCTGTCCAGTTCACGAAAATACAAAAACAACTCTCTGTCCTTTCATGTCTATATGCCAAGAGTCTAGAATTTTGCTTGGCAGATTCTGACAAAGACGCTATGTGGGAATTTAGATGATATTCCTGTACTTCACTTTACAAATGTCAAACCATCCCCCAAAACAACTGTGACCTACATTGTTAACCATAGTATTCTCTTACAGAAAACTATCAAAATAAAAGCTGCTAACTCCTAGACTCAATTCTCCCCAAAGGGTATAGGAAATAGTGGTTATAATGTAAAACTTTTCTTTTTGCCATCCCCATATACAGAAATTACTGTCAGACCAGATGTAAGTTGATGTGCAGGGAATAAAAAAGAATATGCCTAAAAGACATTTAATCATTAAACAGGAGCTGATGATCTATGAGCTGAGAGCACAACCAACGAGAAGACGTTTGGAAGGATACTAGAAAACAATCACAAATACTTAAGTAGTGCTTATGCTGTCCCTGGTACTATTCTAAGCATTTGCTTATTTGTTTATTTATTGTACATTTTGTAATTAATTTAATTTAATAAGCATATTCATTTAATTTTCACAACAATCAAGCAAGTGGACTATTATTGTTATCATCCCCACTTTACAGAGAATGAAACTGAGACAGAAAGAGGTGAAATGACTTATCTGAAGTCACACAGCTCCTACAGCTGGGATTTGGTCCAGGCCATTTGGCTCTAGGATCCATGCTTTTAACCCCAAGGTCATGATGATGTTCTGCCCAAGAAAAGATTCTTATAGAAGCCTGCTCTTTAGTTGTTAAACCATAATAACATAATTGATTACACCTTACAAAGTAAAAAAAAAAGAGAGAGAGATTTCTATAAAATGACTAGAATGTTACGAAAATTATCATGATGAACTTTTTCATAAAAGGCAATAGAAATGTCACTGGAGGCTCAGGGGCATATCCAAGAGAGGACTCAACCTGGAGCAGCAGTGACCAGCTTCTTGTCTCTGTGCAAGAAAGAATTCAAGAGCAAGACAGATGGGGGAGGCCAGGTGGCTCAGTTGGTTAGAGTGCAAGCTCTGAACAACAGTGTTGCCAGTTTGATTCCGATATGGGCCAGTGAGCTGACCCCTCCACAACTAGATTGAAGAACAACTTGGAGCTGATGGGCCCTGGAGAAACACACTGTTCCCAATATTCCCCAATAAAGTAAAATAAAATAAAGATAAAACACTCCCTTTAAAAAAAAAAAGAGCAAGACAGATGCAAGAAAGTGAAAGAGATTTATTGAAATGGAAGTATACACTTAAGAGAAAGTACACACTTGAGAGGGAAGTGAGGGCGAACTCAGAGATTGAGTTGCACCTACGAAGTCCTAACCAGGGGTATTTATGTCCTCTAGAGGCAGGTAATTTGTGACATTCCATTGACATGGCTCATTCATCTCCTCTCCTGGGGGGGACCCTCCGTTTCCCACTCTTACTTCCTTATTTGGCTCCTCCGAACTGTCATGGCATCAGAAGAATGATGGGAGTTGTGCTAACCGCAATGCAAATGAGATTATAATAACATTAAAATTAGCTAAAGTTCAAGTCCCAGTCATAGGGATTAGTCTTGCTGGATGAAACTGGTTCTTGTTCTCCAGCTGCAAGTGCCGGATATGGTCACTTGTTACTTGTGTAACCAGTGAGGTGCCTCATGTTGTATCCTGGAGGGGGGTATCCTGGTCAATTTCCTAGGCTACTACTCTGTCTCAGATACAGTCTTGCAAAATATGTAGTGTAGGAAGTTAGCTGAGCTATGGATGGGTCCTAAGTTTATAAATAGTTTAGAAAAAGTATATTTCACCTGTAAACAAACAAACAAACAAAAATGAATAACAAATTTGCTCAGTACTCACGCCCCCCCCACACACACAAAAATGACTTACAGAACCATTCAGCTTTAAAATAAATCTGAATTCCACACAGAGAAGTATTGTGAGATAATAGAAAAAACATATATATTGCTCTCTGCCCCCAGTTCCTGGCACAGACTCCTACAAGCCTTATCATTTCCTAAATAATAATACTATGAACATCTCACATTCTAATATTTGTCTTTGACTCCACCCCTGACACAGGATCCTAAAACTCTTGCAAAATCCTAAGTGATAAGAGCACTAGGAGCATCTTTTGTTCTAATTATGCAACTCTGGGTGGGCACCTGGATGGCTCCTGGGTGGGGGTTGGTCACCAGAAAGACCAAAGCATGATTAGAAGTTTGGAAATTGCAGTTCCTCACCCCCACTTCTCCAGAGAGGAGAGAAGAGCTGACAATAGTGTTAATAACTCATCGTGCCTACGTGAGTCCAGACTCCTTAAAGGCCAAGACATGTCTTATTCAAATGTTGTATTCCATTTAAGATACTACTTTGCCTACCAGATGGAGTATTTAATAAATGTACCAAGGCCACTGTGGTATATAATGCCACACAGTTCTCCCATAGAGCAATGGAATGTCCTTCAGACTTGGAATATGGCAGGTGCTATTTAATAGTAAACTTCTTATTGGGCCAATATATAGCATGGATGAGACATGTCAAGAACCATTCTGACCAACAAATGCAGTGGCCTAGGAGCAATGCCATGAAGATGTCAGGTCTCGTGTTCAAAGATCTCACGGGGTTAAACATAGGTAATTGCACACATTTTTGTGCAGAAAGGATTACCTCTGTTTCTTACCAAAAATAAAAGTAAAGAAATGAATACTAATAAACTCCAAAAACTAGGAAGCCTGGTAAAGAAAATAACGATAAATAATCTTAACAATTTTTGGATGCCGATAAGCAGATGGATGAGAAATGTTCAGGAATGAGAAACAAAGACTACCTCATAGGTGGGGTAAGGCACAGGGCTAACAACAGAAGACTTTGTTGAAATTCTGCATCAAGAGTACTTGGAGTTCCAGGTCCCCCACTCCCAGCAAACACAGGATAGGCAGAAGACAGGTTTACTTTAGGAGACGCTAAACTGGAGGCGCTCTGTGCTCCAGGCAAAGGTAAGAGCAGGCCCGAGTGGGAATTAAAACAGGAATAAAGTGGAACTTTGCTTAATGAACAAGGGACCCCAGCCTCTTTCTCTCACTCAGCTCTGAGAACACAGGCTTATATCCTTCCAGAAGGAGATCAGGAAATTCCTCTTTGGGAAAAGTAATTCCCCTCTAAAAATAATTCTGGTACTAGTTATTTAAAAACATAATATTATTTTGTTATTCTATACATACACACATGCCTATGCATGTGTGTGTATATACACATGTTGTTGAGATCCAGTTTGAAATACACACACACACATAGAGTCTGACAATTAAGTTCACAGACTCCTCCTAGAAAAAGTGCTACATACCTCATTGCTGAATATCAGTACAGTCACCTTCAAAGTACTCCCTTTGGGAAGCTATGCACTGATGCCAGTGCCTAGTCCACCCTTGAAAGCAATTTTGGAACCCTTTTTCTGGAATGGCCATCAAAGCTGTCATCTTATTACCCTTGATGTCCTGAATGTCATCAAAATGTCTTCCTTTCAATATTTCTTTCATCTTCGGGTAAAGAAAGAAGTCATTGGGGCCAGATCAAGTGAGTAGGGAGGGTGGTCCAATACAGTTATTTGTTTACTAGCTAAAAACTCCCTCACAGACAGTGCCGTGTGAGCTGGTACATTGTCATGATGCAAGAGCTATGAATTGTTGGCAAAAAGTTCAGGTTGTTTTCATCTAACTTTTTCACGCAGCCTTTTCAGCACTTCCAAATAGTAAACTTGGTTAACTGTTTGTCCAGTTGGTACAAATTCATAATGAATAATCCCTCTAATGTCAAAAAAAGTTAGCAACATCATTGCAACAAGTTAGTGAACATAATTGTCAGACCTCGTGTGTATATATGTATGTATATCCCACTAAATGGTAAGCTCCTTGAAGACTAGATCTGTATCCTAACCATATTTCTAGCCCATAAGGTAGAGCTTTGCCTGTAATAACTGCTCAGTAAATATTTTTTTAATTTAAACAGAAAACTTCTAATACAATATTACCACTTTGTGTCCAGACATGGAGTTTGATTCTTAACAACCACAAGCTCTTTGAAGAAAACTTCCTGACTCCACCTAAAAACCAAAACCAAAGTGGCCGTGAGTACTTACAGTGAACACAGAACATAATGCCTTCTCTCAGCTGCCCCCAAGGTGGTGATCTGAAGCCCACTCTGCATGCTCTGATGAGTTTGTAGTATTGATCTTCATCCTGAAAGATGAAGGTTTGATGGTTGGTGCCTACAATACCCACATAAATCTATTATATTCTCTGCAGCCCATTTACCAACATTATGACCACCTTATAAAACCATTTATAAATGAAGTTTGAAGTTTGAAAACCTGTTGGTGTCTGACATTTTTCTAATATGCAATCTTTTTCTCAGATACAATGTAATAAATTAGATTAGATGTCATTATTATTTATTAAACAAGTAGGCGACAGAAAAAGCAGAGAACCATATAATTTCACTTATATGTGCTATATGAACCAAAAACAACAAAAGAACAAGACAAACAAATGAGAAACAAAAACTCATAGACCAGACAATAGTTTAGTGGTTACCAGAGGGTAAGGGGGGAGGGGATTGGTAGATGAGGGTAAAGGGGATCAAATATATGGTGATGAAAGGAGAACTGACTCTGGGTGGTGAACACACAATGGTATTTATAGATGATGTAATACAGAATCGTACACCTGAAATCTATGTAACTTTACTAACAATTGTCACCCCAATAAACTTTAATTAAAAATGGTAATTTAGAATTTTAAAAATATAGAAAAACTTTTACAAGATGAAAAACTGTGTGCTTTATTGGCACAATTTTTTAACATTCCCTAAAAAGAAAATAGTCCCAATGAGACTGATTTTATGCTGTCAATTTCTGGGAAGACATCTGTGGGTTTTGTCATTATCCATTAATATTAGCTATTGCTAAGCACAATTAAGTGATTTTAAGTTTTTATAAAGCTACTGGGCCTTTAGGAGTTCTCCACAGTGCTGTGGGTATACCAAGGGTTGGCAACAGTTCAGGAATGGGGTGGCCAAATCGCTGACCCCTTTTTTTAAAGCAAACAGTCAGAGGTAGAGAAGAAGAGAGGTAATAAGTAGAAAAGGGAGAAGTCAAGTACCTTTTTTATTTTCCCCCCAAAGATAAGATCAGCTTCACTTAGGGAAAAAAATTTTTACATTATGATGCAGGGTTGGAAAACAATAATTTCAAAATAAAGGGCTATGTCCAAGGAGGGCAACTGTAGTTGATCCTCACAACAGGCTCACTGGTTATTCATTTTCACCTCCACCCGAGGCCCAGAGAGCGTGGGTAAGAGCATGGGTCAGTGACAGCCTTAAGAACGCTCTTTCTTCACCCTGACATCCGGTGCGCTAAGCCCCAGCTGAGTCTTGCTTCCCTTTGAGCATTCCCGCAGAAACAGCCTCTCTGAACCCTGCCTGCTTCTCCTGTCTCCCCCGTAAGGACTCCACTTCTCTAACAGCCCTCCTGGAAAAGGCTTCTCATGGTTTCATATCCCTCAGAGCTGAAAGGGTGCAAGAGACTCCTCATTCCATAACACCTCTTCTAAACCAATACTCATCCACCCTTACAGAAAACTCACTGCCCCTTGAGGCACATGTCACCTCGTACCCTCCCCACCAGCTTTCCATGACTCTGTCATCTACCTACTTCCAACTCAGACTCATCAGAAAGACTTTGGAATGAAGATCATTATATCCTACTGTAACCGATGGAAGAATGGCGCAGAAGAGAAAGTGGGTGAGAACCGACGTTAACTCTTACCTATCTCATTGTGTCTGTGGCTCTAGTTAAATTATCACCTTGGATACCATTGAGAACCACCTATGACTTGGAGTGCTGTCAGCTTTGGTACATGTACCAGTTTGTCAATGACTAAGCTGCACACTATAGTAAACTATCTGGAATTAATGATATTTCAATAATATAAGTTATAGAAATTCAAGTTTCTAACATCCAGCAATATTTGGAAAAGTTAGATGGATTTTTTTTCAATATTATCAGTAACATTAATATAATAAAGATATGACTAGATTCAAATTATCATCTACCATCTGTTATCATTTCATGACCCGGAGAGGTGGCTGAACAGGGTTTATAAGAGACGGACTGGCTAAAAGTAGCCAGGCAGCAGCTGGAGACAATGAGGAGACTTCAAAGGCAGCCTCACAACTGTAGCAATTTCTCCCTTCCCCTCACATATTGCCTATTTGGTACTCTCTGCCCCTGAGGTACTATAGATTGCTAATAACCTAAAATAGTATCCTTTCCTGGCCACTGTTTCTAGTCAGGTACTATGAAAATATCTATTTCTGCTTTTCATAAACATCTTAATGACCATATTCCTTATAAATCCACAAATTCTAATCTTCAGTTCTTAGCACAAAACTTTCAAAATAATTCCCTACTTGAAAAAGATCAAATCAGATGTATAGTATGGACTTATGGTGGAGGTAGAGAATAGCACACACATTATATGCTCAAGGACATCCATTTAAATGACATTGTTGGTTGCCCACACAACAGCTATCCCCTCCTTCCTCATAATCTCAATGTATATTCATGTCTTCTACACAGATTATGTGCCTTGACAGAAACTGACCATATTCCAGCTCCAAGTGTCGATTCTGCTTCACCTAAATTGATCATGATAATCCAATCCCTTCATCAGTGATGGTCAGAAATCCAGGCGTAAACTAGTTAGGATGTAGCAGGGCTCCAGAACTGTTACTGGTCCAGAGGCAAGCACAAGATTTAAACTGACCCAAATTATTCCATGATTGAAATTGTTTTCTGCTCTCTGATTGGATATGAACAAGGAAGCCTGTTGATGCTGTTAAGATCCGTGTGGCCACCACATAAGAAACCATCTGAAGACCAGCCAACAGATGTAGGAGGCAGAACCTAAAAAAAAATCCTGTGAATCTGGCCTCGATCATAAGGTGCCTGGAGACACCCTACCTTCAGACTTCCTGCTGCTAAGGTAATAAATATCCTCATGAATTCAGCTAGCTTGAATTAAGGTTTCCCTCATTTGTGCTAAAAGCCCCTTGATTACACTATGCATATGCTACATATGTTTTATAAATAAAGATGGTTATCTACTTAAGGCAAATATCTGAAGGCTACCTACCGAACTGAACATTTAACCTCCAGCGAATGGCACTGGGGTGATGGTGTGGGGGCTGATATTGGCTATGGGGGAGTTTTATGTTTTACATTATGTATTGCTACTCTTTATTCTCACATCAGTATACACAGCTTTTAATAATAACTTTCCTAAGGAAAGTAAGGAGAGGAGGTTGACCAGTGAACCTTCCCAAAACACTTCCACACCCTAATATTATGACTTTTTTATTGTTCTAAGTGGCTTAAAACCACCAATTATAAAAGAAAAAGCCATCATAGACAAGGTATATGTTATCTGTCCAGCCCAAGCTTCTATTCACTGAGAAATATCCCACTTCAATGTCTGTCCCTTTGTATCTTCCCTTCCACCTCCCCCCTCTTACACACACACACACACACACACACACACACACACACACACACATGAGCGCAGGCACATCCCCAAATGCTACATTTCTACTCTAGATCCTGCTGTCCTGGACACAGCCTCTTAGCCTGGTGTTAGAAACCTGACCCAGATATGCTTCCTATACTTAGAGGGAAAGTTTATCTTCTACTATTAATCAGACAGAAAGAGAATTATTTAAATTTCAGCAGTAAGGAGAGGAGATCCAAGATGGTGGAATAGATAAACACCGTGCTTGCCTCATCCTGTGAACACAGCAAAATTACAACTAAATTACAGAAAAATCAACCTGGAGAACCAGCTGAAGTTTAGCTGAACAGAAGTTTTATAACTAAGGATAGAAAGAAGAAGCCACATCAAGACTGGTAGGAGGGGCAGAGACATGAAATGGACAGGTCCCATACCTCCATGTATCAGATGAAAACTGGGAGGGATAGTTCAGCCACAGAGGTTCCCCATGGAGGAGCAAGACAACCCAGCCCCCACACGAGGCTCCCCAGCCAAGTACTCAGTGCTGGGAAGAGAAGCCCCAATTACTTCTGGCTGTGAAAAACAGTGGGGACTCCGACCACCCCGGTGGGATGGAAGGCTTCGGGGAAGCCCAGACATCCTCTTAAAGGGCCCGCGCAGGCACACACCCTGGGCTCCGGTGGAATGACGATGACTCTGGGAGCATCGCAGACATATGGGGAGAGATGGAGTTGAGTAACTTCAGGGTGAAGACTGGAGGGACTGTCCCCATTTGCCCTGTGTCTGTCCCTTCTGTTGTGCAGCCAGCAGGCAGGCACCATCTTTCCTGTGTTAAGCCCACCCCCACAGGCCAACACTGAATCTGATTGGCCTGGTGAGCTTCACTGCTCCAACCTGCTGACTCACCTGAGATCCTGCTTCACCCAACTCCATGTTGCAAAAGGCTTTATCAGCAGCTAAACCTTACGGGAGCCGGCATGTGGCAGCAGGCCTCAGAGTGTCCTAGCTTTTTACAGAGCTACCCCAGACCCAGTACAGGTGGCAGCCATCCTCATTTCATGTCATCAGAGCCTGTCCTTTCTCATGTGCCTCCAGGTAAGGCAAAGGCAGCAACCAACCGTAAATCACTTTGTAGCTCCTATCAGGTACTCACTGGCCAGTCACAGGCAGTGGATGACCTGAGCTTGCAACAGAGCCCCTCACAAGAGACCCCAGAACCAACACACTTGGAGGTTGGCTTCAGCAGAGTACCACCCAATTAGCCCCACAAGCGGCATACACAAAGGGTTGTTTGAACAGGCACCAGAGCTCACTGGGACAAATCCCGCTGTGTGGTAAGCGCCCTGCACAGCAGCCCATAAGCTGTGGTCATGGCCAAACCCCACAACCAATCAGCCTAAAGTCAATCCCACCCAATGACTCGCAAATACCAGTTAAGGCTCAACTATAACAAGAGGGCACAAACAACCCATGGGACACTCCTGGAGCACCCAGAGTAGGTGACCAGGGACTGGGCCCCACAAGACACCTACTACATAAGGCTCCCTGGCAACACTGGGAGAATGGCAGCCCTACATAATATATAGAAACAAACACAGAGAGGCAACCAAAATGAGGAAACAAACAAATATGTCCCAAATGAAAGAATAGGAGAAAACTCCAGAAAAAGAACTAAACAAAATGAAGGCAAGCAACCTACCAGAGACAGAGTTCAAAACAAGGGTTATAAGGATGCTCAATGAACTTAATGAGAACTTCAACAAAGAGATAGCAAGCATAAAAAAAGACATAGAAACCATAAAAAAGAACTAGTCAGAAGTGAAGAATGTAATAACTGAAATGAAGAATGCACTGGAAGGAATCACCAGCAGACTAGATGGAGCAGAGAATCAAATGAGCAATTTGGAAGATAAGGTAGCAGAAAACACCCAATTGGAATGGCAAAAAGAAAAAAGAATCCAAAAAAGTGAGGAGAGTTTAAGAGCCCTTTGTGACAACATCGAGAATAACAACATTCACATCACAGGGGTACCAGACGGAAAAGAGAGAAAGCAAGGGATTAAGAATCTATTTGAAGAAATAATGACTGAAAACTTTCCTAACCTGGTGAAGAAAATAGACGTACAAGCCCAGGAAGTGCAGGAGTCCCAAAGAAGATGAACCCAAACCGGCCCACACCAAGACACATTAAAATTAAAATGGCAAAGCTTAAAGAAAGAGAGAGAATCCTAAAAGCTGCAAGAGAAAAGCAGTTAGTTAACTCCAAGGGGGCTCCCATAAGACTGTCAAATGATTTCTCAACAGAAACTTTGCAGCCCTGAAGGATTTGGCACAAAATAGTCAAAGTGATGAAAACAAGGACCTACAACCAAGGGTACTCCACCCAGCAAGGCTATCATCTAAAATCGAAGGGCAGATAAAGAGCTTCCCAGACAAGAAAAAGCTGAAGGAGTTCATCATCACCAAACCAGTATTAGAAGGAATGTTAGAGGGACTTCTTTAGGATTGGGAAAAAAAAAAAAAAAGATCAAAAATATGAATAATAACATGGCAATAACTACATATCTATCAACAATTGCTTTCAATGTAGTGGATTAAATGCTCCAATCAAAAACATAGGGTGGCTGAATAGATAAGAAAGCAAAACCCTACATATGCTGCCTACAAGAGACTTACTTCAAATTGAAAGACACACACAGACTGAAAGTAAAGGAAGGGAAAAAGTTATTTCATGAAAATGGAAAGGAGAAAAATTTTAAAAGCTGGGGTAGCAATACTTATACCAGACAAAATAGACTTTAAAACAAAGGCTATAACAAGAGACAAAGAAGGACCCAGTAATTTCACTTCCTTGTATTTATCCAAAGAAACCCAAAATGCTACTTCAAGGGGACATGTGCATCCATATGTTCATTGCAGCATTATTTACAATGGCCAAGATGTGGAGGCAGGCTGGAGTCAATGGAAGAATGGATAAAGAGGAGGTAGTACATATGTACAATGGAATATTTCTTGGCCTGAAAGGGAATGGGTTCTTGCCATCTGCAGTGGCATAGATGGACTTTGTGCTGAGTGGAGTATGTCAGATAAGGAAAGACAGATGGAATGTGATTTCATTGATATGTGGAATCTAAAGAACAAAATAAACAAACAAAACAGAAACAGACTCATCTTGTTGCCAGATTGGAGGGGGGGTTGAGGGGACATGTGAAAAAGGTGAAGGGATTATGAAGTTCAAATTGGTTGTTACAAAGTAGTCATGGGGATGTAAGGTATAGCATAAGGATTATAGTCAATAATATTGTAATAACTACATATGGTGTCAGATGGGTACTAGATTTATTGGAGTGATAGATGGGAAGGGGAGTTGGAGGGCAGGATGAAAAAGGTAAAGGAATTAAGAGGTACAGATTGGTAGTTACAAAATAATCATGGGGATATAAAGTAAAACATAGGGAAAATAGTCAATAATACGGTAATAACTATGTATAGTGTCATGTGGGTACTAGACTAGTCCTGGGGATCACTTCTTAAGTTATATAAACTATATAAATGTCTAACCATAGGCTGTACACGTGAAATTAATATAAAATAATATTGAATGTCAACTATAACTGAAAAATTAAAAGGGTGGGTAGGTGAAGGGCAATAAGTGGTGCAAATTTCCAGGTATAAAACAAATAAGTCTTGGGAATGTGATGTACAGCATGGGGAATATAGCCAATAATATTATGATAGCATGGTACCATGTCAGATGGTTGCTGGACGTATCATGGTGAGCACTTCTTTAGGTATATAAATGTTGAATAACTATTGTGTATACCTGAAACTCATATAATGTTGTATGCTAACTGTATTTTTAACAAAAATCTTTTAAAAAACAAATCCCGTTGAAGGATAAACAAACAAACAAACAAATAAATAAATAAATAAATAAATAAATAAATAAATAAATTTCAGCAGCAAAAATTCAGGTTAGACGTGAAAAACACTTCCTGTCTAATTACTATGAGATACTAAAACCAACTAACTTTCATAATCACTGTATCTAGTTCTCTTCCAAGTGTTGTACCTATTATATGTTTCTCTTTAGTTTCTAATAACACATGCCACCCTAATTTTGCTTGACTCCTTCTTGTAAAGGAATTAGAAATGTGTTCCTGATAATTGCAATCTAGAGTCTTAACTAAAACAACCAGGGAATTGAAGTCTTATGACTTATATAGTCTATATTCAGATTTTTTTAAATCTCCAGAGAGAGGCATATCCAGTGGAAGTCCTACGTAGAAGCATCTGCAGACCTCAGGGTGTATACAGGTCTTCAATGCCACAGTGATGAAGAAACCGCCATCCCAAATAATATGAGGCGGGGCTTGGAAAGTAAAGGTAATGCCACGTCTTTTAGAAATAATAAGAAAAATCATGTTTGATTTTAGGTACATTTTATACCCTGACTCATTTCAAGAAGAATTAGAAGGAGGGGTACAAAAATACATAGAGTATTATGATGCTTAGTTTTATGTGTAAACTTAGCTGGGCCATAATACCCAATTATTTCTTCACGTGTTATTCTAGTGAAGGTATTTTTAATGAGATTAGTATTTAGATCAGCAGACTATGAGTACAGCAGTTTACCACCATAATGTCAATGGGCCTCATCCTGTCAGTTGAAGGCCTTAATAGACAAAGACTGACCTCCCCAAAGAAGAGGGAATTCTACCAACAGCTAGCCTTCGGACATGAACTGCAGCATCAACTCTGGGTCCATAGCTTGCTGACCTACCCTGCAGATTTTGGACTTGCCAGTGTCCAAAATTATATGAGCCAATGAGCCAGTTATAGGAGAAGGAGAGGGAGAGGGGGAGATAAATAGAGAGGAAGAGAGGGAGAGAGGAAGAGAGGGAGAGAGGAGAGACGGGGGGAGAGAGAGAGAGAGAGAGAGAGAGACAGAGAGAGAGAGAGACAGAGAGAGAGAGAGAATGTTTGAATTACTTAGATATCATACAAATGCTTTCCTGGATTGTTTTTCATCCAGTTGTTTAATATGGTATGCGAGGTCTGACAATTACGTTTGCAAACTTGCCACCATGTGCTTACATTGGCAGCACTATACAAACAGCTTGGTAAAGTTTCATAACCTTGGTATATCAGTGTCTCACAGCTGTGTTCCTGTCGATGTGTGGCGGTGTCTTGCTGAGTGGTGTTCATTATTGTTGCTGCATGTTTTTGTGTGTCATTGCTAGAATATCTGAGCTTGAATTAGAGCAACAAACAAACATTAAATTTCTTATTAAACTTGGCAAGATTGGAAGTGAAATCAGGGACATATTAGTCCAAGTTAATGGGGATAAAGCCATGAAGAAAATGGCAGTGTACAAATGGATTAAACTTTTTTCTGAAGGGAAAGAATGCATCACTGATGAAGAAAGATCAGGGCAGCCAGCGATGAGCAGAACTGATGAAAACATTGCAAAAGTTCATCAAATTGTGCATCAAAATCTTGGCTGACTGTGAGAAGCATAGCAGACCAAGTAAGCATGATAGAGAAACAGTTAGGAAAATCTTAACTGAAAATCTTGGAATCACAAAGGTGTGTGCAAAAATGGTTGCAAAGGAGCTCTTCCATCACAACAATGCACCAGCTCTCTTGGAACACCCTCCCTACTCACCTGATCTGGCCCCCAATAACTTCTTTCTTTACCTGAAGATAGAGGAAATACTGAAAGGAAGACATTTTGATGACATTCAGGACATCAAGGGTAATATGATGACAACTCCCATGACCATTCCAGAAAAAGAGTTCCAAAATTGCTTTGAAGGGTGGACTAGGTGTTACTGTCAGCGCATAGCTTCCCAAGGGGAGTACTTCGAAGGTGACCGTGGTGATATTCAGCAATGAGGTATGTAGCACTTTTTATAGGATGACTTTTCAAACTTAATTGTCTGACTTGGTGTATACATAAGAATTTCCCCCACTTAACTTTATCACCATCACTTTTTACTAATTGCCTTATTTTTTTGAATTACTTATTCAAAACAGCATTTGATTATTCAAAATAATGTTGCTCAATTTTAATTGAATCCTTAAGCAAGCCAGCACACAGTTTCTCGGCTTGCATGGTAATTCATCAATACTTTCATTATGCATTTCTTATGGATAGGACATGGATTAAAATGAGAGATTTGGTTGACGGTACATCTACTTTTCTTTAAGCAGAAAAAAAGAGGAGAAATAAAATATATGTATACCGAGATTTTTTTCTAAGCCTAACTGCTTTAAAATATCAATTATTTTTAACCTTATAAGGCACTTTTACTCTAGACAATTAAAAACATATATATGTCTGTTCCTCAGAGAGTGACATTTTTATCTACAATCAAGGGATGGATGACTTGAAGCCCACAACAGCTAATTAGTTGGTCCAAAGTCACAGATGGATCAGTGGAAGAGAATCCTCCAGAACGCAAAAAGGCAAACTCCTGATTATAAAATAAATAAAACTTTCAAAAGTAAGTAGAAGCACTACAATTGCATTTCCATAGAATTTGTTTGCTATCAGAAGTTGCAAACTGACAGATGGAGCAGAATTCTGCTCTACATTTAGAAGAGTTTTTGGGAAGACCAGTACAATACTTGTGATTTTTTTGTTGTTGTTAATAGATTTGAATACCTTGAGGCCAGGATACCCTGCCCAGTCTACCAGAATCCTTGTTGTGGCCTAAGGTCATCACTGGTGACTTCATTCTTTCAGGTAGCCTGCCAATGCTGGAGGCCTTCAAGCTTATGTCTCAGATCTATGCATTGATCTATATGTAGTGACACGGTACTCTATTTCCAACTTTAATCTTTATTGCTCTTCATATTTAAAGCCATTTTTTACTTTTTAAGGATTTCTTATTACCATTCTTTCAATCTTTCAACCCAGTCTCACCATCAAAAATGCATGTTGTCAAATGTATTCATTCATCAAATATTTAGTGGTATGGTCTAGGTGCAGCTGACAGCCAACAAAATAGGCAAACAAAATATCCTGTCCTCCTGGGGTGGATGTTCTAGTAGAAGAGACAGATATAGATAAACACTGATTAATGCTATGGGAAGGGGGGTGGAGGATACTTTTTGAAGAGGTTATTGGGGGGACCTGCCTGAAGAGGTGATATTTTGGACAGAGATGTGCATGAAGAGACGGTAAGTCATACGAATACCTAGGGGAGAACAAGCGCAAAAGCAACAAGACAGATACACTGATACACTTGATACACTTTGAACAATAAGAAGGGGCACAGAACATGGAGGAAAGCCATAGGAAACTAGGTCAGAGGGGTGACCATGGAACAGCTCACACACAGCCTGATAGGCCACATAAAGGACTTGGAATTTTCTCCAAATGTGACAGGAATTCCTGGAGATATTTAGCAGGGAAGTGACATGATGTGACTTGATACTGTAAAAAAATTAATCTGGCTGCCATGTTTAGAATGGATTCTAAGAGGGTAAAAGTAGACAGAGAGAACCATCTAGAAGGCTACTGCATTGATCCAGGTGAGAGATGAGTCAATTGGACTTCTTGTAATGGTCCTTGTATGGGCTACACCTTGGAGCAAGAGGCAAGAAGTGATCAAATTTGGGATACATGTTGAAGGTACTGTTTACAGAATTTCATGATGTGAAGTTAAAGGATAAGAGATGAGTAAGGATGACTCCAAGATCTGTAGCCTGAACAAGTGATTTAATGATTGTGTCAATTCCTCAGCTGAGGAAATCTAGGAGAAGAGACAGTTGGGGAGTGGAATCAGGAGTTAAATCTTGGTCGAGTGAATTATGAAATTCTTATTTGACACCTAAGTGGAGATATCTCATAGACAGTTAAGTACACAATTCTGAAATTCAAGTGAAAAGAAGGGCTACATGCATATATTTGGATTTGTAAATACAGAGGTGGTATATAACACCATGGAAATGGAAAGAAACACCTAGGGAGTGAGTGTACATAGAGAAGAGGTCCAAGACCGAGCTCTGCTGAGATTACACCACCATTGAGAACTAAGGAGGAAGAAGAGTGTCCAGCAGAGAACACACAGAAGGATGGGCCAGTGAAGCAAGAGCCTGTGATGTGATGGAAGTCAAGTGAAGAATAAAGTAACAGCAATGGACCAGTAACCTCAGCATCAACTGGGTATTTATTTGGACATACAAATTCTCAGACCCCACCCCAGACATCCAAAAGTGGTGTTTTACCCAGCCTTATAGGAGATTCTGATGCACACACAAGTTTCAGCACCAAAGTAATTCAGTAAAGAAACAGAGTAAAGGTGATACTGAAAAGGATATGGTCCGTAGAAGTATTTGCTAAGACCCAAACTGAATACATACTCATTTAAAAAATCTAGCTATGATCTACCTAGATTTTAAAGTATGTTTTTCTATTGCAGTATCAAATGATGTTTATATAACTAGCAGCTTTGTGAAACAAATAGCTTTAGCAGTCTCCCTTCATTTCATTTTTCGTCTTACCACGGATAGTAGCCATTGTTTCAAGGAACTTGCTTTCCAGCGCTTCTTTTGCAAACAGATCTTAACACTCTTCTCCCTTTCCCACTATTCTCAACCACATTACAGTTCACATTACAAGTTAGAATATGAAACAAACTCACATGAAAAAAATTTTCATACAGGAAAACCTTTAAATTGTTACATATTTTAGATCATTGGTTCCCAAATCTATCTGCTTATCAAAATAAGTCGGGGAGTTTTGAGGTGTTGTTGTGTTTGTTTTTTTAATGTAGATTTTTGGGCTTCACTCCCATCTTAAAACAGAATCTTGGAAGTAATTCTTGAGAAGTAATTCTTCTCAAGAATCTGCATTTTTTTAAAAAATTTTTAATACTTTTCTTTAAAAACCTTCTCAGTTCATCTCAAAAATTTAAAGGGCTTGGGAGCCACTGTGACAAACTGTAGGCACTTTAGAATTTCAGGAACCATAAATCTGTCAGGGCTGAGCTGTCAGGGAAAGCTCTGTGGCAGAAGTGGGATTTGAGCAGAGCTGACTGTCAACTGTAGTAGACTGTAGACTGACAGGTGGGGAAAGGTCACAGGTTCTCCACCAATAAACAATAACAT
The DNA here is from genome assembly GCF_057876585.1 of Rhinolophus sinicus. Lineage (NCBI taxonomy): Eukaryota > Metazoa > Chordata > Mammalia > Chiroptera > Rhinolophidae > Rhinolophus > Rhinolophus sinicus. Next base: position 115,213,705 of record NC_142503.1, on the reverse strand, counting down.
AACAAAGGTAAGAGGCAACATGAGCTCGTGCATTTGTGGTCCTATGAGATGATTAGGCTCACCAGAAAGCAGAGAGGATGCAACGAGAAGGGATAGGAAACAGGTTACACAAGGAGGCACTTTATAGCTAGTTTCAATAATACCTCAAGCTTCAAGACAGATGAGTGTGACATGAAGAACAGGAGGAAGCGGTCATGACCCTCTGGCAGTTTTAGCCCAGTTCTGAACCAACCAATGATAGCCCCTAGACAAGTGACTCTGGGCTACGATTCTGGGCAAAAGGAGATTTTTGTCCCCATTTGTGATTCTCAGTATAAAAGGCAGGACTAATGGCATCTAAGACTTCTTGCAGTTCTAACCTTTACGATTCTATTTATAAGTCCCACTATTTTATCATTCCCAATGAGTCCTTTTAAGCATTTGTTGCTGTTCTTTGAATTTTACTTCTATCCATTATGGAGAGAATAAATTGCCAAGCGATGTGGGCAATAGAGGGTGATTTTTTTTCATTAATCTCGCAATAGGAAGTCCTGCGTTTACATTCTAGTAACAATAAACCTGGAACAATACACACCTTTCTCCAAGGTTGACCTTAATAAAGCTTTTTTGACTGAGATATACCCTAAAACACATACACAAAAGATGGGTTCATATGCCACATTGACCTAGAAGAATAAAACTCTGCAGCAAATAACATGTTAGATAAATCTGACATGACAAGCATTTCTGCAGTAGTAGCCATTTTCCCCAAGGGACTTAGTGATATATGAAGACTAATATACTCATGGGATAAAGACTACACCTTCTATTTCCAAGTACACTTGACACAACCCAAATCAATTTTCTCGTCTTTTTGAAGTAGTTCCAATCTGTCAAGATCCATCCCTCTTGGCCTCATCTCCAGCCATGTTTCTTTTTCCATCATATTATTTAATGACGGCCATTGCAAATTACAGAGATGAAGATTCAACAGAAGATAAAAATGTTGCTGAAATAGAGAATTCAGTATTGCCCACTTTAAAACTGTCTAGCTGAAAGCTCATGAGTTTATTCTCATGATTCTCAGGAACAATTCTTTCATTATTTTCCACAAAGCATAGAACAATGTCCAAAAGAAATTTCAAGGAATTATGATAAAAGTCTACAAACAAAGCAAAAAGCAAGCTGAAGTTAATAAAGCCTCTGTCCCTTAAGTCTGCTTCGTGCTATGGCTTTGTGCTATATTAGGGATATCTGATGGCTTATCCGAGTTCCAAATAAAAGATTTACAGGATAAAAGCTGTAGAGGAAATAGAATAACTTACTCTGGAAGATCTAGTTCTGTTTCTCGTATGATTTGTGTCCTGACAAATGATCTCTTTAAAAGTGATGCCAGGATGCAGTGGAATTGACTTCCTATAAAAAAATTTTTAAAATCCCCAAGTTAAGAGCACCTCTGCTGAACACTTAATTGTTTACTGACCTATGTTTATTAGGTTTAAGAATTTAAATATATTTTTATCTATAAGTTATAATATTTTATTAATAATATATAATAGTATTATTATAAATATTATATATACATGTAACATACATATATGTCAAAGTTTCAAAAGCTAACAAGCAGGTGGACAAGGAAAATGTTGCAAAACACTAAAAGCTAGTTGTTACAATGGACATAAATCTGATCACATATGTGATGAATAATGGTCTTTCTTATCTATAAATTATCAGGGTATTTTTGTGGAAAATCAAATTTGAACTAGACTTTGAGGGATCAGCAAAGTTTAAGAACTTAGCAGTTGGAGGGTGCCTTCTGAATGTCCTGTCAATTCTACCACCTACTGCCAGTGACTTATTTCCAGACACCGTAGTCTCTCATCTGAATGCCTCCAACAGCCTTGTTTCTGCTTCCACTTTGGCTCAATTGAATCCATTGCTTGTGTTGGTCTACTTTCTGTTCCTGGAACATACCAAGGGCTTTCCACCTCATTGCCTTTGTCTATTGTTTTCACTGCTGTAGAGAGTCTGACACATAGTAGCTCCCCAATAATATATATTGAATAAATGAATAATTGTTTCTTCTGGTTTGTAAGCTTCACAAGGGCAGAGACTATGGTGTTTAATTCCCCAGTCTGTTCCCAGAAGCCAGCATAACTCTTAAACACATAGTGGGTGTTCCGTAACTAGTTACTGAAGAAAGAAAAGGAGAGAGGGAGGGAGGGAGGGAGGGAGGGAGGGAGGGAGGGAGGGAGGGAGGGAGGGAGGGAGAAAGGAAAGATTAAGCAAATACCAAATCTGCTACATGAGTTTTACTTTAAGGACATGTTATTATTCTTGTCATTATTATGAAAATTCTTATTTCCCTTTAGAAGCATATAACAACACTATCACACATCATGGAATAAAGATAGAAAAGTCTATGTTAGTATTTGCCTATTAGAATTATTTTATAACTGTCTGTGTGCTGTTTTGAAAAATAATGAATAGTTATAAAAATTCCATAACTGCACCTAAAATAGCCCCCCAAAGCATTATAATGAATACCTACTGTCTGTATTTCCAAATGCTAACTAATAACTAAATATGCATGTTTTCAGTCATTTTAACAAGGCTTTTACTTAAACATTAAAAAGACCAGGTACATGAGAGAAACTATCTTATTAACATATACACACAGTGATTTGATTCCTATAACGTAATTACGTATGCTCAGAGAAACATTATGTTTCTAATGCTGGAGGTAATATTACTCAGTGACACTATCAAAACGAATTGTACTGTTTCTTTATTACAGCAAGACATATGCCATTATCTGTTCAATTTAACAAATATGTACCATCAAGGCTGCTTTCATATTTAGTACCCCAGGGTATGCCATAGAGTAATAATGTATTATAAAAGAAATAGTGTTGTTGTTGTTTTTTTAATTTTATTTTATTAAATTTATTGGGGTGACAATTGTTAGTAAAATTACATAGATTTCAGGTGTACAATTCTGTATTACATCATCTATAAATCCCATTGTGTGTTCATCACCCAGAGTCAGTTCTCCTTCCATCACCATATATTTGATCCCCCTTACCTTCATCTCCCACCTCCCACCCCCCACCCCCCTTACCCTCTGGTAACCACTAAACCATTGTCTGTGTCTATGAGTTTCTGTTTCTCATTTGTTTGTCTTGTTCTTTTGGTTTTTTTGGTTTATATACCACATATCAGTGAAATCACATGGTTCTCTGCTTTTTCTGTCTGACTTATTTCACTCAGCATTACACTCTCAAGATCCATCCATGTTGTCACAAATGTTCCTATATCATCTTTTCTTACCGCCGAATAGTATTCCATTGTGAAGAAAGAAATATTGTTTTGCACTCTTCCTTGTAAATTATTCTTTCTTTCCAGTTCCCCAGGTGTTAAAAGATTTTTTTTAAAGGTGACATTTTTAAACATAGAGATGTGCATGGCATTTGACCAAAGTTAATAAGAAAAATACAGTATAAAACTAGCAGAAACACAGAACACAGGATGAGAGGATTCTTTTGATGAGATGATACCTTTATTTCTTCTTCTTTCTTTTTTTGTTTTTTTGTTTTGTTTTGTTTTGTTTTGTTTTGTTTTGCTGTAATACCAAGAAAGCTGCAAAAACCTCTTTTGAGTAAGAAATTTACAAGCATATTACATACCTTCTACGGTGTATATATATGTAAGTTCTGCAAAGTGCTAGTTTGGCCTCATTCACCACAACAGAAATTTCAGTCCCATAAAGAACTCCATCAACTATTTTCCTCAAGTCAGAGAAACAAAAATTGAATTTAAATATGAAAATAATGCAACTTGAATAAAGGAAATTGGAACAAAAGTTTCCTAAAATTGAGTACTGTGATTTTTAAGAGTACTGGTCCAGTTTTTATGAAGCAAGATTTCTCCAAGAACAGTACACTGACATCTCAGGAGTTATTTCTCTGTGATTATAGTTGACCTTAATAATTCTCTTAGCTCTCAATTTTTTTTTTTACAGGACTTTATTGGGAAACAGTGTGTACTTCCAGGACTTTTTTCCAAGTCAAGTTGTTGTCCTTTCAATCTTAGTTGTGGAGGGCGCAGCTCAGCTCCAAGTCCAGTTGCTGTTTCTAGTTGCAGGGGGCACAGCCCACCATCCCTTGCGGGAGTCAAGGAATTGAATTGGCAATCTTGTGGTTGAGAGCCCGTGCTCCAACCAACTGAGCCATCTGGGAGGCAGCTCAGCTCAAGGTGTCGTGTTCAACCTTAGTTGCAGGGGGCAGAGCCCACCATCCCTTGCGGGACTCAAGGAGTTGAACCGGCAACCTTGTGGTTGAGAGCCCACTGGCCCATGTGGAAATCGAACCAGCAGCCTTCAGAGTTAGGAGCATGGAGCTCTAACCGCCTGAGCCACCGGGCCGGCGCTAGCTGCCAATTTTTATGATTGATTTGATTGATCGTTTGCTGACATATTAATAATACAAATTTATTATAGCAAACTATCCAGTTTCATTCTTTGCTTTTCTTCCTGCCGATTAAAAATAATAGTGTACATGATTTTCTAAAATTCAGTAGGCTTACAAATTAATCTCTACCAATTTTAATAACCTCCTTCTAACTAGAGAAAAATTGGAAAATATAGAAGAGCTCTAAAATAACACTATTATTCTGCCTTCAAGGGTTAATTACTGGTAACATTTTCATGTATCCTTTTCTATTTAATGCATTTTAAGTAGCCATTCATGCAATTAATCAACCAATATTTATTGATTGCCTGCTATGTGCTAGTCATTGTTCTAGGGATTGGCAATACTACTATGAAGAGAACTGTTAAGATGCCTGCTCCCATGAAACTAACATAGTGGTAATGGAGATAGATAACAAACAAATAAGTATATGATAGAGAAGTGTAAATACTCCGAAGAAAAAGGATTTCAGCTAAATAGTGTCATTCACAGAAATGGAAACAATGGGAAAGGAAAACATTGAAAGGAATTACAAGTCTGTTTTTAGACCTGTTCCATTTGCACAGGCCATTAGGTCATCTGGGTAGTGATGACCTAATGTTTCTAATGGTTTATGGTTGTTTCTAATGGTTTATGATCTGCTTCTTCACTTAGCCTTTTATGGGCATTTCCCCATTCGAAAATACATATTTCTATATGGTGATCATAAAAACCTACCTAGAAATCCACCTATTGCTGAATATTTGTTTCCCTTTTATAATGAATTTATAAATAACTGGTAGCAGAAATTCTTTCCATACATATTTATAGAAATGCCTGATATTTTGTTACAGTAATTCCTAAAGATTCTTTTATTTATGTTGTCAAATTTTTTCTCCAGAAAGATTATGCCACTTTTCACACACACTAATTTGCCACTCAGTATTTTATTTTTTATTTTTTAGAAAAATAAAGCAATTCTTTGGTATGTTTGATAGACACAAAAATTATAGCTAACATTTATGAGAAATTATTACTTGGCAAATGCTGTGCTACACACTTTCATGTATGATTTCATTTGAAAGTTAAGAAGGCTGAGGTTTTAAAGAGCGAAATAAATTGCCAAAGGTCCCTCAAGTATTAAGTAAGAGCTGAGATTTGAATTCAAATCATCTGGTTTCATTACCTCTTTCTATTAAATCACAACACTATATGTAATTTAATTGATGATTGATTGGTAATTCAAGTTTGACAATGGTAATATTAATATATTTTATATGTTTACTCAGTTTCTTGTAATTTGATGCTGCTAATGCATTCATGCATTTCTTTATTCTATGCCCTGATAGAGTCTATGGAAATGATGTTGACTGAAAAGAGACATGGACTCTAACCTCATGAAGGTCACAGCCCAGAACAGGAAATATAGCAAACTCACGTTAGAGAAATAACTGCAGGCAGGATCAAGCAAAAATTTGTATTTTAAATCCATTCCCGTTACTAGCAACTGTGGAGGGTGAGGACTGCTTCTTGGAAGGGCCATTGGCTGGACTCTATAGAAAAGGTGAAGAGCCCTAAGCATTGTGGCTCAATTAGAAACCCCATTCTTAAGTCCCAGAAGTCAAGTCTGAGTTATGGAGCAGCGACAGGACAAGGACACGGGACAGGCAGGGATTAGGTTGTAATAATGTGGCTTCCTGGATTGAAAGGTGTGATGGTTAATTTTATGTGTCATCTTGACTGGGCTAAGTGGCACCCAGGTAACTGATAAAACACTATCTTGGGGTGTGTCAGTGAAAGTGTTTCCAGAAGAGATTAGCATTTGAATTGCTGATCTGAGTAAAGCAGATGAACTGATCCAGTGTAGGTGGGCATTATCCAATCTTTTGAGGCCTGGCTAGAACAAAAAGGCAGAGAAAGAAGGAATTCACTTTCTCTGCTTGTGCTGAGACTCCATTGTCTCCTACCATCAATGTTGTCCCTCCTGGTTCCTGGGCTTCTGCACTCATACTGGAATTTATATCACTGAATTATACCACTGGCATGCCTGACTCTCCAGATTGCAGATGGCAAACTGTGGGATTTCTCTGTTTCCATAATCACAGGAGGCAATTTCTATAATTAATCTGATTATATATCTATATCTATATCATTAGCTCCTGGTCCTGGCAGACCAGCAATGGGCCATGTGAACCAGCAGACCCAAACTGCACTTTCGTGTGGGGTAAGGAAAGCACACAGTAGGTCATCCACTTTCCCAAAATAACCTTTGATCTCTCTAGTTAAGAGCTTCCTTCCTACAGACTCACTAAACCTGCAAAATCTTGGGTTCCTACAGCTTGGAAAAGCAGCATTTTACAGAGTCTTAAAATCAACAAAATTATAAGCAAAGCCACCTTTGATTAATCACATCATCAGAGATTAAAAAATACACAATTAGAAATGATTTTCTGAAAATAAATGAAAAACTCCAGTCAATCCTATAAGAAAGGGACACAGAAGGTGTCAGCTGAACAGACCGCTGAACAGAAGCATCAACACCAGTCCTGAGAGTATCATCTTCAACAGATGAGAAGTTATTCTTGTCAGTTGCTCAGCATAAAGAAATGACAAGTTTGCCAGAGGGTCACTGTATAACCTGTATAGTGTTGTATTTATCATTACTTAGTTAATGTGGAGTCAAGTATAGATAGTTTCATTAGAAAACATGGGCTCAATCACTCTCATCAAACCCTTTTGTCATCTTCTGAAAATGTAACCTAAGAAACTCCCTCTCAAAATATTATTTTACATTGATTCCTGAACAATAAAGTCAAGATTCTGGCACCTAAAATGAAAACCAGGGGCATAACTTCTCTCACAGATGTTGTCTGCAGGCTGATTTCTCTTGGGCATGCCGCTCAACTCTCTCATATTCACCATGTGATTTCTTCCTTACAATAATCTGGTGAATTATGCTGGAACTGATATTAATAAGCCCCCATTAAGAATGAGAAAACAAACTCAAAATGGATGACTTGTCCGAGGTCACACAACCAACAAACAAGGCCTAGAATTCTGCCTTCCATTCAACCACATACACAGTTCTTTTCATGTCATCAGACTTCTTGTACTTCATCATGATTTTAGAGGTGTTGTTTTTTTTTTAAAGCATTATACTGGGACTCTTAAGTTCAATAAGCTTAGCATCAAATTTGCGTTTTAAAATGGAGGCCCTGCAGTTGGTCACAAAGGCTGCAGTAGTTCTCCCTATGGCTTTGAGAGCCTTGTTTACTGCTCATTGATCGCCATGACAATGCTACCATAAATAACCCCAGGTAGATTGCTGTGTGTAATCACAGAAGACATCCATATGCATGAGTCACCTGTCAGCTCTCCAAGCCCATCATTTCCATTATCTGTCAACATGTCATCAAGGATTCTCTGAATTTGTGACACACACAAAACTCATTCTCCCAAGAAGCTGAAAATCATGCAGTGCTACACTGATTTGTGGTTGAAGAAAACAAAATGAGAAATGCCCATTATTTGGAGGGAAGAATGTGTATGGATTGGCCAGGTCACTCAAGTGTTCTTCGTCCCACCCCCATACTGCCAGGATCCAGTCTCAAGAAGAAATTTAAATCTACTTTTCACTTGTGGTTGAACAATGTACCCAGTGATCCATTTCATGTGAGCCATATGAGGCAAGACATAGAATTCTCTCAGAATCTTCTGGAATAAACTACCAGATGGCAGCTTACCCTGAAATGGTATATGTCAATCACAGCAATGTTTCAGGAAAGGCTTTGGTCACGTGGGCAGGATTAGCTGTGATGGGTCAGCATGACCAGGAAGATGTTTAGACTGACAACCCATCAATAATATGAGGACAGGGAAGAATCAAAGGTCAGGACAGAAGGGTCAGCCTCCATTCCAGCAAGGCAAGCAGTATGCGATTATTCAAACCCAGAAAGAGGACAAAGGATAGCATTCCAATCGACAAGAGCCAGGAATCAAACAATTCACAGTGAGAAGGAGGCAGGAAAGCAATAATCCAGGTAGATAATCCACAGGTAGGGGAAGTGAGTAGTAGAGGTCCAAGTAGGTAAAAGACCCAAAGCCTGAGGAGAAAAGTGAGTCAGTTCAAGGCATCCGTAGTCAAGACATTACACTGTATATCTGACTCTGATACAAGATTTGTCTCATCCGAGTGCCCTTAGATACTGGCTGACAAGACTCAGCACATAGCTACAAAGAGATAAGTAGCTTCACCTGTCTAGGAGATGGCCTCTGGTGGTTCTGAAAAACATAAGCCAAAAATAAAAGCTCAAATAAGAGTGAGTTTGCATTTTTATTGATCTACTAACTATATTAAAAAAAAACGCATGTGCTATTTAAATAAGGCTAATAATGCACGAAACTGTACCCCTGAATCTATTTCACTCATGTCTATAGAAAATGACCAATGTGGGTAATGATAATTATAGTAACAATAAAAACTGACATTGCTACATGTCAGGCATTTTTTGTGGATAACAAGAAAATAACTATAATGATAGTAATATCTAATTTGTTGATCAGAGTTAATCACCAGGCTCTGTTTCTAGGTGCTTTGCATGTGATGTCTTTTATTCCTTCCAACAATTCTGTCAGGTACGATTATTATCTCCTTTTTGCAAAGGAATCACAGAGACATTAAGTAATTTTCTCAAGATCACACAGCTAGTGAGTCTGGATTTGAACCTATGTTTTCCAATCTCAGCAGCCATCCCTAGAAAGAAAAGAACACCATGACACTAGATCTAATGATGGAGCAAAAAACCAAAAAAAAAGTGTTCACTCCACACTCTAAAATCTCCCTTCTTCTCAATTCTTATTCCATCTAGCCAACAGCCTAAAATTCTCAACTTCCCTCTAGCATCATCTTCTGACATCTGAAAATGCTGAGGGTAGAAAGGTGGCACGAAATTAACATTTACTGGAGTGTATGGCATTACTTAGTGCCAGGTTCTATACTCATCACGGCACATACGTGACCCCATTCAGCAGAAGCCTTTACAATGTTCAGTCCTCCATTCATGTCCCTCCAGAGCCAGAACAGAAAATCAGTGTGTCCCCTTACCTGCAGCCATGGTTGCACAGAGCCAGAGGGTAAACCCCAAATCATGCCAAGAGTCATAGCCAGAAAAGTGGGTTTCAAAGGCTGGGATAGATCTGAAATGAAAAGTAGAAACAGGGAGGGAACTTGTGACAATCTTGATGAACACTACAGAAAATGAGCTCTACGGAGGGTGCCTAGGTGCTTTTGTGTTTATGACAGACTTTGTTCTGAGCAAGTCAAAACATGTGAAGGACCTAGAACACAAGAGACAAGTCCTTTAAACTTCTCAAGGCTAAACCAAACTTAGCCTTTCACATTTCCTGTGTGATGAGTGGGTTTAAAATTCACTCAGGTTCGACAATATTATAGAATTGTGCACTTAAAGTCTATGTAATTTTACTAACCATTGTCACCCCAATAAATTTAATTAAAAAAAAAAAAAAGGTTCAAATGCAAAAAAAAAAAAGAAAGAAAGAAAAATTCACTCAGAACTATCTTTTGAACCAATGAAAAATACATGGGGGCAGTACTCCTTGTCTATAATCAGATACTGAAAAAGTATAAGACACAGAGAGTATATTAAAAAGAAAATGAGGAATGAATATTATGCCGAGAATGAGAGCAGAGGGTGGTTAAGTGGCTGTTTCCATTTAATCTGTCTACTCTAACCTTTCGCAGGAAGGCGTCTCACATATTAAGAAGGGACAAAGAAGCAACCAATTAAACATCTGTCAGCACTTTCCCTGTAGTGTTTAATTTGAAACAAGTTTCTATTTCCTTCTAAATGAGAGTTGATTATTCAAAGGACAGCTGGCTGGATTGTACATGACTTTAGCTTGACCCAGACTAGCATTAATCAGCAAACACATCAGTGCCAAAGCCTGCAGTTTCAACAAGATGGAAAAGGAACATTTCACAACGGTTCAGTGAAGCCGCCTGTGTGAGCATTTCATTCACTGACAGTAACAAGATTAATGAATACAGCCACCTGGCTGGTGCTTTGACTGTTAATCTCAAGCTGATTTCCAAATATTGCTAACAAAGGAGCCAAAAATCAAGTAATGAAACATATAATATTTAATGTCTATACAGTAACAGACCTTGTCCATTAGGGAATGTGGGAAATGCTTCATGTTTTACTTGAATGTTAATTTTTCAGGTCTTCATTTTAAGAGGATGGCTACCCCCAACTGCCTTTGTGATGCAAATCTATTTTGATCATTAGCTCTGACCCTCCTTGAGGAGTCCAAGAACTTTTCCATTTCTGTTCCTTTTGCTCACAGGACTACAGAATCAGTATTTGTAACCCAGGAGCTATTAAGCCAAGTGGCCATTTCCTTACTGGTAATGCAGTTACACAAAGAATGCACTTAACTTTCACATCCCCCATTGCATCCACTCATATGGGCTTGTCTCCCACCTCATAGAGCTGTTCATCTTTCCCTAAACACACTGTGTCCGATTCTGTCCTCACATGAACTTTTTCTGTGTGCACACAGAAAGAGAGCTCCGGTGTAGAACTGGTGTCCTCTTCTTATTTATTTTTTTTCAATAAATTTATTGGGGTGACAATGATTAGTAAAATTACATAGTACAATTTTCAAGTGTACAATACTATAATACATCTTCTATACCAGGAGTGCCAAAGAAATGTATACAAGTGGACACTGGTCAACGTTCCTCAAGCAGTAGTTCGCTGTAATCAGAAGTGTCTGGATGCTGATGGTAACTACTTTGAGCACCTCTTGTAATTGCAGAAGTCAAACATGACTTGTATTCATCTTTTGTTATTGGTATATATTGAGTATTACAATTTTAATACAGTTTTTTCCTTTCTTAAAATGTGTATACATTTTTTTGGCACCCTCTGTATATCACATTGTGTGCTCACTACCCAGAGTCAGTTCTCCTTCCATCTCCATATATTTGACCCCTTTTACCCTCTTCTACCATCCCCTCCACTCCCTTGGTGGCCTTTTCTTATAAGGACACCAGTTCCATCAGACTAGACCCCTACCTTTATGATCTCATTTACTTTTAATTACCTCCTTAAAGGCCCTATCTTCAAATACACTCATGCCGGGGGTGGGGTGGGGGGTCAGGGCTCCAAAATACAAATTTGGGGAGAAACACAATTCAGTCAGTAACAGTCATGTGCTCAAACCAGCCCAGAAAGTTCTTCCCTCTTTTCTCCTCTGAGAGACATTCCACTCAAGCTTTCGGATTTCACCTAAGTGCTATCTTCTCCAAAAAGGCTTCTCCAATTCTAGTCATGAATAGTCTTTTCCCATTTGGGCACCTATTTCATTCTTCTTCATATTATTTATTTATTAGTTGCTTATATGTCTCTCTCTGCTAATACACTGCGAGTTCCTTGGAAACAAGGACTCTGTCAGACTTGTCTTGCATTACCCATAACACCTCACACAGTATTGTGTGTCAGTCATTCACTCTTTCTGTATCTGCAGTATCTAGCACGTGACTATGCACAGCAGGCACTCCATAAATAAGAATAAATGAATTCTCTCTCTCTTTCTGCTACTGACATTATCTCTGATTTCCCTTTAATCTTTTTTGTCCTCTTTCTGAACTCCCCTCCATTTCTATTTTTCATTCCCACAACATCAACAAACATTTTTTCAAGCCCCCCTAAAAATACAGTTTGCTCACTACATCCTTACTCCCTTGCCCATATTCTTTGCAAACAAACACCAAAGTCTTCAGGTATGAAGTTACACCTCTATTCCAATGATTCCTAAAGTCTGTCTGCAGCCCAGACCTCCCTGCTGAGCTTCAGTCCTGGAAGCCCAGATCCCTGCTTGGTGTCTCTACTGAAAGTCCCACGAGCAAGCCGAACACAGCATAAGTAGCCCACATCAAATCAGTCCACAAATCCTGCAGATTAGACTGCCTCAACATATCCCTTCCTGCCGCTTCCTTAATTGAGCCTGGTATGCTACATGCCAGGATGTTGGTAACAGTGCAGGTGGGTGTGAGGGAGAGGTAGTGGTATTGATGATGGTGAGGTGATGATGATGATGACAACAAAAGCAACAACTTGATTATTTTGTTCAATTGTGGATAGAGGCTCATTACCACCACTTCCCTAGATTCTCTTTTTGATCCCACCAGGCCAAATACAACTCCCCAATTACATGTGATATTTCCTACTGATGTTTCTTTCTATAAACTGCTCCCTCAGCCAGAAATATCATCCTCCAACTTCTGCATCCAGTTAATTCTAGCCCATCCTTCAAAACTTAGGTGAGGCCACCACCTCCTAGAGGAAGACTTCTAGGATATTCTTTGTACTCCAGTGGCACTGCAAGCATACCTCTACCATCACACTTGTATGGGGTTAGAATTTGGAAAGATAAGTAAAAATTTTCCTTGGCTTTCCTCTTCCAAGTCAGTGGTCTTCATTGAAAAAGGAACACACACACACACACACACACACACACACACACACACACACACCAGGAACTAAGGAAGTCATTTGACTTTATAAATAGAAATTGGATACCATGTTGCCTTCCCCAATCACAAATTTGAATACTTGAGTACATGAGAGTACTGAGAAGTACTGAGAGTACATGAGAAGTTGGGCTCAATTTTAAAACTATAAAACTACATATTCAGTCATGTTTGATGTCATTTTCTTACTTTATAGAATGAGCAGAGATCCTTCTATACAACTCTTTCTGAGTAAAATGAAGAAATGAGTGAATCTAAACAGTCATTCTAACAAGACTGAGATGTTCTTGAAACTGTCATAGCTACAGTGAGTCTCAAAATAAATTTAAAAGCAATAAAATATCTTATAAAGTTGCAAAATAGTCAGCTTTGGGTCCCATCCTGCTGACCAAACCAATTACAGTCTGTACAAGCTGCAGTATGATTGCGAGATCTGTAACTCCAGGCAAAAGGCATTGATGACACACATGACTCCTTGAACAGTTTCATCAGTGTTGCTAAACACCAAGTGATAAGACAGATCACCAATACCCAGGACCTGAAATATAATCAATACTACAACATAGATACTAGGCTTATTACATTTCAGCGTGGCTGGGTTTACATGGAAAACAGCAGAATATAAAAAACAGTTCTTTATGTACTTTTATGAGGGGACACAGAGGAAACCCTTAACAAATGGGATAAAATGCTTGTTCTACAAGCAAGAACAAATTTTGACTGAGTAGCACTCTCTTGGCTCAAGGACTGCACTAAACCTAAGAGCTGAGCTTTGCTGAAAAATGTCAGTGCAGGCAGATCAGCCCACAGTAGTGGGGAATGTGAGCAGTGTGGGGTATGTTTGACTAAAGTTTCAAGCAGACCACTCATCCCTGCACCCAAGTTGCTTGATAAAAATGCACATAAGAGAAAGCTAGTCAATTGTCAGGGTTTTTAGTGTGGATTTAATAACTTAGCAATTTATTTTGGGAAAAAAAATACTAGTTACTAACTGATTAATAATTGGGTTTTAAAATTTTTAATTCTATAAATTACTTCCAAAATAATGTTTGATTGCATTTATCCTACATTATCTTTCACAAAGTGATTTTCTGAGGCAGGAGAAGACTAAGAAGTTGTGTGGTGAAAAGCAACAGACTTCAATTGTGACAATTCAAGCAAGCCAAAACATTACCTCCTGGGAGCAGAGTGTAGACATATTCTTGCAGCCTCCATTATATGTGCAAAAAGTAATCATACGCCATGTCACCTTCCCACACAAAGAATAAAGAGATCCATATATACATATATCACAAAGATAGGCATAAAATGACAGGACTGATTTTCTTATACAATTTATAGTAAATCTCATTGCTTTGTAATTATAGTAGATATACCTTGAATTACAAAACTTAATACAAAACAACCTTAATTTGTAATATGAGCTATAGATTTCCAAGTACTTTCATACACATTATCTCAAGTGATCCTTAAAACATTACACTAGGATATTATTATTAGAGATATTATCTCTAATATTATAATTTCTAATCTCTAATTTCAGCTGAAGAAACTGAGGTTCAAAAACGTTAAGTGGCTTGCCCGAGATCATGCAGCTGGTAAAGTCTGAGCTAGAGCTTTATGACAAAATCTTCTAATTCCAGTACTTTTTCCAATGCACCACTGCTACCGTCATACCAGGTCTGACAATTAAGTTCGCGAACTTGTTGCAATGATGTTGCTAAACTTTTCTGACATCAGAGGGATTCTTCGTTATGAATTTGTACCAAATGGACAAACAGTTAACCAAGCTTACTATTTGGAAGTGCTGAAAAGGCTGCATGAAGAAATCAGATGACCTGAACTTCTCACCAACAATTTATGGCTCTTACATCAAGACAATGTACCAGCTCACACAGCACTGTATGTGAAGGAGGTTTTCTCCAGTAAACAAATAACTATATTGGAACACCCTCCCTACTCACCTGATCTGGCCCCCAATGACTTCTTTCTTTACCCAAACACAAAGGAAATATTGAAAGGAAGACATTTGGATGACATTCAGGACATCAAGGGTAATAGGATGACAGCTCTGATGGCCATTCCAGAAAAAGAGTTCCAAAATTGCCTTAAGGGTGGACTAGGCGCTGGTATCAGTGCATAGCTTCCCAAAGGGAGTACTTCTAAGGTGACCGTAGTGATATTCAGCAATGAGGTATGGAGCACTTTTTCTAGGATGATTTCACGAATTGTCCGACCTCGTGTATCTGTCTATCCAACTGCATCTGTGTGCCTGAGCTTATGAATCCACTTATTTAATAAACATTTATTAATCTTCTATTATATGCTTAGCACCGTTAAATGCTGGGTATTTAATGGTGAATCACATAATCTCACTGACCCCTCTGGAGCACAACAATGTACTGGAAAGACAATAACATCATCAGCAAAGTATTTCCCTTGTGCCAGGCACTGTTCTATAAGCCCTTTACAAGTATTACTCCATTTAATCTCATAAAAACTCTATGAGTTGGGTAATATTAACATCCCCATTAAAAGATATAGAAACGAAGGCAAAACCAAACTGACACAAAGAGCGATATGTAGTAAAAAAAACAGTTTGGTGCTAAGACAGTGTTAAAGAAATTTCAGCAGAGAAGCTCCTGTTTGAGCTGAGCTGTGAAAGATGAAATGGGCTGTGAAAAGTGGAAAGGAAGACACTTCCAGGCAAAAGACATAGCATAAAAAAAGCTGGTGAGGCTGAAGAGCAACACTGCCTCCTCAGATGTGTTACCTGCTCTTTGGACTCCCTGTGTTTGTAACACTTCTCTAGCTAGGATTCTATTCCCTCTAATACAAACTGAATAGCCACCAGAGCTTATTGGTTAATTGGATGTGGCTGGAAAGAAGAAGCCAAGATGACTCCAAAATACTTGCCTGCAACAAAAGGAAGGATGGAGCTGGTATTATTGAAATGGACGACTATGGGAAGAGCATGTTGAGGAGGAAGATAAGGGAAGCTGGGGAAAAAAAAAAGAAGAAGGAATTCAAAGCTGCTGTGCACCCTAAATTGGCAGCATCTGTGTAGAGGAAGATAAGTCTTTTTCTAATTTGCACAAAATAAATGTTATGGCTCTAAGAAAAATCAAGAGCTTGGTTTCAAGCATGTTAAGGGGTTTATTATACACGTATATCCAAGTAAATTGTCAAGTAAGCAGTTGAACAAATAAATCTGAAGTTCCATAACAGGTCCAGAAAGGAAACATAATTTGGGAATTGCAAGCTTAATTATACTATTTAAAACCATGAGACAGGATAAGTTCATCAATGGAGAGGAGAAATAAAGGAGAGATCCAAGGATTAAGATCTGGAGTCTCCCATATTAAGAGATCAGAGTGATGAGGAGAAACCAGCAAAGGAGACTGAAAGGGAGGAACCAGTGAAGTGGGAGGGAACTCGGGAGGTATCCTGGAAAATCAAAGAAGGAGTGATGCCAAATACTATGGATAGATTAAGTAAGATAAGGACTAGGAAGTGACCACTGTAGACAGCAAAGTCATTGGTGACTTTGACAAGAGCAGTTCTGGTGGAATAGTAAGGAAAAAAGCTTGATCTGATTAAGTTTAAAAGAGAATAGGAAATGAGGAACTGGAGACAGTCAGAAGAGACAACAGAAGTTTTGCTGTAAAGGAAAGCAGAAAAATGCAGCAGTTATTGGTAGTTGTGTTAACTACCATTTTTTTTGTTTGTTTAAGTTGGGACAAACAGTTACATGTCTGTATACTAATGGCAACTACCCAGTAAAGAGGGGAAATAATGATGCAGAAAAAAGAGGACAGAATTAATGGAGCCATGTTCTTGAGTAGATAATAAAGGATGGGATCTAGGGCACACATGGGATCATTGCTGCAGCTAACAGCACAGACCGTTCCTCCATAATGACAGGAGAAAAGGCAGAGTACAGGGGCACAGATGCAGGTGGGCAGGCAAAAGTAACGATGGGAACTGTGGCATGTCTATTTTGACTATTCCATCTTTTCAGAGAAACAGGAAGGGAAGTCATCACCTGAGAATGATGACTGCAAAATACTGTAAGCATTATTGGCAAAAACATTATAATCTGATAAAAAAAAAAAAAAACGGAGTTGTCAACTGTGTGAAACAACAGAAACTTTCATACAATACTGATGGGCAGGAAAATTGGTAGGACCACTTGGAAAATAGTACGATGTTATTCAGTAAAGGCAAAAATGTGCATATCCTATGACCCAGCAATGCTATTCCTAGGTATTAATCCTATAGACATGTGTGTGCATGTGGTCACAATTATGCCATAATTATGGTATAATTGCTCTTATACTAGAGGGTAAAATTATTTTTTTTTAAAGAATCCATCACAACCATCAAGATCGTGGCTACCATTAGGAGAAAGGAAGCGGCCTGTGGTCATAAGTGAACATACTGAAAGATTCTCAAGTACTACCAATGTCCTATGTCTTAACCTGGATGATTTATTAAACTGTGCATGGATGTATATATACACTTTTATATACCAGTCAATTTCAACACTGAAAAATGTTTTAAATTCCACAGTCTTGACACTTAAAGGTAACCTAGTCACTTTTGATTTAGAACTGTTTCATTGGGTAAATATTATATCAGTTCAAGATTCTCCCACTCCCCTCCATCTTCTTTTTCCCCTGAAGATGACATAATTTCCCAAGGGGGTTACAAGAAATCATGGCAGCTAAAAAAGGGCATTTGGTCTGCGTGTACTTATCTGGACTCACTAGCGTCTACTAACGTGTAGCTCATCCCATCTGGTTACAGAGCATCATGTGCTGGTGTCTAATACACATGTGCTCAGCTCCTGCCTCATCTCCATGACAATCTCAAAGGCATTGCACTCTGCGACCTCCCCATTCACACCTGAGCCCTCTTACAGCCTACTAGCCCTCTCAGCACTTTCTCATGGCCCTGTAGGCTGAAGAAATTTCAGCTGCTTTCTCTGAACCACCCAGCTGAACATGAGAATACCTAGGTGAGACTGCCCTGGGCTTATCCACTTCCTCATCCTTTGTTTTCCATCTTCCTGAACCAGACGATGGAAAGCAAGGCACAAACCTGCATGCTTTGGGCATCTCCCAAATCTAGCATGTTTCTTTGGTTTTATTTCCTTCTGGTCCATTTCCCTACAAATATCCACATTCTGCATCCCTTTTATTTTTCGGTTCATTTTATAAACTTTGTTCTTAGTCCATTAGGATCTGACTTCTAATATTTAAGAAAAGCTTTGGGGAGCTAGAAAATTCTGAAGTACCTGGTGTTTAACATTATCTTTATTTCTGTACAGTTTTGCTTCATGTTCTTTAAATCTCTGTTATTATACACATACACGTATTTATGATTGTTATATCTTCCTTATGCATTGACCTTTTTAACACTATGAAATCTCCTTTATCTTTTGTAGTAACCTTTCTCTTGAAGGCTATTTTATCTAATATTGATCCAGTTTACTCGGATTTCTTGTGGTTATAATTTAACATGGTCTATTTTTTTCCATCAATTTATTTCAACCTATCTTGATATTACCTTACAGGTCTCTGAGGCTCTCTGTTCATGTTTTTTCAACCTTTTTTCTCTCTGTCCTTCAGATTAGACAATTTCTACTGATCTATCTTAAAGTTCACGGACTCATTTCTACCATCCTCCATCTATTGCGAAGCCCATTCAGAAAATTTTTATTTCAGGTATTACATTTTTCAGTTCTAAAATTTACATTTGGTGTTTTTTTATAGTGTCAATTTATTTGCTGAGATATCTTAGCTACTTATTCATTATAGAAATATTTTCTTTTATATCCTTTAACACAATCACTGCTTTAAAAATCTTCATTTTCTAAATCCAACATCTGATTATATGGGTCATATTTTCTTATTTCTTCATGTCCAATAATTTTGAATTATTAATACATCCTAGACATTATGAATGATACATTACACAGACTCTTGATTCTGTGATGTTTTTCAAAGACTTTTATTTTTGTTTTCTTGTTTGGCAAAAAATTGACTAGGCTGATGTCAAACTCAGAACACTGAAATCTCAGTTCAATTATTTTTGCCTTGATTTGGAAGTTTGGAGTCTTCCTGCACGTGTCATTCAGAGCTCCCCGAGCTATTTGGGCAGGTGATACAAAGAATTTAGGCTCCCTCTCTGTGGCTCTGTCTTTTCCAAGATTCCTTCCTCACTTCTTAGCTGCTATGGTTGCCTCAAACTCTATCCTCAGTAAGACTGTGGGTTTTCAATTTATGTTTTGGCTCCCTAGCATGGCAATTGGGACTTACCTTTAGGCTAAAATCTGTAAGAAATTAGAAACCCACTCAATTCTGCTCCCTTCCTCCAAATGTCCATATAAAATACATATATATATATATATATATATATATATATATATATATATATATATATATATATATATCCCTACTTTGGTTTGCTTTATAACGCCTTCAGATGGTTGTGTTTTCTATTTTATGCAGAGTTGATAGCTATTTGTGGAAGAGTTACTCTAATAAAAGTTACTAAGACATTATCAGAAGCAGAAACTAGCACTTGCCATTAAAATACATGAATTTTGTGTCTATTGCCTGTAGTGTTGTTGTTGTTTAATATGGATATAAACTCAAAGAAATCTTTCCTTCTGTCTGTGCCTCTTTGTATTCTTCCTTCCCTGGGGTTATAAGATTCAACCCCACTGTCTAATTTTAATGCTGAAAGGACTAAAGGAAATGAGGGAAAAAATGCATAGATAAATATTTCAAAATATCCCGCTGAAATGCAAATATATGAAAGAGGTAACACAATTAAAATCATCATCTGAACAAATTAGGTTGCTGGTCTAGGAGATCCTGAAGGAGAAGGATCCATGGGAGTACAGAGGAGATAAAAACTCACAGAGCTGAGTGAGAGATCTGGGTGAAGCCCCTGAAGGAGGTGTCAGATGGGAGAAAAGGCTGACATCTAATAGATGAAGGAGGTGCTCCAAGGACAGCTTAGAGCTCAAGAAAATGGAGAACCCCTAAATTTTAGAATAATGGCACTTTAAATCTAAAAGATACTTGCTTACCAGTCATCTAAATCTAAAAGCCTTAGTTTGGAGACAAGGAAATTGAGTCTCACACTTTGCCTGTCTCATAATTTAGTCAAGGTGCTCACTCCCTCGGCCCAGTGGTGGTGCTGTCATATTCTTTTTAACAATAGCCTGGGCCCTGTTCACATTTGTGTTTTGACTAATCAATGTTGTGTATGATCGCTTTAGGTCAGAACCACTCAATTCATCCTTAAGCAAGCTGGAGAATTCTAATATAAAGTTTTTTGTTCTTCCTCTGTCTTATCTTGGAGTTTTAATCATAGCAGAGTGAATTGAGGCTTTTTTATGATTGCATCCAATACACCAGGCTCCAGCTCTCTTTTTTAATTATGATAAAGCCATGTGGCCTCTCATTGATTGCTTGGTGTCGTGTCCAGGTAGAGATGGCTCACAGGATTTTATGAAGATTAATTCAGATTAGCTCCTAAACTTATTGAAGAAATTGTCTATCAGGTGTTCCTGTCTGTCTGTTTGACCGGTATTGACAGTAATAAAATGATATGAGTTTCAAACTCCCTTGTCCCATGCTGCTTGCAGATTTAGTCATTAGTCAGAATCTGCATTCTTCCCTAAGGTATCTTTTGATCATATCAAATACAAATGACAAGCCGAGATCCGTGAATTTAAGAAATTTTATTTTAAATACTGCTTCTACTTCCACAGGTTTGTCCTCTCCTCTCAATATCTGGGTTAACATCTTCTGGACAAATCAATATACATCAAGATACATATAATTCTGTTTTTATTTGAAAGATAGTATGTGCTTCTAATGGCCACAGTGGCCAAGTGAAGAGACCCACACCCTAGGGTCAACAGTTGGTGTGGTTTCTTTTAAAATGATGCACTGCCAACCAGTAAGAGCTCAAATAGTAATTTAACAAACAGCGCCAAAGAGTAACCTAGCTTTTAGGAAGAATAAACGTAAGAAATGGGCTTTCTATTTCCTTCATTGAAATAAAAAAAAATAGAGATTCTTTTTAAATCCACAAAAATTCACCATTATTTTTAAGCCTGTAATTGTATAATTTAAAATCTAGCACTTGGAAATAACAAAAATAGCAGCCATTTGTTAAGAACCAAAGAGCAGAAGACATGTCATGCCTAACCCACTGGGGACCCTGGGGTCTCTTCTAATCCCCTAGGGATCATTTACCTTTTTAAAATAATTTTTGGATTTAATATTAAAATTCTCACTAGAAATATTTTCTCCAATTCCAGATTACTGCTGTTAGTTGCAGTGACAACCCTAGAGGCCTCCACAATATGTAGTCAGAATTTATATATAAATAAGACCCTGGAGATCTCCACAATATCTAAATCGGAATTCATACTGGATCCTGATCATTTTTAAATATAAATTATTTATTATTTCTCAACAACTACCAACTACCTATGCAAATATACTCCAGAATAAATGATGTGTGATTAAGCACATTTACAAAATCAGTAACGACAGACTCCCACTAGGCTCTGAGGTAACATCTCAGAGATGCCATCGACATCCTGTTCCAAGGCCCTTACCAACATCAGCAGTCAGCACCAAGGAGCAGCAGCAGAAAAGGGAGGTTGAAGAGACATCCTTTTACATTTTCACGCTATCTCTTTTGACTCTTTGCCAGATTTTTTTCGCCACCATATCCCTAGCAGTTAGTGGGCTCGCTCCCCAATAACCTAAAGAAAATAAATAAAGCCAGCTTGCTCCCTTTAGCCTCCAGGCAACTTTATCATATATGAATATAACTGGTGGTTAATATTAATGGGCACATTTATACCAAATTATTTCTTTTGTTACTGTCCTAAGGCTAATTAGAAACCTCCTCTCTCACTAACTATCAAATGTACTCATTCAATAAACAAATATTTGGGTACCTGCTAGATGTCAGGCAACATAACTAGAAAAGCAGGACCAAACCAGACAAAGAAGGGGATGGAAACTCCAGGCAGAGGAAAATGTGTGCATAGTTTTCAACCAAAAGCATCTTTGGCTGCTCAGTTGCCTCTAAGTACTCAGCAACACTGATCTACCTGGGGTTCTGGGCGGCCTTACCTCTGTTAATCCCTACCCATTAAAGAGACTTTATATCGACTTCCGGAAAAATGGCGGCGTGAGGTGAGCCTCTGTAAAACTCCCCTGGAATTTACAACGAATCGAACAACAAAAACTCCACAAAGGACTCCCTGCACAGCAGACAGGCAAGACGAAGAGGCCCACTACCGACTGAAATCACCTACAGGTGGGAGATTCGCGCGAGTGGAGGGAGGAGGAAAGGGAGAAGTGCGCAGAGACGGAGCCGCGCCGGCGCAGGACTCAGACCCAGCTCAGTGCGCTGAGCTCGCTGCTTCCCGGAACTACCGCAGCTGCGAGTGAGGGAAGAACTCAGACTGCTAGGGCTCCGCTTGTGGCCCACAGGGCTGAGGGGACAGCATATACCACGGCTGAACCCTACGCTCACGGCAGAGACCTCGGAGAAAAGACTGAGGGAAAAAGGCTGAAAATGGTGGTTTAAGCCCGCACTGCCGAGCAGAGAACGGAAGCCTTAGGCACTGAGACTAGCCGCCCCTCCCTCCCCTCCCAGAGCTCGCCCCGCCCCCACCTGCCCAGTGCTAGAAGCGAAACAGTAGCAGTGTCAGATCAAAACAACAGAAAATCTGCTGTTTTGAGAACTGTGGGCTGCAGAGACAAATTCACAGCCCAACTAGTTCCGGCAAAGGGGAGGGAGCCGTGGAAGCAGGACCGGCTGTGGTGGTGGTCGCAGCAATTGCTCTGGGCCACCTCTCACAACTTACCCCGCCCCTGACCCCACCTATCTGGGCGGATCCCTGCAGGAGTAAACAGAACTGCTGAAACATACGGGCTCTGAATCAGGAGCTGGAAGAGCTTTGGAACATCAAAAGCTCTCTGCATACCCACCGGGACACTGCGCCCTGTGACCTAGATGAACTATTAACAGAGGAGAAGCCCGTCTCCCAGAGAATCCCCCCATTGTGTGAGAAGCAGGAATAGTGCAGAGAAAACAGCACTACCGTGTGGGAGAAGAAAAATAAATTGCAGTTGGAGAAATAATAAGACATTCTACCAACAAGTACTGGAAAACAAAAGAAAGACCTCTTCCTATCAACCTGTTGCAGAAGTCACTCCTGTAGATGTCTAGGAAGAGAAATAGTAAACCAGTAATCGCCATGAATAACCAAGGCAACAAGATAGCTCAGAAAGAAAGTGAAAAGTCTCCAGAAAAGGCACTTAAAGATACAGAAATATGTGACTTAAGTGACAGAGAATTCAAGATTGCAGTTCTGAAAAAACTCAACGAGATACAAGAAAACACAGATAGGCAGTTAAAGGAACTCAGAAACTCAATCAAAGAACAGCATGAGCATTTTACGAAAGAGATTGAAATTTTAAAAAAGAACCAAATAGAATTTCTGGAGATTAAGAACTCAATAGAAGAAATTAAGAATGAAATAACCAGCTTAGGTAGTAGAGTTGACCAGATGGAGGAAAGAATCAGTGACATCGAAGATAGAAACCTGGAAATGACACAGATAGAAGAAGAAAGAGACTTGAGACTTAAAAGAAATGAAAGAACTCTACAAGAACTTTCTGACTCCGTCAGAAAGAGCAATATAAGAATAATGGGCATACCAGAAGGAGAAGAAAGAGAGAAGGGAACAGAGAATATATTCAAACAAATTGTCGATGAGAACTTCCCAAATTTGTGGACAGAACTGGACCCTCGAATCCAAGAAGCAAATAGAACACCTAGTTACCTCAATCCCAACAGGCCTTCTCCAAGGCACATTGTATTGAAGCTGTCTAAAATCAACGACAAAGAAAGAATCCTCAAGGCAGCCAGGGAAAAGAAGACAGTAACTTACAAAAGAGACTTTATATCAATAAAAATGGATTGTAGTACATCAGGATTTATTTTAGTGGTAACTTGTAATTCAGCCCTATTATTGCTAATCCTTGAAAATTAACCCATCAAACTAATTTTCAAGAAAAATGTGACAACCACATATTATGGCAGTAACTAGGTAAGTGACTCAGTGTAATAATACCAGATTGTCATAAGGAAAATGTGTATTTGTAATACCATGTTATATGTCAATTATACATCAGTAAAAAAAAAAAAAGAGAGAGAGAAAATGCTTTTTTGCATACATGGCTCGGTGGGGTTAATAATGTAAATAACAGGAAAGCAAAGTGTAAATGACAGTTGAGAATAGTGGTATCAATATGGTTTTTAAGATAAATTATACTTTATATCATTTTGAACTTTTTCTTCAGAAACTCTCACATCCCCTGACTAAAATGCCTGACTACATAAAGTATCGCTAAGATACATGTAATTTTTGCCCTTATGATGCATTAGTAACAAAACAAAAATCTGTTTTTTATGTATCATAACTCTTTGGGTTCTTTACTTGAACTAATATATCTTGAAACAAAAATGAAAAATATAACCTGAGAGTCATACTTGGTTAGATAGTAAAAGAACACATTTGCTTGTAGTTTAGCACTATATTTTAGTATACATTATTTCCCCAAGGGTTTTACTTCAGAAATAATCCCCTGGGAGTCTATCTCAAGACACTAATGTATATACAATGAAGTATTAATGCAAAAATGTCACATAAGGCAGGCATGGTGGCTCAGGCGGTTAGAGCTCCATGTTCCTAACGCCGAAGGCTGTTGCTTCAATTCCCACATGGGCCAGTGGGCTCTCAACCACAAGGTTGCTGGTTCGATTCCTCGACTCCCACAAGGGATGGTGGGCTGTGCCCCCTGCAACTAACAATGGCAACTGGACCTGGAGCTGAACTGTGCCCTCCACAACTACAACTGAAAGGACAACAACATGACTTGGAAAAAATCCTGGAAGTACACACTGTTCCCCCAATAAAGCCCTGTTAAAAAAAAAAAAAAAAAAAAAAGTCATATAGTAAGCTTTAAACAAAGTTAATTAATTTATTCCCTTTTTTTAAATGGCATTATGAGCACAATATTTAAATTAAAACTGAAATGTAAAAATTAAATGCAAAACTACCTGAAATACATTCTCTAAGGGTAAGTAAAAAAGAAACATATACCCAGATGAAGGGGATATCAAGTAAGATTATAAGCTTCCTGGTGGAAAAATAAAGATTTCTACCTTATTTCAGATAAAAACAAAAATATGCACAGAGCTTCTCACCTACAGTTTTCTAAAAACAACTAGAATGGAGAAATGAAAAAGGGTACCTGCAGAGGATGCACCCTATGTGGGCACTGTGGAGGGCTCTGGGGACTCAGTAGGGAACAAAATAGATACGTCCCCTGCCCTTATGGAATTTACATGAGAGACAGATGAGAATTGAGAATATACAGTATTA
Source organism: Rhinolophus sinicus (assembly GCF_057876585.1). Taxonomy (NCBI): domain Eukaryota; kingdom Metazoa; phylum Chordata; class Mammalia; order Chiroptera; family Rhinolophidae; genus Rhinolophus; species Rhinolophus sinicus. Next base: position 115,188,222 of record NC_142503.1, on the reverse strand, counting down.
CACATCATGATGAAACAAGCAAGTGCCTACTTTAGATTAGGACTTACATACCACCAGTTCCCAAAGGTAAGTATACACAGCCTTTTTGTTGTTTGTTCTCATGTTTTTATTGTTAATTACTATGGAGGGTAACAAAAATAAATGACATTATGAACGTGTGAGAAATGTTACCTAGGTCTTATAATCATTGTCTGTGGACTATAGTTCCTGACTCTTTTTTTTCTTAAGTCATAACAAAACTATATTGTTTACTTCATATCGAAAAAAATTGTGAAGAATAATAATCCATTTCAAGCATGGCTTCCATATACTCGTACATTTAACCCTAGTGATGGTATCACATGGAATGTATGGTCCTTGGCTGAGCCAACATAGAAGATATAAATGGACATACTTAGTATGGTTGCAGTAGTCACTCTGGTTTTTAACCTCCAGTTCCAGGCTCCATAAAACCACTTCAGTACAGAAAGATATTGAACATGAAGACCCCTAAAGCAAAGAGATCAACTCTGGCCATTTCTCCTCATTTTTCCAATAGCTTCTCAAGGTCAGGGGGCATGTCTACTTCATTTATAAACCTTCATTAGGCCTAGAGCAGGGCTGTCTACAAAGGGAGCTCTTCCCAGTACCCTTGAGAGAAGATATTAAAGGATTTAGTTAGTTATGTTGACTAACAGTACATTTGGCATCTTGAAACAGTGACTAGATAAATCTGACAGATAAAAAATGCATGTGAGAAAGTGGGAGAGATGAAAATTAAATTGGGGGTTCAAGGCAGCCTGAGGAAGGCCTGGAAGGAACACCAGGTCAGAGAGCTGGAACTCTGTAGAAAATGAAAAGGCATTAAAGGAAATTCCAGATGCATTTCTCTTTCTGATGCCAGAAAAAAGCTGCAGGGAGCTTGGGAGGGGAAAAGACAAGGAATTTAAGAAAACTATCAGGATGTGATTTTAAAAAGAGGAAAGGGATGAGAGCCAGGGGTTTAATGGCAATGAAGTTATAATAATTAATGGTAGGAAGGAATATGGGGAAGGAGAGGGCAACAAAGAAGACTCCAAGGTTCCCGCTCATTTGTTGGACTGAAAGAATAATAATGTCACCAACAAAAGGGAACCTCGAGGAAATCAGAAAGGGAGTCAATCTGAAGGTTGATGAGTTTGTTTTTAAACATGTTGAGCTTAAAATGACACTGAAGCTATAAATGAAAATATTCAATCAACAGTTTGTTATTTACTTGGAACTTACGATCGGCCCTCTTTTTTTAAGGAAAGGAGATTTTTTTTTAAGAAAAGGAAAAAGAGAAGGAAAAAAAATTATGTAATAGAATAATTCAAATGGGGTGGGGGACACAATTTCAATTATCAAAATCAAGGAAGGCCTTCTAAATAAGTGACATTTGAGCAAACGCCTGAAGAAACCAAGAGAGAGAGATTTGTAGGCAGAGAGAATGGCACGTGCAAAAGCCCTGAAGTAGAAAAGGGCTTGCCAGCCTTGAGGACCAGGGTAAAGAGGCCAGGTGGCCAGTTCAGAACAAGCAAAGGGGACAAGGCACAAAATTAGGTTGAAGAAGTAGGCATTTTACAAATCAGGAACCTGTAGCTCAGAGAGGTTAAGTAACACCCTAGCTTACCCAACCGGAAACTGAGAATCAGTCCCAGAACCCAGGTCAATTTTGACTCAAAGCCTATGCTTCTAGCTAGTCCAGCAGGCTCCCCAAACCATCTGCTCTAGTCACCTGAGGTACTTGTTAATATACAGATTCCTAGGCCATACTCCCAAAACTTCAGAGTCCCATAAGAAGGAGGATCAGTTAGAGTCCCACAAGAAAGAGACTCTACATTCAAATTGGGTATGTAATTTGAGGAGAGTTTGAAGAAGGAATTGTACTGGTTGCCTGGGGCTACCATAACGAACTACCACAAACTGGGTAGATTAAACAACAGAAATGTATTGTCTCACATTTCTGGAGGCTGGAAAGGGTAGGGTCTTTCTGAGGACTATGAGGGAGAATATGAAGAATATGTTCCATGTCTCTCTCCAAGCTTCTGGTGGTTTGCTGGCAATTTTTGACATTCTTTGGCTTATAGATGAATCAAATTTCCAGCTTCATCATTACATGGCGTTCTCCGTGTGTGTGTGTGTGTGTGTGTGTCCAAACTTACCCTTTTTACAAGGACACCAATCAGATTGGTGAAAGGCCCACCCTAACAACTTCATCTTAACCCGACCACTTGTAAAGACCCTATTTCCAAAGACCTTCCAAATTTCCAAAGATCACATCCAAGTTTCTGGGGTTAAGACCTCAACAACTTTGAGAGACAACTCAACTCATAACAGGGGCTATTTACAAAGATATTGGCAAGGGACTATGCAGTACCCCAAGACCATCAACAGCGATTTCCCATCACATTCTCTGAGGCCTGCAGGGAGACTGCTAGGGTGGTAAATACCCGAACTTCCCTCCCCTCCAACCTCCTCCTATAAGGGCTGAAGCCAACCGGAAGTCAGAAAGCAGAGGAGCCCATTGAAGTGTTTCTAGAGGTCACCCTGAGATGTGGAGCAGGATGGAGAAAAGTCGAAAGTGTGTCCAGAGGGGCAAACACTATATATTTAGCCAGAAGGCCCTGAAGACATGTGGGGGCAGAGCCCCAGAAAGTAGTTTCCAGGCTCTCGGCCTCACATAGAAAGGTGTTGGCTCAGGTAGTAAATGGCCAACTGTGATTGCATGGCCATCAGCTGTGGCTAGTTGGCCGTCAGCTGTAACCAGTGAGCCATTGGCCACTAATATAACTGCTGTGGCTACGCTAGCAGGGAGGAGGAGAGAGAAGAGAGAAAGAGAATGAGGCTAGCAAGAAGATGGTGGCTGGGCTGGCAAGCGTGGATGGCGGTTTGCGGACAGTGTGGATCCAGCCTCCAGTGAGAGTATAGTGCCGCCAGAGAGAATATAGTGGTATGACTCCCCTACCTATGGCTCCGTGGGTGTTCCTTTTTGGCCTCACCATATCCTGCGTTCTTATGTGGGGAGCGGGACCAGAGACCCCGCAGGCCGCCCGGCACGACAAGACATTTAAAATCAGACCCCAAAAAATTCCTGGGCTTGGAAACAGTTTAGGAAATATTTGCCCATCAAACTGGATAGAAAGACAGAGTCTTGAGCATTAATGACTCCTATTCATGTAACCTAGTACCTGTCTCATTTTTTAAAAGAGACACGGAGGAATTTGAACTGCTTAATAAGACAGACATTAATTAAATTTCAAGTGAGAAGGATTTCTTTTTTTACTTTAACAGCCACAGCTTGAAAAGAACTTCCCAATTTTGAAGCTTACGGCCAGGTGATTTAGGAGATGAAGATGAATCAGTTATCACAACAGAAATAAGCTGGCCCTGGTCTCTCACTGTCTGTGACAAAACCCTCATTCCTCTGTAACACTGTGCTCACAGACACTGTGAACTAATTGAGAAAGACTGAGGAATCGAGCCCAAGAGCTTAGATGTGAACACACACAGATACACACCACCACACTGAAAGAGCAGAAGGAAAATTAGGACAGCATGTATTTCCACAAAGGAGGGAAGCCTTTATCTTCAAACTTGTCTACTTCCCCTGCTTCAGAACGTAAAAAATATGCAATGACTGAACCCAAGATGGTGACTGTGAGTTCAGCACCATCATTCTGTGAATTGATTTGGCTTTCCTATATGGGTTGTTTTTCCAGACTACAGGATTGCTACATTAGGAAATGCTAATTGTTTTTGCTATCCTGCATGACCTGCCTGGAAGATGAGATGCAAATTAAGGCATAATATAAGTACAGCTGCTCTCATCCTGTTCAAATGTATTTTTCTTCTCCAGCGGGGCTCAGGTAAGTGGTCCTTATTTTGTTTAATTTCCAGCATCCTACTCTCTCTCACCTCTTGCAGCAGCGGGACTCTCCCCTGGAGGAATGCCTAACATTACCATATAACAGTGAGGCTTCTTGTTTCAAACAAACATCAGAACTTCTGTATCCAGTAAGTCTTGTCTTTCTAAATAATCACCTTGGGAAGCTAAATATTTAGTCACATTCCTGCATTTTTATACCAGTGAGCACTCATTAAAATACTATAGTAAGACAAACTCTAAAAGAGAAAAGAGGCCTCATCAGAGAACGATGACGTACATCAGTGTGGGAGGTGTGTGTAAAGGCAGGCTGTGCGCCGCCTGAGTGACCATGGCGAGTGTACAGAAGCAGAAACCTCTCTTCTTCTTTACCACCAGCTGCCAAAGCCTCTTCTTGGCCTCCCTGCCAGCTGCCCACTCTGATTCCGGCCCCTTATCCTACCAGCACAGGATGAAATATGTTACTGATGGACATGTTTTCCAAAAAGAAAAAGAAAAAAAGAGAGGGGTGGAGGGAGGGGAAGGAAAAGGAAGAAAATGTAGTATAAAAAGGAAATAAGACATTTTGGCAAAGTATCTGAAAATCTGCTGTCAATAAGACATTAAGCATGTAAGCATGTTGCAGAGTATGAAGTTGTTTATGATAGTAACTAATTGAAGTTGCCAAAGTGCTTTGTTTAACCACAGGAGACTGGTTAAATAATTTATGGTCCATCCCTACAATAGAACACTTTGCTGTGATTTAAAGTTTTTGTATAGACCTATTTTCATTGACATGGAAAGTTGTTGAGTGAGAAAAGCAGGTTACAGAACTATATGTATCGTGTGAGCTCATTTTTTTAATATGTATGTTTGTAGGTATCTGTGAATATGTGTGTATGTGTACAGAGTGAAAGAGAAAAGGAGAAAGAAGAAAAGATTCTCATTAAACACCAAGATGTAAATGAATATTTTTGAGGGGCAAAAATTATGGAAAATTATATCTTTTTTCTTATTTCCATTTTCTAATTTTCCTACAAAAAAATATGACATATGTTAAAAAGTAAAGAAGTTTCCATAGAGGGATAGCCGAATGGCTCAGTTGGTTAGAGCACACGCTCTTAACAACAAGGTTGCCACTTCAATTCCCACATGGGAGGGTGGGCTGCGGCCCCTGCAACTAAAGGTTGAAAACGGTGACTGGAATTGGAGCTGAGCTGTGCCCTCCACAACTAGACTGAAGGACAATGACTTGGAGCTGATGGGCCCTGGAAAAACACACTGTTCCCCAATATTCCACAATAAATTTTTTTTTTTTAAAGAAGTTTCCATAGAAAAAACTGAATAGCTGTGGCTGAAGATTATCATTCAAGTAGTTACATAGTTAACTATGTCTCTTTGTAAGAGCTGGCAATATTATGCCATAGATATAGTGATAAGATTTTTTTTTAATTAAAGTTTATTGGGATAGTGATAAGATTTGTACACAAAGCTCTAGAGTCTACATCTACTGTTCTTCTAAAATCATAGGTCTTTAAATGCCTAACTACTGCACTGTACACCTGAAACTAATATAAAACAATATTGAAAGTCAACTATAATTAAATATGTATATACATATACAAATATTAATATATATATTCATGGGATGTGAAGTACAGCATAGGGAATATAGTCAGTGGTATTGTAATGGCTATGTACAGTGTCAGATGGGGTAGTAGACTTGTTGAGGTTATCACTTTGTGAGGTGTGTAAATATCTAATCATTATGTTGTTTCGCACACCTGAAACTAATTTTTTTTAAATGAGTTAAAAAATAATAATCTCACACCTTCAAAAAAAATCATCAGTCTTTGCATCTGCAATATGTATTAAGTAAAAAAGCAAAATGAAGATACAGAAACTGTAGAATATGCAACCAATTGCTCACACACAAAAAAAGAAAATTGAAGACATATCTGATTGGTTTATACATGCATAAAAATTATCTGAAAGGGTAAATAAAAAACTTATAACAGTAGTTACCTATGGGGAATAGCAACAGAGCTGATGGGAGACAGAAATAAACCTCTTTATATTTTCTGATGCCTGAAACTTGTGAATATTTTAGTGTGTGTGTGTGGGTGTGTTGCATGACATTGAGTCAGCTCCAACTCCTGGTGACCCTATGGGCATGAGTGACATCCACAATGTCCTGTCCTCAACAACCCTGCTCAGCTCCTGCAGACTCACACCTATGGTTTCTTTTTATGGAATCAATCTACAGAGGGTTCAAAAAAATGCATACACATTTTAAGAAAGGAAAAAAACTATTAAAATTGTAATGCTCAATATATACCAGTAACTAAAGATGAATACAAATCATACTTATACATTTTTTTGGCACCTCATGTTTGGTCTTCCTCTTTTCTTGCTGCCTTCTATTTTTCCCAATATCATTGTCTTTTCCAAAGAATCCTGCCTTCTCATGATATGTCTGAAGTAGGACAGCTTCAGTCTCATCATTTTTGTCTCCAGGGATGTTTCAGACTTAACTTGCTCTAGGACCCACTTGTTTGTCTTTCTAATGGTCCAGGATATGCATACAGCTCTCCTCCAACACCGTATCTCAAGTGAATCAATTTTGTTTCCTATCAACCTTCACTGACCAACTTTAACAACCACACATAGTAACTGGGGACATGAGGGTGTGGGTGATCTTAGCCCTGGTCTCTAATAACACGTCTTTGCTCTTAGAGGTCTTCCCTAATTCTTTTATCACTGCCCTTCCGAGTCACAGCTTTCTCTTGATTTCTTGGCTGCCATCTCCATTTGAATTGATAACTGAACCAGGGTAAGCAAGATCTTTAACAATTTTGATACCTTCATAGTCTATGTTCTATAGTCATGATATTTGTCTTCTTGAGGTTCAAATATACAATTTCGTCTTTCACTTTCATCAGAAGTCATTTCAAATCATTGCTACTCTCTGCCAGTAGAATGGTGTCATCTTTATATCTTAAGCTATTGATATTTCTTTCATCAATTTTCACTCCTTCTTTTGAGCCTCGCCTCGTTTTTCATATGTGTTCTGCACCCAGATTAAACAAACAGGGAGATAAAAGACCCTTGTTGGACACCTTTATCTCTATAGGAAACCATTCTCTCTATATATATTCTGTCCTGACAGTGGCTTCCTGTCCACAATACAGGTTACACACCAGGACGATCCAGTGCTGAGGCAGCCCAGTTCTTTCAGAGCAACCCATAACTCTTCATAATCCATGCAGTCATAGGCTTTACTCTAGTTTGTAAAACATAGACTAACCTTCTTCTGAAATTCTTTGGAGCACTTCAGTATCCAATGAATGTTCACAACTAGATCTCAAGTGCCTCTTTCTTTTCTGAGTCCAGCTTGAACATCTGGCGTTTCTTGTTCCATATAAGGTGGAAACCTTTGTTGTATCACTTTCTTTGCATGGGAAATGAGAGCCATGGTTCTATAGTTACTGGACTCCCTAGAGTCTCCTTTCTTGAAAATTGGGATGTATACTGAGTGTTTTCAGTCTGTAGGTCATTGTTTTGTTTTCCATATTTATAGACCTATTCATCTTAGGACTTTGACAGATTCAGTCTCTGTGGCTTGAAATAATTCTGTCAGTATCCCATCTACCCCTGCTGATTTATTTCTTCCCAATACTTCAAGGCAACTTTCACTTCACTTTATAGAATTTCAGGTTCTTCCTCATAGGAATCATCCTCAAAAGTATCTGTCATTCTTTTGTCTCTTCTGTGTAGATAGATTTTCAGTATACTGTTTCCACCTTCCTTTTATTTTCTCCTGGTCAGATGATGTGCTTTCTTGTTGGTCGCTCAGCATTTCTAGTCTGGGTTTGAATTTATTCTTGAATCTTCTGGTAGACATAGTTTTTCCCTTTTTCTTGTTCTCGTCTATCTCCTTACACTGACTATTATAATAGTTTTCTTAATCTCTATGTGATAGTCATTGGAAAACTGTATTCAGGATTCTAACCCTGCTTATATCAACTTTCACCTCTCACCAGTCTTTAACAATTTTTAGTGTTTCTTCTGTCATCCATCTCGATTTTTCTTTCCTTTTCACTTCTGGCATTATCTTTTCACATTCTTCCCAAATAATATTTTTAATTTCAGTCTAAAGTTCTTCTGGTTCTCAGTGAATTAAGTTTAACCGTGCAATTCTGGTTTTTACATGGATTTAAATCCATCAAGCATGTTATTTACAAACTGAACAATAATGAATGCCAACTATAATTATATATATATATACACACATATATATGTATGTATATGTATATATATGTATGTATATGGTTACAGGAAGCGGAGTACAGCATTAGGAATAGAGACAGTGGAACTGTAATGGCTCTTTGCGATGTCAGAGGGATAGTGGATGTGGGGAGGGGGGTTCACACAGTGTGAGGGATATAAATGATAAACGTCTAAGTATTGCTTTGTCTTGTGCACCTGAAACTAATAAAATTATATATTTTTTAAAAAGAATGTTATTTACATTATATTTTGGCACTACAATACTTCTTAATCTTTATTCTAATGTTTGATATTAACAGTTCATGGTCAGTAACACAATTTGCTCCTGGTCTTGTTTTGGCAGAGAGGATGCAGCTTTTCCATCTCCTGCTTCCAATTATTTGATCTATGTGATTTCTATATTGACCATCTGGTGATGTTCATACGTACAGTCAACTGTTTGGCTGTTTGAATCATGTGTTTGTGATGGACAAGTTGTTGGCTTCATAGAAATCCACAAGCCCAACTCCTGGCTTCATTTTTTGACCACTTGGTCCAAATTTTCTAATATTTGATTATGCTTTATTTCCTACTTTTGCATTCCAATCACCTGCAATTATCAGCATGGCTTATTTTGGTGTGTGATCAATGTTGTTATGGATACTTGTGCAAAAGCTTTTTATTTCATCTTTTCAGCCTCCATAGTTGGAGCATAGACTTGAATGATGGTTGTGTTAAGAGGGTTACCTAGGAGTATGATGATAATATTTGGTCCCACCTTGCATGGTAGCCCCTGTCTATGCTACATCTTGCCTCAGTATTAATGCCACTGCGTTTCTTCTGAGTTTGTCATTTCTAGAGTAGAACATTATAGATGTACCATTCTCGTCCATTTTATTTCATTAACATCAAGCACTACAATGTTTAGATATTCTATTGCTTTCTTTACAATTTCCAGTTTCCCTCGGTTCATGCTTCTTACCTTCCGTGGTCCAATTGTACGTGCTGTGCGCTTTCACTTTTGTGCACATAAGTTGCTAAGCGTCCTTTCCCCTTTGGTGTAGTTGGGTCATTAGCAATAGTGCTAATTGTACTTGTTCTCAGCTCTTCCCGGTAACTGAGGGCTTTCCGACCTGGGAGTCTCATCTTTCAGCACTATCTCCTATTTCATTTTGGACGGTCTCACATAGCATTTTCAGGGTTATAAGGAAAAAAAGAAAGAATAAGAAAAGAAAATGCAGCAGTGGTTTACCATCGCCTTCTGCTCCTCAGTGTGGGGAACCAGACCATGTGTCCTCAGGTCCATGGTGTCACAATCACCAAACACCTGTGCAATGTGAATATAGTATCTAGTCCAAACCAAATTTTTATATTTTTTATTTCTCAATGACTTATCTTTTTTTATCATGTTTCCTTAGAATTATACATGGCTTAATCTTGACTTAATATTAATTACATTTAAATATCTATCTGCATGATTTCCTTTTTTTTTTTTAATTTCTAGCTGGTCTCTTTCCAAATGTTATAGGTAAGATAACTTGGGTGGAAGTGGACAGCACCCCAGCAGCTGAATGGGACTGAACATTTTCACCCCATGCTTCTTAGTGGCAGATTTACCAAGAAGGTCAAATAGAAAATAAACCTCAGTTGAGGGATTGCTGCTAACAGACATGTAGCAGACACATGTTCTCTTTCACTGTTCTATTTTGGATCCAATACCAACTTCTCTTCGATCATAATGTTACCTCTATTGTTTCCCCAATAACACAGTACACCCAATGGGAACATCTGCCCAACACTAATGAGCTATTCACAGGAGAAACAATAACAGGGTACAAGGAGCCAGGGGAAAACAATTAGAGGGAAAGGGATACTATTGGGTCTTGGCCTAAACTGAATTGTTTTTAAAAGACAGAAACAGTTTTTAATTATGTAATTCCTTTATTTCTCTCATTTCCTTTAAAATGTAAAGGTCAAATTCCTCTTTCAAATAATAATGGCCAGATCTGACGTGATTTGGTCTGTGAAACTGTCTGGACTAAAACCAGAAGAGGTATCCTGTTTAACGCAGATGGATGCAAAGCATTTTTTCCCTTTTTTTTTTATCATCCAAACTACTGCTTGGAAAAATTAGTTAATAACTATGGTCTTTCTTCCTTTGAATTTCATTTTCTTTTCCAAATAGTACTGTAAGAGAAATTTAGTCTGCCTTTATGAAGAAAAAGAATTGCATGAAGACATGAAGATCTGAGATAAAAGGAAGTCTAATTAACTTCCACTTTTGTAAGACTTAACTTGACTTTGAGATTGCCTTAAGCTACTCTTCTCTTACTTACATGTGATAGTTTGCATTTCAATAATGGAAGAGAGTTTTCTCCTCACACACTTTCTCTCTGCCCTTCTCTCTCCACTCCTTCCAGCCTATACACCTCATTCTTCTGGGCCCAGCTAAATCCACCTCTTCAAAGGCACATTCATTCCCCAGTTTCATCATCTTCCTCTGATCTTGATCTCTGACTTCCTGCAACTTTCTGTTTATGTCACTCACCCTGGCATTCAAGCCCACATTGTCTTATCTTTCACTGGCAAGAAATCTAATAAACAGAGTGCACTGGTTCCCAAAATAGGAAGTAAAAAGAATTAAGGTCCATCTGTGTCCAGAGGTCCAATCAGTGTCACCAGAATCTGTGTCTCCTTCTCTTCAGCTCTGCTTTCCCTCTGTGCAGTTTCTTTCTTAGGCAAGCTCCCCCCACAAGGTGGCTTATATAATCCCGGCTGTTAGAGACCCCAAGGAAAAAAGACCCTCTTTCCCAAAGTTTTAGGAGAAGTTCCAGGGCTCTTGGCAAGAGGACTGCTCCTGAGTGCCAGTGCCCATCTCTGGAACAGGAGTCAAGATCAGCTCCACCTGAAAATCTATGCACTGAGAAGGGGGAAGGAAGGATTCCAAAACAAAGAGATGGATTCTGACACCAAAAGAAACAATGCTACACAGATCTCCCAAAAAAAGTTGCCCTAATTTAGCACCATTACTGCCCCATATTTATGTGTACATTTTGTTTTCCCTGCCTAGACAGTAAGTTCCTGAAGATCAGAGACTTTCACTACTCTTCAGCATCAGGCCTCATATGAGACCTGTCATTAGTGAATATCCTCTATATCTTCATTGAATAAGAAAATTCCTCTTGCCACAAAAATGACAAGGCAATGTAAACCTCAAAGTCTCTACAGGGCTGGACGCCTCCACAAACAGTAGAGGAAAACCCATCACTGGGACCAATACACTGTGTTTTCAAGGGTAACAGACCCCCACCCACTCCTGATTCCCTCTCCGACATCCCAAATATTGGCCACTCCATGTGCTGTGGGGGAAATTCCAGATGCTCTGCTTCCTTTTTGAAAAGCCTAAACCCGGATTCAGTAAACTTCTATAATGGGCCAGAGAGTGCATATTTTAGGCTGTGTGGGCCATATGGTCTCTGTTGTAGCTATTCAACTCTGCTGTTGTAGCACAAAAGCAGCTGTAGACAATGAGCAAATGAAAGCGCATGGCTGACTTCCAATAAAACTTTATGGGCACCAAAATTTGAATTTCACATAAATTTCATGTGTCATAAAATATGACCTTCTTTTGATTTTCTTTCAACAATTTAAGATGAAGAAATACATACTTAGCTTGCAGACCATACAAAAACAGTCAGTGAGGCAGAATCTGCTCATGGACCATAGTTTGCCAATCCTTGTCCTATAGTATTTCAGTTTTTTTAGAAGGACCTTCTTATACCTTTAGTGGAATAAGATAAAAGCAAAAAGCAAATTTGGCAAGTTAACACTTTCAGGTGAAGTTTAACTTTTGGAGAAATGATAACCAGTTGAGGTTTCTATGTGATTGTATTTAAGTGTACTGAAGTTTTTCAAGTCTGTTCAGTCTGAGGGCTTACAAAAAACATTTAACCATGTTCAGTGAGGTTTTCTAGAATTGCAGCCATAGAGGCCTGGTAGCAGGAAAACACATTCTGCAGTTTTAAAAGCCGTATTTCTAGCTAATGAACATCAGGTTACAAATGAACAAATGGTTGATTTAGCTAACAATTACATTACCATTTGTTCAGCCCCAAATCGATCAAACATCTAGTTAACCCAGGGGAGGCTTTGCTCAATTCATGTATTATTTCAATCAACATTTGTGTGCTTACTATATTCCAGACATTGGATAAAAATAGCAATGAATATTTTACTTATTCAACAAAGGAATTAAAGTAACCAAGTAACATTTATGTGGTGGTCTAAAATTTTCAAATTGTTTTAAGAATCATGGTGTAATTTGTGTGTTATTACGTCATTTAATTCTCCTCCCAATTTGATGACTTAGTTGGGAACGTTGTGCTATTTTGGAAATCCACTGTACTATAAGGAAATGGAAATCCAGAGAAGTTAAGGAACTTAAAGAATCAGAACTTGAACCTAGGTCCTTTGACTCTAAATGCTTTTTTCTTTCCATGATACTTGTGCAAAGATAAGAGATTTTGTGTGTAAAGTCAGGCCCTTTATGAGTATCAAATATCTATGGTATGCCTGAAATTTTAAATCCACACATAAAGACAAATACAGAACAGTGAGATTATGTCTCTTTGCAAGAACAGAATTTTAAATTGAAAGTCCTCTCTTGGGAAGCAAACAATTCCAAGAATATAAGATAAGCTTATTTGCTGTGCCTTTGGAAAACTCCAACAATGGAAATGCAGGCATCATTCCTGCAGAAGACACAAATACACATCTTCCTACAGGTAGACCTGTCCTGAAAGAACAGATGGCCTCATCCGTGCTCCTTCTTTGCTCTTGCCACACATGTACCCACATTTCTTCCCCTCCTGAGCTAACCTCTGCCCAAGAAACCAGAAGTCATCTGATGAATGGTGGTGACCTAGAAAGATTCTAAAACAAAACAGCTATTCAGAAAGGACATCAAACATCCCAGATGTGGAGTATGAAATACTGCAGAGCTCAATGACTGTTGAGGCACAAAGCCCAATGCCTTCCTCCTGGGGAAACTCCTACCCATCTCCCAAGAATCCACCTCATTCACCACACATCCATGACCTTGACTCAGCACTCTATCCTCATACAGAACTCTTCTCTTAGCATGGATTTGGCACTGATATAAGGCCTGATGGTCTTAATTCAGTATTATTTAATAGTACCCATACATTCACCATATCTCCAACTAGAATGTAACCTTTTGACATCAGTTTCACTTCCTTGTATCCTCGCCCCTTTGTCAATATCTACCACAACAGTGGTCATTGTGACAGTCTATTATAATAGCGGCCCCCAATGAACCACAAATCCCACTATTCACACACTTTCCCCTACTTTCTTCCACTGCTTTCCTCTCCATTTAATTAGGGTATATTGTGTAACTATATTTAATCATAAAATGCAGTGGAAGTGGCACTGTACCAGCTGCCAGCCTAAGCATTGAAAAGATCCAGAACTTCCGTTTTCGACCCTGTGAGAGTTCTGAGCTACAATGTAAGACATTGGGCTACACCGCTGTAGACAGAGCAGCCTATCTATCATCCCAGTGTCCCAACTCAGTCCAGCCCCCAGCTGACACACAAGTCGAATGAGCCACAGGAAAGACCATTAGTAAGAGCAGCAGAAAAACTCTCCAGCTGAGCCCATGTTGCAGAACTATAAAGAAAATAAAGTTTCATTGTTTTAAGCTGCTAAATTTGGGGGTTTATCATGCAATAATGAATAACTGAAACAGATACTTGGAAACTCTTTGATTGAATAAATGAATGAATGGAATTCTTGATTTTTTTTTTATTGCTTTTGCTACAAAATTACCATAGCAACAAATGTGACATTAAAAACTCATAAAAAGGGAAGGGAAAATGCATGAAAAAGGGAAATGCATGAAAAAAAGAGAAAATAACATTTATTGAAACTTTCTATGTCCTAAGCACTATACCAAGGCATTTTCTTCACACTCACGTTTCATTTTCTTAACAACCACCCAACCTGCATTTTTTATTGATGAGAAAACGGAAGCTCTGACAAGTGAATTAACTTGGTCAAGGTCAAACTGTTATAAAATGTAAAAACTTGGATTCAAATACAAATCTTTGTGCTTACAATGCCCATGGTGTTTCCATTCCATCATACTGCCCTCATAGATGCTTGTAGCCAGTGGGGTACAGCTACCAACTCCATCTTCACCATGGGTTTTCCATGGGATTTTGAGCTTCTTCCATGAACCCATACACTCAAGTTTCAGTTCCCTATGGATGACACTACTAGGCTGACACTGTCTCCTCTTCCCTAAAATTCATACCAATTCCTGGAATAGTTACAAAATTCTAGCAACTCCTTGAAAGTTAGTTGCTTATGCCTTCAGGACAGTCTGGGTGCAAGAGGGCCTTGGGATCAGAAAACCAGACCTGAGATGACACTTAGTGATTCCTGGGCCAGATGTAGACCTATAAGGGCAGTATCCCAGAAGCTTAGAAAAGCAAGAGTGGAAGCATTGTGCCCCAGCAAATGCATTAATGTATACTGATATCCTGGCACACCCATGGATATGCTGGCTCAGTAAGTCTGGGTGTGACACTGATTAAGTATGCATTTTTTACAAGCTTCCCAATTGCGACTGATGCACAGTCAAGTTTGAAAACCACTGTTTGGGTCCACTTAAAAGAGGGTCAAATATATGGTGATGGAAGAGAACTGACTCTGGGTGGTAAACATATAATGCAATGTATAGATGATGTATTACTGAATTGTACACTTGAAACCTATATAGTTTTATTGACCATTGTCACCTCCAATAAATTTTAATTTAAAATATATATAGAGAGAGACAATCCACATAATTAAAACTGTATTATCTTTTATATACCATTGTTATGACGTGTGTTCTGAGAAGTAAAGACTGACAGTTTTCCCTGAATTAGTTATATATAGCTGTTATATATATATCTCGACATCTTCAATTCACTAGATGTCATCAACCATCTTTTTTAATGCTGACTTATGTAAAACCAGTTTAATATCTCAAAAGGTAAGTTTTTAAAATCTCGGCAGTCATCCATTATGGGGGTAATGGTACCATTACCCCATAAAATGACAGGGTAGATGTAGGTTTGGTTCTTTGAACAGATACTAATGCATCTTTACTAAAATATTTCCAGCTAATACAGTTCAGTAGATTTAAGAATATACCTTGCCTTCATGTTTCGCTACTTTTCTAATTATATATAAAACATGTTATATATGACTTCCAGAGAGTGGAATCTGGTTAACATCTCCATAAAGCTGCTCCTATGTTTGCACTACAATATCCATAAAAATGTAAGATTAAACCCACCACACAACTAACTGATAAGTAACCTCATGCCAGAAGCTTAGTGGAATCAAACAAAGCCCAAGTCATTGGAAAATGTACTGAGAAAAACCTATTTGCTATTCACACCACATACTCTGGTTTGCATCATGAAAAAGAAGCCACTTGGGGGGGAAAATATACAATCCAAAAAAATTTTATTAACCTTTTTAAACCTTGTTATTAAAGTATGATATAGATGCAGAAAAGCTCATGTATCATAAGTGTATAACTCATTGACTTTTCACAAACCAAACTCACCTGTGTATTCTCAGGCTCCATCCCAACCACTACCCTAGCCCACCCTCCCAGGGTCTGAAGCTTCATTTAAAAATTCAAAAAAGATGTTTCTAGTCCCCCACTGTTAGTCCCCTGACTCAGAGTCCAAAAGAATGTAGCAAATGGAGAGTAAGGCAGTTGCCCTCTGTGTCTTTGGATGCTTCTCTGTGTCAAACACAGTACCACACAAGACTCCCCTTCCATCACCCACCCTCCAAATCAGGGCATCCGGGCACAGACTGCAAATGCAAGAAATTAGTAGGATGGTAGTAGATTGGGTGCTGTAATTACACACAAAAAGTAATGGGATGGTAGTAGTTTGGAGGAGGGGCTTTATCACTTTTGTGAGGGGTGTAGTACATTGTTTTGTACACCTGAAACTAATTTTAAAAAGTAATGGGGTGGTTAAGTATGTAAATAGTGGTGGCAGGAGGTGCAGGGAGAGACTGGTGGCAACTAGTGTCTTCAGCCATAGGAACACTAAATGCTGGGGATTATAGTTTTTTTGCCAATTATGGTGGTTTGCATATCACAGAATTGAGCATTAGAGATAGATGTCATGCTAGTTGAATAAATGCCTACTTAGAAATGGGAAATTGGGTTGAAGTTTCAGTGCATTAACCTGCCCTTCACATCTGCTCTGAAAAAGGGACCATATCAATACATCTTTGGACCATATCAATATATCTTTGTGGAAGCTATGGAGAGGGGGGAATAAGAAAATGCCTACTTACCCTGTCTAACGACAAATACAAAGTCTGGATGCATCTTCCCTGCTCAAGGAAAAGAAAGAATAAACACCAACATGAGTCTATGGAAAACAAATTATAGGATAGAGAAAAAGAGAACAATATTTCAGAGACCTGAGTAAAAGACCTCTTTTTATTTTGAAAATAAACTCTTTTCATATTCCGGAAGAAAATTTCCAAATTCTGATTAGCCTTCTAAGTACAATATAAAAGAACACAATCTCTAGCAAAGAGAAGAAGGACAAGGAGGAAGGCTGAAATGAGATGATAAAATGATGAATGATTTCAAGGAAATTAAAAACACTATTTCACACAGCACAATTTTTGGTGAATGATTTGACAGTATCTACTAGGTTGATTATATGTGTGCTCTATTACCCAAAAATGTCACAGGGATACCAGGAAACAAAATTCAAGTTAATAATACTTCACTGAATACTAGAAATTTGCTAAGAGTGTAGATTTCAGGTGCTATAATCAAACACAAAAAACCTGAAAACGGTGAGGAGATACGTTCATTAGCTTGACTGTAGTAATCATTTCACTATGTACAGCAAATCACTGTGTTGTATACCTTAAATATATACAATTTCTATTTAAAATTTTTTAAAGAATATTTATAGCAGCATTGTTTGTAGTAGCCAAAAACCAAGGACAACCCTTAACTGTCCAACTGTGGACAGGATAAGATGGTGGTATACACAAAGAGTGGAATAATAAACAGAATTGGAAGTGAGCAACTATAGCTACTCACCACAACAGAGATGAATGTCACAAATATAATAATTTGTGGAAGAAGCCAGACAAAAACTTTATATTGGTTGATTTCATGTTTATAAAGTTCAAAAGCTAAACTACAATATTTAGGGATGTATACTTAGGTAGTCAAACTAATATAAAAAAATAAAGTACGTCAGTGATTATCGTCAAAGTCAGAAGAGTATTACCTTTGAGAAGAACAAAGGGCTTGTGCTTGAGATGAGGCTTGTGGGAAGACTGGGAGGTTGCCGTGTCCTATTTCTTAACCGGAGCCGGTACACTCAGTTTATCCTCTTACACGTTCTCAAATTCAGGATTTATACACTTTTCTCTGTGTGCATTATATTTCATGACTTTAAAAAGTTTTAGAAACATATTACCAGAATTAAAATCTAGATTGAAGGAAAAGGCAGGTAAGAGAAACTTGCATATTCTTATAAACTATAGGATACAGACTAAAGATAAAAACAATGAAAGGTAAGCTGATGACCATGGAGAAAGAAAAAGGAGAAATTAATGTTTAGATAACTGATATACCCAGAGAAAAAAATCCAAAACGAAACAGGAGGGGAAATGAAATAGATAATAATTGAGTAACATAGCAGGTACTAGGCTAAGTACTTTATGTGAATTAAATCGTTGAATTCTTACAAAAAACCCTAGAGTTAAACCCCATCTTCAGTTTCCTCCCTTACAGTAGTGAGAAAACCAAGACCTAACTTTCCAAGAGTCGTATGTTAAGTGGTAAGCAGGAAATGGTAGATACAAGCCTTGAACCTCTTGTCAGTGAAGTACTAAAGTTAGCCCTTTGAACCACTGTACCACACTATCTCCCATTTTATCTTTTTCTGGATTAAAAAATAATGTTCTGCAACATTCAAAACCAAAGGAGAGTGAAAAAATCTTTGAAACAATTTTTAAATGATTAAAAAACATTGTGATCCAAGAATTTTATACACAGCCAAGTTGAAGCAGTAAAACAAACTCAGATATTTCAGAAAATATATGCACTCACATATAAATCTTTAGACATATATATTTGAAGACAAATTTCAATTGACCAAGAGAAGAAGCCTAGAAGGAGGCAAAAATGAGGGGGTAATAACAGAGAGACATTGTTCCATAGCTCAGAAAATGACAGGCAGATTTAAATATTGCGGGAATAGTTTAAAAAGAAAAAATTAACAAAAGCAACATCAACACACTCTTGATAAAAACAGTAATTTTAAAAGTTTTTACAATAATCAAAATTTAAAAACCCAGATTCCCTTAACAAAACCTCGATGGGTGAGGGACAATAAGTAGCAAAAAGGTGGAATGTAGGTTGAACAGCTCTGCCATGGTAATCAAAGGAACGGTTTTACCCTTTAATGGTTAGAGAAATGTCAGTTAAAGAATGCTTTTGAAAATCTTTGAAACCTAAGTACCACTAGCAGAATTTAAATATGTGTACATAACTATCTCCAAAAGAAGATAAAAGCAAGGAAAATGAAATCCATATTTCAAAACAATGGAAATACATAGAAATAGGAAAACATAACATGAAACACGAAAAAACTAAATGCACGTTAAGTCAAAGGGTTGCAGACTGAATCCAGAATTGCTGTGTTTAAGAGCCCCATCAAAAGTGAAGTGACATAAGTGGGATAAAGGTAAAAGGAAAGAAAAGTGTATGAAAGACACAGGCAAACAAAAAAGAAGTACCAATGAAAAGACTGATATAAAATTAAGAGGAATTTAAGGACAAACACATTACATAGGACAATAGGATCATTTTATATTAAGAAGTGGGCCTTAGTACCAGCATAACAACCAAATTTTTATATGCTGACCGGAATTGTACTGAAATACATACAGGAAATATGTCCTTAGAAATGCAAGGATACATTTTTAGCAACTCAGTAATAGTAGGAGACTGACATAGTAGGAGATCTTGACAAATCAAGTAGAGTAAATAAATAAATAAATAAATAAATAAATAAATAAAGCAAACAAGGACAATATTTCACAAAACACGTAAGAACAATTAAATGGATATATACATCAAATTATATATCCCACAAGCCAAACACTACCTCCTAAGAACCTGCTAAGTAAAAGAAAAAATCTAAGCTATCATTAGGATTAATTGAAAAATAACCAAATACACTACATATAAAAGGATATGGTATCACCAATGAGGCAGAGGAAAGTATTCATAAGCACTTTAAATATTAAGCAAGAAAGCATCAAAACAAATGAAATGATGACTTACAAGAAAGCAATAAAGCAAGTTAAGGATAAGCACGAAGAAGGAATTGTTAAAAGAGGAACGTAATAAATAAGAAAACAGAAAAATGTTAGAATTAATAAATAACCCCAAAGGTGGTTCTTTGAAAGAACCAATACAACAGATGAATTTCTGCTGCAACTAACCAGGAAGCAAAGACAGAAAGTACTCACACAGGATTGGGAATTCAGATACAAGACATTTTTAAAAATAAAAGATTGTAACAGTTTCCAAAACCTGGATCAAACAATGAAATTGTTTCACACCAGTTAGTCTAGGAAAAATCATAAAAACCTGACAGCAACAAATGCCACACATGGGGTGGATGCCCTAGGCCAGACTGCCGAGGGCTGCTTTAGTGTTGAGGTTAAGTCTCCAAGACTGGAGACTTCAGGTAGTTCAAGTTGCTATTATTTTGGTCTGCTGCCAACCCAGCAAATCGTCAGTGCAATGGGTATCGAAGGTGCAGGTGGATGGATGCAACACTCCCTACTTCTTTTGCTTTCCAGGTGGCACACAGGAATTTTGGTCCATCAAGTCAGAGAAACGCAGAACGGAGGGTTCTTAATTTTTTAATGCCCCCAGACATTTCAAAATCAAGAAACAACTTTTGCTACTCAAGAAGACAAGTTGCCAGTGCCTAATGTTTGAATTCCACACCTTGATATTCTTACTGTGCCAGCTCTGGAGCAACATCTTGTTTGCACTGCAGGATCCAGGTGTTTTCCATTTCTGTCCACTCGGGATTTCCATGCCAAGAGTTGGCCATCACCTTTCACAGAGTAACACCTAATACTCTGAAAGGTCTATTCAAGTGTTTAGTCATTCATTCATTCCTTCAACAGAGATTTGACAGCCTTTTATGTACCAAACAATGTAATAAACCCTGGGAATAAAAAAATTGGGGGCAAAAATAACTGCCTTCAATAGGGAGAGCACATTCTAGTGGGAAAACAGACACAGTGAAAAAGAAAACACAAAACATAAAAAAACTGTATAACTGTGTAGGTAGCTATGAGAGCAAGCCATGGGAAGTCAAGGAAGGTTTCACTGGAAAGGCAACTTTAAGAATAGCTATGCAGTATTTGTCTTTCTGTGTCTAGCTTATTGCACTCAGCACAAGTGGCAGGATTCCCTTTTTAAGGGAATAATTTTTTAAGGCTGGATAATATTCCTTTGTGTGCATATAATAGTGTATACAGATTTTTATATATAGTATATAAAATATATACAACTGAACCACATTTGCCACAATACTGTATTGTATACTTGAAATTTGCTCAGAGGATAGATCTCAATTTAAATCTTCTTACCACACACCCACGTAACAAGAAAGAGGTGATGAGTAAGTTCCTAGCTTGATTGTGGTGATCTTCTCACAATGTATACATGTATCAAAACAACAAGTTGCACACCTCAAACATATACAATTTTTATGTGAAAGGTAGCTCAATAAAGTTAAAAAATAAAGAATAAGTATGAATTCTCCAGCTAAAGAGGCTGCCTGTCTCGTCTCCCTCCCACAATGCATTTCCAGGCCTGTCACTTCCACCACCCTCCTCCAAGAGAGGCTGATTCATTCTCCTCTCCCCTCAAAGTCCCTCTCTCCTCTGCCCTCATTAGTTACACCCAGCATTACGACCCTTCAGACTTTTCCACTCTGATCATACATTGCCTTGCTTAAATCTGCCACAGAATCCTCTCTGTCTTTAAAATAAAATCTAAACTTCTTAACCCGGCCTACACGGCCCTTAAAGATCTGATCCATGCTTATCTCACCAGTGTCGTCTACCATATTTCCCCCAGTGTATTCATTGGGAGAAGCAGCAATTACCTCGTTGAAATGAACCCCTAGAATCTTGCAAGTGAATGACTTGTTAGATGTTCTTTCCGGTGACAACATTCTCTTTGTAACACATGGCTAATATAGTGCCAGGGCCCAGATGACAATAATGAGGGAAACAGAGTACATCTCCACTAAAAAATAAAGAAATCAGGGCCCTCGGAAGAGGGCAAAGGAAGCAGGAGATTGGTAGTAGTTAAAAGAGGGAGATTTTAGACATGAGTGTGAGGCTTTGCCCCTTAACCCAACACCACAATGCTTGGTGGAGGAGATAAATGGCAGAGATTCTGGGTAAGTGTAAATCCCCAATCAAAAGGAACTCTCTTCCTGCCTGGAGTTCTATTCTAACAGGCAATTATAGTAGATAGCGGTGTGGAGAAGGCCTCTGAGAACAGCACATCTACTCAGGTGTACCTGGGTGTGAGCAGGGAGCTAGAAAGAGCCACAAGTGGTTTCAAAACCTTAATAAACAGTGTAGCACACTGAGCAAGGGGTCACCTCTGCTTGAAGTGACGATGGACAGCCCCACAGCCAGCGGCCAGGGTGAGGACCGCTGGAGTTTAGAAAATCAATAGGACCAGTTTGAGCAGATCTGGGAGCTGGTCAGTAGGGAGTCACAGTTGAGCTCTCCTGGAGCATCACCAAGAGAAACAGCCCACACGTTACAGAAGTGACAGACAGTGAGGAAAAGGCTGATTCAGGCCAAAGACCAAATGGAATAGCCTCTAGACAGAAGACAGAGATGGCTAAATGATGTTTTGTTGGTTCATAAACTGGCCCTGGTACACACAGGGCAAGGAAAGACAGGAGAAAGAGACAGACCTCTCCACATCGGTTGGTGGCAGTTAACAATAAGCAAGGAAATTTACGAAGCTTGCCTTTGGTGACCTCAAGACAAGTAGATCTCTGCACCTGCCCGCCTGAATCTTAAGAGTTATATAGAAGCCTTAATGGGTTCCGTCACATATCCAGTCTGGATGGTCTCAACAGCACCTTCCTCTCTCATGACAGTGACCTTGAAAATGTCTCCCACTCTGGGAACAGTGAGCGGAGCGTACGTGCACTGGACACAGGAGGTGAGGAGCCTCCAATTACCCAGATCCAGCTTTTGGGTCAACTGGCGGTCACGGCTTCTCCAGCACCTCCTCCAACACCCTTCCTGATCTCAGGACCCCATACAAGCTCTGTAGGAATTTTAATCACCATCAGGGAAAGAGCAGAAAAGGGAATCGATTCTGGAGCAAACTACCTGGACCTACATCTCAATTTACATCTCTACTTAGCTATGTGTCATGCAGGGTCTCTGGTCCCACTCCCAGCACAAGAACGCGGGATATGGTGAGGCCAAAAAAGGAACACCAACAGAGCCATAGATAGGGGAGTCATACCACTATATTCTCACTGGCCGCTGGGCTGGAGATACAGGAAGCAGGAGCCACACAATCCGCAATCCGCCTACCACTTCTCTGCCTGCCAACCAACCAACCAGTATAGCTACAGCAGTTATATCAGTGGCTAATTGGCTAACTGGTTACAGCTGATGGCCAACTAGTCACAGCTGACGGCCATCTACTACCAAGCTAGCACCTTTCCACGTGAGGCCGAGAGCCTGGAAACTGCTCTCTGGGACTCTGTCCCCACACTACCCCTAAGTAGCTATGTGCTCCTGAGTACATTATTTACCCAATCTGTGCCTTGATGCAAAATGAGAATAATAATACTGCCTATCTCAGGGTTGTCCTTAGCACGTAGAACAGTGCCTGGCACAGAGTGAGCACTCAATTCATATTATCAATTCCTATTGATCACATTATTCGTTTGCTCTTCATGATGCATTTGTGTATGATCTGTAACATTATTATGATCTGTGCAGTATAATCTGACTTTACTATTTACCAGCTGTTCAAGCTTTTATAAGGTCTTTAAGTCTTAGTTTCTTCATCCGTAAAAGGCAAATAATACAGGGTGACATTCTAATAGACAATGAAGAGTCAGAGAGGAGTAAGTATTCCCATGACAATGATGACAGCCAATACAGGGCATTTAATTTCTGCCAGGCAGTGATCTAACATATTACAGGCCCTCAATCATTTAATCTTAACTCAACCCTAAGAGGTAGTGTCATGCAGGGAGGCCTGCGGGGTCTCTGGTCCCACTCCCCACACAAGAACGCAGGATATGGTGAGGCCAAAAAGGAACACCCACGGAGCCATAGGTAGGGGAGTCATACCACTATATTCTCTCTCTCTGGTGGCACTATACTCTCACTGGAGGCTGGATCCACACTGTCCGCAAACCGCCATCCACACTTGCCAGCCCAGCCGCCATCTTCTTGCTAGCCCCCGTTCTTCCTCCTTTTGCTAGCGTAGCCACAGCAGTTATATTAGTGGCCAATGGCTCACTGGTTACAGCTGACGGCCAACTAGCCACAGCTGATGGCCATCCAATCACATTGATGGCCATTTACTACCTGAGCCAGCACCTGTCTATGTGAGGCCGAGAGCCTGGAAACTGCTTTCTGGGGCTCTGCCCCCACAGGTAGGTACTGTGGGGACAGAGCCCCACAAAGTAGTTTACAGGCTCTCGGCCTCACGTAGAGGAGTGCTGGCTCGGGTAGTAGATGGCCGTCAGCTGTGGCTGACTGGCCGTCAGCTGTAGCCAGTTAGCCAATTAGCCGCTAATATAACTGCTGCGGCTACGGAGAGAGAGAGAAGAGAGAGAGAATGGGGGCTAGCAAGAAGATGGCGGCTGGGCTGGCAAGCGTGGATGGCGGTTTGCGGACAGTGTGGATCCAGCCTCCAGTGAGAGTATAGTGCCGCCAGAGAGAATATAGTGGTATGACTCCCCTACCTATGGCTCCGTGGGTGTTCCCTTTTGGCCTCACCATATCCTGCGTTCTTGTATGGGGAGTGGGAGCAGAGACCCCGCAGGCCGCCCCGCCCGACAAATGGCGCAGCGGGCAGGGTCTCCCGCACGACAGTACTATGATTGTCCCCATTTTACATCTGAGGAAGCAAGCCCAGAAAAGTTAGAAAATGTGCCCAAAGTGATTCTGCTGGGGCGTGGGAAAGCTGGGATGCGAACCCAGACAGTGTCCCAGCGTCCGTGCTCCTAAACGTCCCACTCTGCCACCCTCTATTCTGCGTTTGTACTTTAAGTCAACACCGGTGGACTTTTTTCCTAAAGACATAGACTATATCTGTTTTTCCTTCCTTGCTAGATGAAAATACATTTGATTATACTAAAAAAACAAATAAAACATCTCTGAATCTAAACTCTGTTGGATTACCCCTACTGGAAATAGCAAGTACTCAAACCTTGATGCTTAAAAATAGATGAAACACTATTTCTAACATTTACCAAAGCTGTTTCTCTCCACAGAAGGTCTCCATTCATATGACATTCTAAGATGCTAAAAACGTTCTCACTTTTGGTCAGTTTCCATTATTGAGTGAATTACATTCTCACACAAATTTTTCTGGTTATGCTTATTGTGCTTTTGATAAAGAGTAGCGTCATGATTTAAATCTCTATTTAGGTTGTGGCCAAAATAGGAATGTGGCCAATATTCTACATGAAATTATAGGTCAAAAATGTGGTCATATCTGGAGATGCCAGCATGATGTGTGACCTCTAAATCCCATCCCACCCTCTCTGACTGTACTGTGGAATCCACAAATGCTGCTTTTAAAAAAAGTGACTCATGGAGCAAATAAAAAATTTCGTGTATTTATAATTATCTCCTGGGAAATCAGACCTTGAAAGCTTTTCATACATGCTGTGGAGCTAAATTCATACTTTCCAATTTTGTACCCTTTCAACAAACTATTTTTTACTTTGGGGTCCAATTATTTCACACAGGAGTATGGATTAGCTTTCAAAAATCAAACACTAAGGTATGGGTGTTGATAGAAAAAGAATCACATAAAGAATTAGAAAGTTCAGAATTTAAAGTGGAGAAAGATAAAACGTCACTTGAGTTTCCAGTTATGTAGTAACTAGTGCCTCCCTGTGGTAAAATGGTGTTAGTGCCTCCAAACTATTTATCCTTAGCCTTTTCTGATGTTTCTCTGAAATGTTTTCCTTGCTATTTTTATTATATCATCCTTTATTTTCTTCCTTTAGTCATTCTCTCCTTTGTTCACTGAAGGCTTATTAATATAAAAAAAAGAATAATTTAAATGTTCACTCAATTCAAGAGCTAGTTCAGCAATTCTATAAATAAGTAAAAAGTGAAAATAATACAGAGAAATGTAATGAAACATCTCGCAGTAGAAAGAAATAGCACAGAATAATTTTTATCTTTGGACAAGTTTTGTTTCACAATCCTAAAATTTAATAGTAAAAAAGACGGCTAGAAATAAAATTCTAATATTAATTTTGTTAAAGAATTCAGAAATAAAAGATGAATATACTCTAATGTATAAGTCATCTAACACATAGAAAATCTTTTACTGATTATTTGGAATGAAATTATAATTTTCTTTCAAGGGAGGATAAATCATTAAATACCTCATGCCTCCCTCCCTGCAGATATCTGATTGGTAGGTTAGTTTTTTCTCTAAGATTCTAGAATCAGCAATTGGTATTTTTTGCACGAGGTGCTGCTGTGTAAATCATTTTTATCTCTAGTCTATCAGGACTTATGTAACCTACATACTATTGCATATAACGTGATTGAATGATGATATCTCTGAGTTATTTCTCCTACAACTGCTGAGAAACATTGATGTTACACAAGGTGTCATAGAATTGTGCAAAGGAGTACTCGTCTGTAGCCCAGACCCAAGCAGAGAGGGACTCTCATTACCAAAACCCCCTTCCCATGCCTATCGCCCACAAAGCATCCCCACCCTGCAAAGCAGGGCCAGCAGACAGAGGACGACATAACCTCACCACATTCTACAGAAAGCTGCAGCATCTTGTCACCATTCCCAAGGCAATCTAGGAACCATCCCTAGCGGGAGTTTGGGAATCTTCACACTAATGTTCCACCATCAGTGTGTCTCTTCCAATCCTTGTTTCATTTTTCCTCTCGTTACAGAATGGCTGCTGCTCTCTGAATTTTCCTATTCAACTTTTAGAAGAAGAGAATATAATCAGTCCAGTTAATTATCATGTCCTTACTAGGGAAACTTTTTCATAACAAGTCGCTTCATAGGTCAGCAGCCAGCCTATGGATTAGATGCCTTTAGGAAACTTGATCCCATCCCTTTGCTTAAGGAAGAGACTGGGGCTGGCCACTTAGCTCAGCAGAGGGATGCAACCGGGACAACATTGTGAGTGTAGCGGTGTGATGATTGACATGTCTACTATACCATGTTAAGGATTTATTTTTCTTACTCTGTAGAGGTAACTTTAGATTTTATTTGTAAGTGAGTTCTTATCTATGACAGAAATGGGGCCATATATAACAGATAGCATATATCATGATTAAACACATTTTGTGATTATACCCTTCTTAATAAATAAAAGTAAGCTCTGGACATATTTAAACATATCTCTATTTGACAATCACAGCTTCATAATCTATTTAATCATAACAAATCCCCCATCATTCCATAGAATTCTCATTTTGTGGAAGGCCTTACAGAAAAATGGAGATGTTTTTCAGTTTCTCTCATTAGATACAGTCTAATTCTTAAGGGTTATAGACAGTTAATGGTATCAGCTTAAAAGCGAGAAGTGCAGATGGAGAAGCAGATGTAGCTGTCACCCGTGGAGGCTGAGTAAGCACAGCAGGCGCCATGACTGTTCTTGCCAGACAACCGGCAATAAAAAAACATTAGTTCCCTGAAATCATGCTGGACTTTAGACTCCAAATGGAAACTAATCATTAGAGTCATTTACAACAAGCCATGTCAAAAGTGTGTATGGTACTCAGTGAGTAAACATAATTGAAAAGGCCCACTGTAAATATACTGGGGGTGCCAAAAGAAATGTGTACATATGACTTGTATTCATCTTTTGTTATCAGTATATACTGAGTATTACAATTTTAATACCGTTTTCCCCTTTCTTAAAACATGTATACATTTTGTGGGCTCCCTCTGTGTAAGAAGATGAAAAGATACAGCAACACACAAAACAGTGGTCTGTTGATCTAGTTAGTTCAGACTGTCAAATTTATGTTTCTACCTCCAGGAAGATCCATATCTATCTAGCCCATAATGGTTATCTAACCAATTAATAAATACACCTAATTAAGAACATCTTATAATATGTGTTGGCAATCTATTTCATGGTCCAAAACAATGGGGCACATATTCCTTCAAATAATTAGACAATTGTTAATTAAGCCATTTCACAGTTTATTACTCAGGATCTCATTTTTCTCAACACCCTTATTAAAATCAGATTCTAAATATTACGAAAACCCAGGATTCAGTGAAAACTTTCTCTGTCGTTACATGATATTGTACTACCATTAATATTTCAGTAACTCAATAGGCTTTTTCATAGAAATACTTCCTTGCTGGAAAAGCTATATCTGATAAATCAGTTGGTTTAACGTTCTCATTAAAAATAGAATTTTAGAATTAAACATTGCAAGACACCATACATGAAGGCATAATCCGTGCTCAACAGGAGACTGCGTCTGACTCTGCTCCCAACCTACCTTGTTAGCGCTTAGTAAATAATTAAATAAGAGCAGTGTCATCTAATCCCGTAATTTATGCTGTGAATTCTGTGCTTGTGGTTCGCAAACCTGAGTCTCCTGATTCCAGAATGCATATTTCCAAGTGACTGCTGGACTTCTTCCTCTGGAAGTCCCAAAACGTGAGGAAAATGTTGCTTTTAGCTGAACTTGCTATGTAAATTGTGGTCCAGAAAGAATCACTGGTATCACCAGTAGCTTGCTGGAAATGCAAACTCTCAGACTCAGTTTTAAAATGACTTCAAAATCTGCATTTTATCGGTACCCTCCAGGTGATTCTTAGGCATGTTCAAATTTCAGAATCACTGCTCTTGAATTTGACTTCTTCACAAATGTTTTCAAACATGCAAAGTACTTGACCTATCGGCCTCTCACAAGGATTTTATGGAGATTAATTTTTAAGCCTCTGCAGATTACATTATTTTAAAATTTCCTTGAAGGCAGGAACTACCTGCTTAAAACCAGTAAGTAAAGTAAAATGTGATCCTTCCTTATTGGAGGTTCTTTAATCAGCACATTTATCACTTCAAAATGACATCTTTACTATAACTCCAAAGTAACCTCCAGATGTGTTATTCTTAGAAACATTTCTAATCCCTACAAAAATTGTGGATTTTACAGATCTCCCTATTTTGCCAAAACAAACAGTATAGTCCCCAGAACAGGTTAAATATATACACAGGATCATTCTGTAGCTGCTTTGCCCTACCTGTCAAGACAGTTGAACAAAATCTTGACACGGACCAGAAAATGGCGTCCCCCACCAGAGCAGGCCACATGTCCTGTAGAAACAGATTCACACCAGTGGGCTCTGCAACGCACTTTCTCTACCGACAAACTCAGGTGATTGCAGCTGGGAAACGTACAGTTCTATTGAAAACTGGGTGCACAATGTCCTGTTTGGAAGCCTATTTCTAAATTAGCAAACCCTCCTGCATGATGGGCTGCTGCACTCTCTTTTAATGACAGTGTCAGAGTGCCAGATGGCTTTGTAGGTCTGTGGCTATAGTCCCTCTGAATACTGTATTGTATAAAGCAGATTTAAATGTTATCCATCAAACTCTGTTTGATATGTCACATATTAATCCTTCCTGGTTCACTAACATTATCTTTAAAAGTGTCACTCGTAGCATTGAGCAATTTACAGATGTCTTGTTTTACTTGTCACTGAAAGTGTTCTACAGAGGTCAGATACCCAACCATCAAAGAGATTATGAGGGAATTCTTGAATTGAGTAAGGAGATAGTGCTTAATGACTTCAAAGGACCTTTTTTGACTGCAAAATTCCACAATTTCTCAACTTTGTAACTACTTTTATATTCATGAGTGATAAACATATGACTGTAACATCAAGTCTTCCCTGAAATTCATTAGAAGACAATTTTTAGGTGGCATGGTCATTAAGTAACAATTAGGCTTCTTAATTGGCCTGGACAAAAAAATTTTGAATAGTTGCAGTCTAAATCAGGCTTCAACAGTATGCAGTGAAACATTAAGCTCTGAAATTGTTCCTTGAAGATTGGCACACAGAAATTGTAGAGAAGCCTATTAACTATGTAAAAACAAAATGTAAGAAAATAGACATTGACATTGAAGAAAGAGTCACATTTTTAAGAATGCCAGGAAAGCAGCAAAAGATGTTGGTCTTACATGGCCAGAAGAAATTAAAATATCAATGTTCAAATGCTCTGATCACTTTCACAGTAACTGGACATTTGTTCTAAGTCAATGGATCAAACAGTGTCAATGTTCACCGACATGCAGCCATTTATTCTCATTTTTGCAAAAGAAGAAAGTCTTGACGGTTTTCCCAAATGTAATAGAAATTTATCTTGACTGTCCTAGTTTATATATTTCAGTGGACAATTTTTTGACCAAGAAGCTTTTGGAAAACCACTAGAATCAACCCTGAAGAAACAGTTTTAAAAATTTAGGAATTCATTGTGAAATGGGATTTTTATGAATTTCTACTAAGTTTATCTCTATAAATTTTCCTATTTGTGTACCTGCTGCTTCAAATGAGAAAACAAAATTTCAAAATGAATAAAAAGTGTTCTTCAATCAACTGAACAAAGATTGTAGAACAGGGATATGCGAAAAGATCAATTTTTATGAAGTCGTCAGACAAATTTGCAAAAGGTTCGAAAATAGTACATGTAATGTTTGTTCATTACAGTGAAAGGCCAGTATTTTTCCATAATCATAAAATACACTAAAAATATTATTTGTTCCTTTTCATGTTATCTACCAGGCTTTCCCTTTGCTCCCTTTTTAATCCTTCTTTCCTTCTCTTTGATCAAATTACTTCTATTGCTTCTTTTCCTTTACTGGTTTGGAAGTTACATATTCTAGTTTTAATGTTATATATCTTGGTTTAGTCTTTATCCTTAACTTTTAAAAATATATAATTCTATGTTGATCTAACAAAGCCTAAAGTTAGTATTTCTATCCATCTTCCAAATGCTTTAGAAGTATTACCATTTACTTATTTTTTTCGAGGTTTCTTTAGGGGGGGAAAAGTCCCCAATTTCCCACCATCCCATACTCAACCCAAATAACTGGGCTTTATGTCAGTATAATCCACAGAAGGGGAAGAAAAAACAATCTGATTTAGTAATTTAACTTCACTATTTCATACCTGGTATTTCATACCTATTATTGTATTCACCAGATAATACATTAGACCTAGACCACCTTTTGTTTCAATAGACTAAACAGAGGAAGAATAAACATAAGAATATTTTAATTTCATAAGGTAAACTATTAAGAAGCAAACAGGAGAAATAGAAACATCTGTAGAACTTGACAAAATGCTCAAGATGAATACAAATTAAGCACCTATGAGTACAAAATGTATACACGTATATTGGAGACATGGAAAATGAAAATAAAAAATATAAAGATGGGCATTAGGAAGCAAATAATCCTAATCTGTCAGTGTTGTTTGAAAAATAACTGAAAAAACATGTTCATTTAAAATAAAACCAAGTGCAATAAGCCACAGCACTAAATTTGTAATAGCCAATAAAGAATGCATCTGCTTTTGCATTATAAGAATCCCGAAGGCCACATTTAGGATTAAGGTGTAGGTAGAACTAGAGACCCCTATCCATTGCTATCTTTTTTACTGTGTCCTTTGTTCTATTTTTCTAGGGGCGAGATGGGATTCAATTTGATATGGAGTATACAATGTCACCAGGCCAAAGTGTTTGGAATTTATTATGAGGGCAACAGGAGTAACATGATCAGATCTGTATTTCAGCGAAATGAAGAGAGGGATGGAGGAAAGCAGCAGACTGGTTTAGGAGGCTGTTTCACCAAACCAGCTTAGGTACGATGAAGATAGAGTAACAGGAAGATAGAGAATAGATTAGGGAGATATTGGAGAGGTAGAATTGCTAAAAATGTTGAGAAGGGTAAACGGTATTCATTACATGCAGTCCCCGAGACAGGGAATATGAGATGGAAGTTTATCAGGTGGGGAACTGGACAGACAAAATGTCAGCTCACTTTTGGAACCAGTCAATAAAAACAAATTTACCCTGTTACACCAAAATGTAAGTGTATAGATGAGGTCTAAGGCCATTTTTAGAGATAAAGTCACTAAACGTGGTAGGTTCAAAAATGAATTCCAAAATAGTTGTGGACACACCAAAGCTTCTCAGTGCTGCCAGTGATTTAGCAAATATCCTTTATCTACTCAGCATTAAAAGGGTCAAACATTTCTTCCTTCAACAGTCTATTTACATACCTAGCAATTTAATAATCGCTAAATGATATACACAAATGATCCAGGGTGCTCTTTCCAATGGTAAGCTAAAAGGGCATGACGATATATTTGTTCATCCTTATCCATTAAATCGAGATACTTTAGCATCTTCAGCTGTAATTAATTTAGAAGTAGAGGACAGTTCAGGGGTAAGTACCAAGTTCACTCAAGAGAAGAAATAATGCATTCTTAAAGGACATAAGGGGCCAGGCAAAGTAAACATGTAGCATCATCAAAACGTTAACTACAAAACACAATTCCTTATGGCAAAAATTAGTAACTATTTTGGGGGTGAGGGGGGTGGGTGATAAAAAATGTTCTAAAATTGTGCTGAATATTCTAAAACCCAATGAACTATATACTTTAAATGGGTAAGTAGTATAGTAGTATAGTATGTGAATTATATCTCAATAAAGCTGTTATTTTAACAAATGAATGACTTTTTAATCCACTGATAGCAGATTTACATGCTTTAATTTTACATTAGACTTCTCAGACTTTGCTAGGTATCAAAACAAGGAGGAAAACAGAGAAAAAGTATAGTTTATTGGTACTTATGCCTAGCACAATTCAATTCAAATAAAATGGAACAGAGCAATTTATTTAATCTAATTGAGTATAACATATAAACAATTTTTTAAGTTTCTGTCTGTTTTACCATCATATGATTGTGTTCATGCAAGTTCAATCATCAAAACTGTCCTAAGCTTACATCATAGCACCACCTTTTATTTGATGTAAATTTTATTGTTAAATATATCTGGCTTTAGCAATGTAAACATTTGCTACAAGTAAACTTTAAAAGGTGAAAGTAAATGGTATTAATGAATAAATCAAAACAGAATTCAGCATCACCACATGATATAATTCAACAACACATTATATAATACTGTTTCAATAAGAACCACAACTTAATAAAGTTCACAAAATGGAAGCAGAAACAAAAAGTAATGTGTAAACTCCCAAAATAGTGTTAAAATACTGAAGTATATAGTGTAAAATGTATCTCAGAAAAACAAGGGGAAAAACAAAACCATGCTGTGAAAACCAAATTTGGTTTACTAGTTACATTAGTCATTTTATACTGCCAAGGCTTTTTAAAACGCATTCTCACAAAATGGTTTGTTTTCTATCTGCCTTTTTAAAAAATTATCACACTTAATCACATAAGTTGGGTACTTTTGGGAATTTCACATTTATTGTCAGTTGTGGGATTGTCACAAAAAAAAACTTATCTCTAAGCTGTTTTTCCAAGTGACCAAAAACATTAAATTACCTCATGAAAATTACCATATATAAAGTCAAATAATTCCTAAACAAATCATCATAAAAATAAATCTGCCTTAACAGAATAAGTACAGAAAAAGTGTAAATATAAGTGCTGAAAATCACAGAAAAAGAACAGGCAAAATGTTCACAGTTATCATTACTATTGATGATTTTGTTTACTTTCTAACTGAAATTAAGAAACAAGTTTTCGAAAGTCAGCATGGACATACAGTGCCACTTGGATTTGTCTACAATATACAAATGGTTATGTCCCTGTAGTATATGGCACTCTATTTTTACTCTTTTAACATAATTAAGTTATAAAGACCTCAAATTTCCAAAACCAGTTATAATAAATACTGTGGCTAGCAAAACAATTTTGTTCTTAATGCTCTTACATCGCAGCTTAATCTACAAACGTGAACATTTTTCCATGTTGTTTCAAACCACACTAGTACAAAGAGAGTCTAGAGAGATATCTCTGTTGGTTTCCACAGATGAACTGAAAAAGGGAAAAAATGGAAACTGAAATACTACTTCATCTTCTTCAACGCCCTTAACATGTTTAGCACTTCAAGCTGCACTGGACACAGCAAGTTTCTTCAAATGATCCATGAACACTTGTAAACTAACATCATCCGTGAGAATAGGTGCTCCAGACTCCTAGAAAAACAAAGATATTTGCTATGATTAAAACATAGTGTGATACTTTCAAATCTATCAGCAATGTATAAGCAAATGTTTAACAACCAAGGAAAGTTTATGCTATGAGATGAGATGACTCAGGATGGATGGAGGCCAGTCACCAGAAACATCAAACATGTGATGAGGGTTGGTGCTTTAAGACAGCCTCACCTGCAGGGACGGGAAAGGAGGAGCTGGAGATCGAGTTCAAACAGGCACAAAGGATTCAATCAATCATGCCTACAGAAAGGCGCCACCCAAAAAATCTCTGGATAACGAAGTTCAGTGGAGTTTCCCGGTTGACGAATACAGAAGGTGCCAAAATCATAATACTCAATATACACCGATACCAAAAGATGAATGCAAGTCATGTGTATACATTTGTTTGGCACCCCCAGTACATCGATGTGCCGAGAAGGTGACACACCCTGATTCCATGGGGAAAGGGCACAGAAGCTGTGTACCTGGGACCCTCTCAGACCTCACTCTGTCTCTTCATTTAGCTGGTCCTAATTTGTAACCTTTATAATAAAACTGTGACCATAAATAAGGTGTTTCCTAGGTTCTATGAGTTGTTCTAGCGAATTACTGAACGTGAGAGAAGGGCATGTGAACCTCCTACACACACACGGATTTGTAGCCAGTTGGCTGAAGTGTGAGTACCTGGGATCCTACCTGCAGTGGACATCTAAAGTTGTGCAGGCCCTCTTGCTGTGGACCGTGTCCTTTAACTTGTGAGGTCTGAACTAACTCCAAGTGGTCAGCACCATATCTGTACTGCAATTTACCTATTGGTGTTAGAGTAGGTCCATACTCAACCTTCTCTTTAAAGTAGCGTTAATTTTCTTGAAGGTATTGGTGCTTTCATCAGTACTAAGGAGTAAGTCTCCTTCTTGCACCCTGTGTACTAAAACTCCAACTGCACATTTTTAACAGAAATGCCAGCAGGAAGGAAGCAAACACATCATTTTTTAAATAAACTATGCTTATAAGTTATCAAGTCATTTTAATTGATCTCTGCAGGTTCTATAGAATTAACAAGATTTACTGAAAATTCCTAACTTCTATTTTAATGAAAACAGTGTTGATAGAAGGACTCTGGTAATCCAACCCATTAATAATGAAATTTTATTATAGCAAGAGATATATTTTATATCAGGATTTTTAGATTGTTCACCTGATATTGAAGTTATTTATTATTAATTGACAAGTATGTAAAGTCTAAAACAGAAATTAAGTAATTTTCAGAGGAGATCAGCAAGTTAGTGGCAAATGTGAGATGAGAATTTATTAGCTCCTGTGGTTCTAGAATGGCATAGCCAGACATGCCATACCACTCCTGAAAAAAGGAAATTCAGTTTTATTATGTGTTTTTATATGTTAATTCATAAGACCTTGCAAACCTTACTAATGAAGGGAGGCAACAGCACTAGGATAGAGAGCTTCTTTGAGTTTGGAGCCAGACTGCCTGGGCTCAAATCCTGGCTCTGCCACTTACTGCCTGTGTGACTTTGAGGAAGCTACTTAACCTCTCTGTCTCAGCTTCCTCATCTGTAAAATAAAGACAATAACAGGACCTATTTCACATGGTGGTTGGAATGATTAAGTGAGTTAAACTGTGTAAAGCAAATAGAACAATACCTGGCACACAGAGTAGCCATACAACATGTTTTAGCTGTTATTATTACCTCTTTTGAAAACTCTATTATTTTATAACACTGAAATACATTTCCTTAGTCTACATTTATAGTTAACACAGAGAAGCAAAGGTCTCAAGAATGTGACAACCTAATAATAACCTGGTAGCTCTTACTTTTTTCTTCCTATAATTATACCTGATATTTTTCATTTGTACATATTTTCCACCTCAATTCACTCAACCCCAGATCTACTTTTCTAGTCAAGCCAAAAAATTCACATATGGATTTTCTAATTTATGTAGTAGAAGATCTTATTTGAAATTATAAGTACTAATGCTCAATTCAATCTTATCAAAAATTTGCATTGAGTTGATCTCAATCTTTTTTTTTTTTTTCAATTTTTCAAATGCACTCTTTTTCTCTTTGAAATGCCGTGTTTCCCCGAAGATAAGACTGGGTCTTATATTAATTTTTGCTCCATTAGGGCAAAGGTATGTCCATTAGGGCAAATTTTCAAGATATGTCTTATTTTTTTCTTGTACAACAATCTACATTTATTCAAATACAGTCATGTCATCTTCTCCTGGAACATCGTCATAACATACTAAACGCGTCCGTTTGGCTGAGATTTTAACCGGGGCTTATTTTCAGGGTAGGTCTTATTTTCGGGGAAACACGGTCTATCTAAGGTTAGGCAGATAGGTCCAACCTGTATGTGATCTAGTACAGGAGGTACCACCTGCCTCCTTCCCAATACTTTACTCCCGATACGTTGTGCTGGTGATCACACTGTCTCCTTCTGAGGACCTTAAACATCTCCAAGGCGTTCTTTTGTGTGCCTCCATTAGCTCCTTACATTTAGTCTACAAGTTCTGTACCCTAACCCTAATAATAATCATCCTTCTATCCTACTATTCAAACTCAGAATATTTCTGCAAAAGAATCATTTATACTTATAACTTCCATTTCTTTACCACCTACTAATTCTTCGCAATCAATTTTCTACTCAAATACCACGTTAAAAACCACTTACCACACAGGCCACAAAGGACCCCCTAGTCATCAAATCCATCTACCTTTTTTCAGTCTTCACCTTCCTATTGAAATAATTCTACTTATTGAAATAATAACCATTCAAGTATCTGCAGCAGCTTGGTGTTTGTTACCCCCATCTTCTTCCTTCTACAAAACCCTCCCTCACCTGTTACAACATGGTATTCTTTTCGTTTTCCCTCCACCTCTCTGATTATTTATAAAATATTCCTACCACTCATACTTCAAGGTTTTATCTCATGCCTCTTTTGCCTCTCTCTCCTTGAACAAACATGCACTGTGATGACTTTAAGTATCACCTTTCTACAGTCAACTTTCCCCTCCTTTCCCTGATCACCAAACACAAATTTGCAACAGCTGGCTCAATATGGACATCTAGATGGTATCTCAAACTCAGTGTGTCTCAAGTCAAACATTTCCTCTCCATTCTCCCACTTCTGGCACCTGTTCTCCTAGTTACCTAGTTATCGTTACTGTTGATGATTTTGTTTACATTCTAACTGAAATTAAGAAACAAGTTTTCAAAAGTAACACATCCCCAAATTACTTTGTTCTCCCTCAACTATTTCTTTTTTTAAAAGTTCAAACCTACAGACAAGTTAAAAGTACAATAAACAGCACATAGTCTATACCTAAATTCACTGATTAACATTTTGCCACATTTGCTTTATGTTTCTGTATATTTTCCTTTTCTTTTTCTTCTTCTTGAATCATTTCTGTAAGTTGAAGACATCATGACATTTTACCCTCATACACTTTAGGATATATCTCCTAAGATCAAGGACAATCTCCTACATAACCACAACGCCATTATCACACTCAAGAAATGTGGTAATATTGTACTAGTATCTGACATATACTCCACTCAAATTTCACAAATCATCCCAATTATAGTTCTCTCCCCCTCAAATCCAGAGCC
This sequence comes from Rhinolophus sinicus, assembly GCF_057876585.1. Lineage (NCBI taxonomy): Eukaryota > Metazoa > Chordata > Mammalia > Chiroptera > Rhinolophidae > Rhinolophus > Rhinolophus sinicus. The sequence goes on along the minus strand of NC_142503.1, from coordinate 115,150,816 downwards.
CAATCAGAATTCAGATTTTGTGTACAGCTGTCTTGCCCTGGAATAACTTTTATTTTCCTGCAGCTTCTAATCAAGTCCCATTGTTGTCTACTATAGAAACATCTCCCAAATCGATTCCTTTTCACTACCTTGCATTCATTTCTTCTAACTTGGATTACTTCAACAGATATAGCTTTAATCTATAGACTGCTCCCAATTAATCTTACCACTCAACTATATTATCGAAGACTCAAATTCACTCTTCTGTCCAAAAACATCTAATAACGTCCTATCATTTAACCAATAAAGACTCCTCAGTCCTCCACCGGGTATTCAAAATCCTCCACCACATGGTCAGATGACACATTTCCAGCTTGTCTTCTACTGTTCATCCCTACATGTACTCTACTTCAGCCATACCACCCTCTACCTAGAATTTCCTTTCTCATGTAATTTCCAACTATTGGCTACAAATAATAATCATTCTAAAAGGAAATGTCCCTTTTTCTGAGCTGTTTTCCGATCACACACCCTCTCCTGCTGCCACCATGTGACTTCCTCCTCTCTTCCTCTTCTAACCTCTGTAATACTTTACGTCTTTCTAAAAGCACATATCCCATTTTGCCTTGTATTTTAATTCCTTAGGTATGTATGTTTATCTTCAATAATAGTCGACAAGCTCTTCAAAAGCAGCAATGATTGCTGTGTACCCTAAAGTACCAATATCGATAAATGTTGATATATTGTACCAAGAGGTAAAGCATCTACCCAATTAAAATATATTAATAATGATTTTCCAGGCCTCCATCCTCTCCTACTCAACTACAGTCCCTACCTCTCCTGGCTGACTATGGCCTTTTGAGGTTCATGGCCTAGCATCAAGTTTAAATCATCACTTCTACCTTATACATTTTATTGCTTTTTTCTCAAGGGTGTGGTACTAAATTTGAAATATAAAAGAGTTCTATCTATTTCATATGATCACTTTTTTTCCTACTGTGCCACCAAATACTAATTCTATTTTCTACTCCTACTTTTTCATTATTTTTCCAGGAGAAAGTGTTACCAAATACATAGGAAAAAATGTAGCTCTCAGTGAAATAATAAACTATAAATACACAAAGAAATAACTTCCAAGATCTGCTATTTACACTTACCTGTCCCCAGGCATACATGTTATTATGAGTCTGTGAAGGGTTGACTTTTGAAAGCAGAAAACGGGCCTTAAAAGCAAAGAAATAACATTATCCATCAAAAATAGACTTAGTCGATATAAGTTAAACAAATACATTATGCCATCTAAAATCAATTTTATTTAATATGTTGTGGTTAAAATTAATCTCAGTGAAATGTAACTTTTTAAAAAATGAACTAAATTTTGAAATATGTAGGCCACTATATGTTACAAATAAATAATAAATGCACCCTCTTCTCTCCAAATCATACATTTATATTAATCACAAATAATAAATTGTTGAATCTAAAACTAAGCATATAAAAATTATGTGTGCCACAATTATGACAAAGCTAGTGTGAAATTTACTAAACATTTGGTCTGAAACATCATCAGAGGTTTGAAGTTCCAAAAAATGATAAAAATAAAAACCATGAAAATCTATATATTCTGTTTCTTTAAACAATGACTCTCAAACTTTTTTAAACTATAGGCTATATACTATGAGACAACCTACACAACATTTTACCCGTCTATCTACTATGCCTTATCATAATTTAAAAAAAAAAAAAACAGAATAAAAGAGGAAAACAGCACTGCACATGGTGAGACATCAATGAGAGAAACAGCCATAAATTATTATTTCATATTGGAAGAACACAGGCACTCTTATCGTCTGAAATTTAGTACCATACAAAATCTTTTTCTACTCTATATAAGTTACACAGTTTAACACAAGACAACTGGCTCTAGAGTCAGAACATGTGGATTCAAATCCCACTTCCTCCATTTACTGTGTTTCTTGGGCCACAAGTAACCTAAGTCTCAGTCTTATTATCTGTATAATGGAGATAATAGGACTATTATGACGATCGAGTGAGATAAGGTACGTAAAGTGCTATCGGCTTGGCAAATTCTCAATACATGGTAGCTATTATAAATATAATAAAACCCTAATAATAATTGCTATCATTTCTGAAGAACAGTTACTGATATTTACTACCTACTCTGTAATATTGTGCTAGGCACAAGGAACACAGCAAAAAACAAAGCATGACCCACCTTAAAAGAGAAGTAAAATAAACTTCTAACAACTTATAATCAGTTTAACACAACTCAAAGAAGAATTACAAGGAAGAACTAAAAAGAGTTTTAAGAATGTTAAGGGGTCCAACCTAGACTTTGGAAAGGCCCAAAAGGGTCGTGTGTACATGTGGATAAGTACCTTATTTAATCCTCATAATTCTACAAACCACAAAGCCTTTTATAATGACATAGTACTTTCCTCTTACATGACATTTTCTACAAAACTGGAATGACAGAATGAGGAAAACAGGAAATATTACATGACCACAAACTTCATATGCATAGACTTAATCAGGAAATAACGGCTTTAAGAAAAGTACACTACGTTATTTCCCGAGCTGTCCATGTCTCCTTGCTCAGCTGAAGTTAGCGTTCCATGATGATACTCTCCTGGTTATGAGAGCTGGGCTGGAGGCAGAAAATGAGAGAAACTGCCAGCTTCAGGCAACTAGTCAATAATCTCATCGCTCCGCTCTCAAAGCTAAGGCAGAAAGCAAGCATACCTTCTGCTGGATCCATCATCTCCTGCCTATCCCCTTCCTCTTTCATTTACCTGGTGAAGCAGTCTATTCAAATTAAAGTCAGAAAGCAGGTAGGAACATCTCACTGCAAAAGCAGTAACAAATACACACAACTAACAGTACTTACCTGGCTGCCCCCATGTTCGGTGTCGATGTATCTTGGCATTGGAAACCGGGAGTGAAGAATCTCCTGGGCATCATCCACTGGGGCTTGCAGAAGGTGGCGGAAGTTTTCATATTCTGGCATGTCTTGGTATCCTGACTTGCGCCACTGGGCTATGGTCTAATTTTAAAACAATTAAAGGAACTATTATTTTTAATTTGTTACCCATCTAAAAATTCTAAAAGAAGATATTTTTCAAAGGAAGAAATTTTTGGAAAAATAAGAAAATTATAGAATATCATTTCATTTATCTCAATTTTTAAAGTTAAGAATACTAATTTCTGTATTCTTGAGTAAATAGATGCAAAATTAGTATATTTCTTCTCCTTTAAAAATAAAAAATAATAATTACACCAGAAAAGTTAAAAATCCTATACTTATCAAATTAATGTTGGCTAAAAGCTATTTACCTAAGCTTATGATAAATGAGGGGAATTTTTGTTACTGAAGATCTCCCAGAGACTTCTAAATTAATGACCTACTATTATGAAATGTTTACCAATGAAGTCACATTCTGACAAGATATATCAACACAAAAATTTTAATAATAATAGCAATAATATTACAAAGATAATATACTTTTAGAAGAGCATCTGAATCAATTATTTTATTAAGGTAAATGTCTCCAAAAACCATTTAATTAAATCACCCAAAAATTTAAGCATGGCTTAGTTTTAAGTTAAGTGAATCAGTCAACATATGCTCTATACCGTTTTATATCTCTGTATTTAATAGAGAATAGGCGTCTGCATTTCTGATTTCTCCTTTAAGCACATTAACAAGCTATTTGAAGACACAAACATTATCAAAAAACAAATGGAAGAAGCAAAAAACCTAGCGGTAAATAAAACACCAGCCACAGAGTGAAGGGAAAACATTTGACTGCACCTCCATGCACAGCTTTAAATGCTAGGCCATCTTACCTCACCATGATAAATCAAAATCTGGAAGAACGTGTCCATGAGAAGAATGCGATCTGCAAGAATGCTGCTGCTATCAAGGAGAACCGGCTAACGTGAAGGAGAAAATGAGAAAGGAGGAAGAAGAAAAAATAAATTACTCAAAGACACAAAAGATCATTCCAGGATCTATTCATTTAAATTTTTTAAGTTTTAAATTTATAACATATTACTTAAAACCTCTTGCTAATAGGAATTCCCATGGCATATTCTAAGTTAATTTTCTGAGAAGTCTCTAAACTGAGGCAACAATTGAAAAATAGAGTCATGAGAAAATCGAGGCTTACAGTGAGTACTGAGAGAGGAAAGGTGGGGTACAGCAAATGTGGGGCAGACGGAAAAATTGGAACTATGAAATGAAAGGGAGTGGCCTGAACTAGTGACATCAATTTGGGTATCATGTGCATGAAAATGGTAGTCAAAGCTGGGGGATTAGACCATATCACTCAGAGAGAGGGAAGACAGAGAAAAGGCCAGAGATAGAGTCCTGGAGTGTGACAACACTTAGAGGTCTGAAAGGGAGAAGCCAGCAAAAGGAGACTGAGAAGAACGAGGTAGTGAGTAGGAGGAAAACCAGCAGGAACTGTAGGTGTCAGTGAAGTCTGGAGCAAAGGATTGTAAGGCGAGTACTCACTAGGAAAATACCATTGAGAGTTCTGGCAAGAAGTACAACACTGGTAGCCTTGATAAGAGCTGTTTCAGTATGATGATAGGGGCAAGAGTCTGACTTGCACAGGCTAAGAAAATATGAGGTGAGAAAGTGCAGACAACAAGTAACTTCTGAGTTTAGCTGTGACCAGGACCAGAGAAATGGGGTGTCAATTAGAAAAAATGTGAGGTTGAGGGTTTCTTTTTGTTTATTTTAACATGGTGCTGTTAACGCTTCTATATTAATAAGAATGATCCAGAGAGAAAAATTATAATGCAAGAAAGAAAGACGGTAACTCCAAAAGCAAAGCCTTAAGAAAATGAAGCTAATGGGATTCATGGAATAAATGGAAAGGTTGGATTTTGACAGGAGAGGCACTAGGGATGGTGGGATTCCAATTTTCTTCTAAACACCATTCTACATTTTCCAAATGTCTACAATTTACATATATTACTCTGAGATTTTTTTACAGTTATTTCTTAAACTTTCTTTCCTGATTCAAATAATTAAGAGACAGCTAGATCAACATATTAAAAATACATTTTTCCTATAAAAGTCGAAACCATGAAGTAAGTTACTAAAACAATTATAGTAACAAAATAAAACATTTTACCTTCAATTATTTACAAAATAGTAAAGGCATCATGAGGGATCATTAATTAAGATATTATAAATATTCTCTTTATACTGACTTTTCCAAAAGTATTAATTTCAAATACACTTTTTTTAAAATATACTTTTAAGTAGTAAAACAGATAATTTTGACTACAGAACGAAAAAAAAACAGCAGTTTATTTGATAATAGGTTAAAAAATAAGTGGGACAGTTTGGTAAGGAGGCTAAATGAATACTTTATCCTTTTTCTAAGTATACAGCTTTATGATCAACTGTATCTTATATTCAAAAAAGACTCGAGGAAAATGAGATTATATTAAAGCAAGAGGCTTTGTTCGGACACTAAACTCTGGAATAAGCTACAAATTCTAGAATTATCATCACCTCCAGACACTGTTAAAGACATAAGAATCCTAAGTCCTACAGGAATTGAACAACCAAACGATTGGAAAAAATGACCTTAAAAGTCTCTTCCACTTTATTATTTCATTATTTTGTTAATGGTTTCCTAATATAGCCTAGCATAGTGTCTAGCACACAATAAGCACTCCTATGTATTTTGAAGTGAATATGTGAGTAACTTAAGATAATTATTAGTGAATTAAATTCTTATATTTAGTAACTATTTCAAGACAAAGTTGTTTCCACTTTTTAATGGCACAAATCACAGTAACAAAGCCAATTTTTTTTAAAGTCCCTCTTACCTCTGGTGGTCCACTAAAAGAATACGCATACAGAATAGGCTGAATCATGATTAGAGACTGAGTCAGATCTTGACGCATAAAATGGTGACGATAGTATGAACTCTCATCAGGACTATTGTTAAAAATTTGCAAGAAAGGAGATCTTCTTAAATGAAACATAAACTGTAAGATAAAACGTGAGATAGCTTTTACTGATTTTCATATTACAATAGTTTACTATTATAGACAGCATTTGATTATAACTACTAAACCCACAGTGAAACCAGTTATAATAACATTCTCAATTGTATTCCTCAGAATCTTACTCGTGATATTTCAGTTACTTGAAAATATAATTCAACAATAAAAAAAGTAAAGCAAAAGAGGTGACTCAAAAGAAAAACAAGAATAAACAAAAACCTCTAGCTGAGTTCTAAGTTATTCAGAGGCTGACGCCAGTTGGTACATCATCAGCATTCTTTTTGTTCCTCATGTCTCTGGCCACGTCTCCAGGTTTTTTTATTACTACTCATTACCACCAACAAAAAACTAAGAGAACATAAAAATAGATTAGCAGATTTTCTTTTTGTATAGCTCCCAAAAATTGCACTGGAAAGGGCCTGCACTGGTTTATTTTAAAAGGACTCACATATACTCAATTTGTTATCTCTAAGTATCCTGCTTCCCTAAAAATAAGACCTAGCCGGACAATCAGCTCTAATGCGTCCTTTGGAGCAAAAATTAATGTAAGATCTGGTATTTATTATATTATATATTATATTATATCATATCACATCACAGCATATCATATATTATATTATACCCGGTCTTATATTATAGTAAAATAAGACTGGGTCTTGTATTAATTTTTGTTCCAAGACACATTGGAGCTGATTGTCCAGCTAGGTTTTATTTTCTGGGAAGCATGGTAACATTTTCTACACTTTGTTTCATTTATTCTTTCTCCTTTCACTTTCGCCTCTTCCACATGAAAGAGATCAGAAAGGGGGAGAGTCAGGCCTGAATGAAGGAGAGCTACACTGTCCTGATACAACACTGAGACCCTGATACAATCAATAGGATCAGCTCCGAAGTACTCCCATTTGTCTTTGCCGTTATTTCTCTCACCTCCCTCAGTCCTCTGGTCTCAAGTACCTACATGTTGCTCCCTGGCCTGGGACTCACTCCACAGATCTCTCCCAAAACATGAAATTCTCATTCCTTTTCTTTTTGTAATGATCCATAGTACCTTGACAGGCTCTCTCATCCCTTTACCACTTCAAGCCATTCCTGTTTATTCACAGGAATGTGTAATTGGTAAATTTGGGGTTAAATATTTGAGATGAAGATCTCCCTTGAATTTAGTCTATGCCACCTTTTAGAACATCATCAGGCTTTGAAAATCCAAAGACAAAAGTATTTCCGGGTTCTCTGGTCTCCATATCCAGTAGAGGGGAAAGATGGGATGCCCATATTTCTCAGAATCTAAAAGCCTAAAGAGCATTTAATTAAGTACTTGGACTAATGCCCTCACTCCATTTCCTATTAGTTTCTGCTATGAAGAGGCGGCCTGAGAATTCCCAAAACAGAAAGGGTTTTTGCCTGCCTTAAGACAAGTGGACTCTGCCTTTTTCTAGTTCTCCAAAACCTCAACAGAAGTTTGGGAAAGTCTCTCTCCATAAACAAGGAGCTTCTAGGTCACAGATCAATAAAAGATTATGCAAAAAAAATGTAAGAGGAACTCTAAAAAGAAAGTCGAGGCTTTAAACAAAGTTTTCATGGTTAAAAATTAGAATTTCCACATCTCAATATTAATCATCCTCCCAGGCTAAGTTATAATACCACCTTTTCTATAAATATGTATCCAACAATCAGTTTGAAAGGATCCCTTTAAGTTTACTTTAAATTCTGTGTATCTGTCACAGCATTCCTCACTTTCTGTTATGTGTTGTTTATGTATATTTCAGATTTCACCCTTCAAATTGAAAGCTCCTTGAAAATGGGATTCATGTCTGTCATCTTTATTCTCCTACAGTTCCTTGCACACAGCACTTAGTTGAATAATTACCTCTGTTACTTATTATATAAACAACCTACACTTTTAAAAATATCTATTAAAACAATAGCTAGAGGGATAGAGTCCACTGCCCAAGTGAAAAAGTTTCTGTACGATAAATCAAATTAGCTTATTTTCTATTTATCTGGTATGTCCCGATAAAACTGTTCTCCGGTCATGATACCATGCTGCGAGATTAGTTGACTGGTAAAATTACTTCAAATGAAATTCTTTTGGTACCAGTATACTTAGATCCCTTATATCAGATGGAAAGCTAATCTGCCCTATACCTAATTCTACTCCACAGTATGGTTCTAGTGTAAGTTTCTACTCACCCCAAACAAATGACTATTTGCAAGGCTAACATAAAAATACTATATACTTTTTTCACTGACTACCTACAGAACAATATTAATTTCTTAAGCTATCCCAAAACTTAACTACCAAAAGAATAACCCAATATGATAGATTCTGTAAGATGAATAATAAAAGACAAATGACAAGAAAAATGAGACCCAAGCCTATTGTCAACACAAAGAAAAGAACATAAAACTTCTACTTACTCACCTGTGGATAAAGGGAGAAAGTTTCTGAAAATCTGAAGGAACTTGGATCATCTTTGTGATACTCTCCAAATTTCTGACACTGAATAAAATACAACATGTTAGTTATTACTTCCTGGCAGAGAATTAAAACTGTTGCTTATACATATTCTATTTTAAAGTGTTATTACCCTGTAGGAGGCAAATACTTGATATAGGATAAAATTAGATTACTTATAGACTTACCAAGAGACTGATTACAACCAAAAAAATACTGAATTTCAAAGAAAAATTCAAAGAAAATCTGAATTTCAAAAGTAAGTAATACCCTGCTCCAATACAGTAACAACTCATCTTTACATGTCTGGATTTTTTCAAACTATCTTTGATAGCTCTTAAATAATGACCAAAAGAGCTCAACATGTGCCCCCTAATATTGTACCTAAGAAAAGACAACAGCCAATGACAGGAAGATACATTATCAAAATATCATAGTAGCACACAGTGGTACAAAATATCATACAAAAGCAAGTTGCTGTATGAAATTTGGCACACCAGAAACAATACCAAAAAGAAGGACAGATTGAGGAAAATAAAATCAGAGACCGACAAACTGGTAAATAAAGAAGAAATACAAAGGCAGAAATTAGAAGGAAATAAAGAAGACACATACTCTGGCAAGAGAGAAGAAGGTCCTCTATGATAATGGGACCAAAGGCATCTAAATAATTGAGAAAATCCACATGAAAAAGTGCTTAGCACAATGACTGACACTAAGCACTCAATAAATGTTAACTTCCTCTCCCTGTTCTTGAGCAAACAAAGTCTCTGCTCCGAAAAGTTTTTATATAACTGGCCTATTTCCTGACAATGTTTATCATAGTAGTTGCACATGATCAAGGGAAAAACTAAAAAGAAAAAAATAACAAAGGGCTCACTGCTAGAAGTAGTGCCAAACTTTTGCTGGAATGTTCAACTATATCATTTATGTATTTATCTATGCCTTACAGAACACATAAAAGGCATAATTGATTTGATCACATTTTTGGCTTCCAGGAAAAGTCATTTCAGAACCAGTTATCCAAAAGATAGAAATGCTATAGTTGTAGAATGAATCCTCAGAAAACAGATCTTGGTATCTGGGAGTAAGAGTTTGGCAGTCTTTAATGCCCCCTAATTATACATCACTGATGAAATTTACAGATTAAGATAATAATCTTCACTGTCTAATATCACAACCACCAGCAATGTGGCAATTTAAAGAAAGTAAAATTAAAGAAAAATTCAGTTCCTCAGTTGCATTAGCCATATTTCAGTTGCTCCACAGCTACATGTGGGTAGCAGTTCCATAATGGACAATGCAGACGATAGATATTTCCACCACTGCAGAAAGCTCTCCTGGACAGTACAGATCTGGAATATCAAATATACTTGAAAAGATCTAGACTATCAAATACACCGAAAAAAATTTGTGAAAGAGCCGACATGTCATGCATTACTCAGAACTATTGATCACATTATATTAGATACACACATTTTAAATTGCGCCTAGGATTCTGTTAAAAGAATTAGGCAAATCTGATATTATGGTTAATGATGACAACAAAAAGATTGCTGACTTTTATGCTCGGGTAATTTGGATACCCAAAAGGTTAATTTCCAGAGTAGGATGTATCTGATACTTATGTCCAAAATTTTTGCTTTTATTATGAATTTTTTCCTGTCATTAAATACTCTATTACTTCATTTTTAATGGCTGACTAGCATTCCACTTATTGATATATATACTATAACTATCTTAACTAATCCTTCATTATTAGCATTTACATTAGTCCTATTATATCTTTAGGATAAATTCGTAGAGGCAGAATTTCTGAGTAAAAGGTAGTTTTCAAGGTTCTGATATATATCACCAACTGCCCTCTATATATAAGGCTATACAGAGATTTACAGTTGTACAGATTCATACACCAATCTACAAGCTATGAAGCTGTCCATCTCCCTAAATACTAACCAACTCTAAGCATTATCCTGTTTTTGTCATGTTTACCAGTTTGACAGATAAAAATTGTTGTCTTGTTCTATTTTACTTTGATTATAAGATTGGCAATGTTTTCATGTTTACTAGTCACTTGCATTCCTTCTTTTGTTAGTTCCTTATTCATGACCTTTGCTCATTTTTTGCCCAAATCTTACTGATTTGTAAAATCTCTTACACATGAAAAATTTCACATTCTATCATTCATATAACAATAAACAAATGATATAGTCTATACCACAGACAACATAAAATTTGTATAATAAACACAAACATAAAAAAAAAAATAAACACAAACATAAATTTCTAATCTTTCAGCTACTTCCTAAAAATTTATCTGAACTTATCAAATGCCCTAGCATTAATTTATCATGAGGAGTAATTTTTATTTAAAACCCAGCCAAAACACTCATGAGAAAAAAAACTGATGCATAAAGGATCTACCAAAGATCCACTGTTTGAGTTCTTCAGAAGTAATATGATTGGGCAGACAAAGCAACAATAACACAGTTTTCTTGAGGTAAATGACAACACTGCAAGAAGGCTATTCCTGTCTTTAATACAGTAATAATTTATGCATCAAAGCAGCCCTATGAAAGGGCCCTAAGGATCACAGTCTAAGCTCTGTAAGAAAACGGTAATGGTAAAAACAGAATAACTAAAGGGCTTGGTCCCACCGGTGTAGCAAGAAAAAACCTGGCTGGGGTAAATACTACAAGGAAAGCCCTGAGTATCTTAAACAAGAGAGATCTCCTGGGCCAGGTCTAATCAGATGAAGTGTTTATCCACTGGGCTAGCTGCACAGCTAAAGGAAGAATACAATTAATGGTTAGTGGGTAAACCAAAGGTCAAAAATGAAATAAAAATCAAATATCAATCTTAAGTTGTAAGAGAATGTCATTCAATAGAAAGGTCAAGAGTCAAAAAGGTAAGGAGCAAACCCATGAAGGTGAACACAAAAATGACCCAAACAAGAGACAGAATGGAGGTGGCAAACAGTGTGTTGGTGCCGGTATCCTAAGTGATGCCAACCACGGGGAGCAAAGGCTTATATTAAAGGTGTCAGAAGCAAATGTGGTACCAGCACCAATGTGGCCCTATAATGCCCGTTATCTAAAAATCAGTTCTTAAATAGATGTTTATTTTTAACTTAAACTACTCTGAATCATCAAGGGAAAAAAAACAATGATATTCACTATGCCAAATCAAAGCAAAGAAATTTGTTAGTATAATTTCATAGCTTTTTCACTAGGAATAAACTTAGAGAAAAGTGTAGTACCTGAAAGGTATTAACCCTTTCTCTATTCGTGTTGCTATTAGGTTGGTCCAAAAGTAATTACGGTTTTTGCAATTATTTTTAACCGTTTAAACCGCGATTACTTTTGCACCAACCTAATAGCATCGTTATAGGTGAAAATTCAACAGTATGGAATCAGTACAAAAAAATGAAACTATACTTATTAGCTACTTAGAATAACTTCTTATAACTAGGGTTCATTTGTCATCACCTGAAGCTTCACTTCAATTGTACACTAATTTGATTCCATCAATTAAAGAAAAGAATGTAAAGATCACATTCTCACCACTTCTACCATCTATGAGGGGTTCTTATTCACTAGGGTTTCTATAAGAGACTGAATTTTAAAAAAATGGTTTTTTGAGCTTTGCATACCAAAGGATACCAGCCACAGTGATGGACAGTTGCCAAGTTATCCTGTTAGCAATTTCTTCAGAGATCCTCCAGTCCCATGTGGCAGTATGCAGCAGGACTGTTCACTTGGATATCTTCTTTTTTAGTTTTGCACACAAGGGTGCACACAGACAGTCGGTGAAAGTTGTCTTGCACAGGAAGCAGTGCGGTAATCTGACAACATCAGCCTCTCCCTCTCAAATGACCTCCACCACTTCCTCTTACACACAGTTGCCAACTGACTCAGGAGAACAGACAATCTCTACTGTTGTGACAGAAGATCAGAGGAAGTTTCATCGTGCCCTGACTCACCTGTCCTCTAGCCCCAGCAGCCTTGCTGCTGCTGGAAACGCTGCAAACTGCAGAATGTGTAGATTAGAAGTGAAATATACTGTGAGGTTTCTGGAACTGTGTACCCTTTGCAAGTAGTTCATTTTGTTATTTACAAGGCCATTCTATTTTATATTTTATTAGTGTTTGTGTTTTATAAGCATGTCAAACAATATGACAATTTCTGAAGGTGAAGTGTGAGGTAGGAGAGAAGGATTCTAGAAATAAACCTACAGAGAATTCCAAAGAATTACAATCTTCTGAGTCATTTCTTGCTACTCTCATGCAACAAGGGACACAGAAAAAGTTCAACTTCACAATGAAAGCTACTTATCAGTGATTTTTACATGGGCTGATAACCCAAGTTGTACTATTCAATTTTGTGTCATATGTAATAATCTACAAATGCAGTAATAGCTCCAGAAAAATGGAAAGAGCACTACAATTCACAGCCATCTGACAAATAAAAGTGCTGATTCCTTCAAACAGCTTTTAGAACCTCAGAACAAGAAAGCATTTGTTAAAGTCACATTCAGTGAGAAGGCTCGGGAAGCTATTTCAGAGCACAACTTATCACCCATAAAAGAAAAAGGCACACAGTTGGTGAGAAACTAAAAAGGCCAACATGTAAAATTACACTAAATAAAATGATGGGACAAGATACAATCTGAGAAACTGAAAAAGTTCCATCTTAATATAACAAGTGAATGTACTGATGACGTGTCACATGATGCAGAGAGTTTTGTGTAATAATAAAAATAAGAAAAATAACAGCTTCTCTATTCAGGTTGATGAATCAACAGATTTCACCAACGTCATGTCAAGTTGCTAAATGATAGTGAAATTCAAGAAAACTTTTCTGCTGCCCTAAGCAAGCAAAGATGAAAATATATTTAATGTTCTATCTTCTTATCTCGAAACAAAAGGTCTATCTTGGAGGAACTGTGTTGGCATTTGTACTGATGGTGTACAATCAATGGTTGACTCTATGACAGGTATTATGTCTCTTGTTAAAAAGAAAAGGATACGCTGATGCTGTCATAACACTGCTTTCTTCACAGACAGGTGCCAGGAGAAAAACACTCTTGGGGATTAAATGAAAAAAAGCTCTGAATGATTCTATAAAAATGACTAACTTTATTAAACAAACACTAGTTCACTCAAGAATGTTTTAAAAACTACATGAAAATCTAGACACAGAGCACAAAAGCCTCCTGCTACAAACAGAAACCCAATAGCTTCGCAGAAAGAGTTCTCAACAGGGTGTTTGAGCTGAAGACTCAGCTAAAGAATTAAAGAAGCACTTTCAAAGAAATGATAGGTCAGAGTTTGCTGAGTAAAAGTGGAACATTAGGAAAAGAACTTAAGCATTCTAGGTTATAATGTAAGTAGTAAGTTCCTGAAATGCTAACCATCATTATCAATAACGACTAACACACATTTTGGTAACCTAGATCTAAATAATCAACACTTGTCTGTATTTTTCTATAATTGTATTGTGTATAATTTTTATATTCCAATGAATTTCTCTTAAAAATTTCCATTAAAATGAAAACAGAAAACTAAAACCATAGCAGTGAACAAAAATACGCAAAAAAAAAAAAAAACAGCAAAAACAGTTACAGTGATTAAGTATTGTATTTAAAATTAATTTGGTAGCAGCCAAAAGAAAAAAATAATAGGTTACATAATTGTCATTTTCATTTTAAGGAAGAAAGGCATTTTAGTTCACCAGAAAATAAATTCTACTATTCATTATTATGCCTTACTCAGAAACTTGACTAGCAGTCCCTCATTCAGTTACACTATTAACTACTTTGAAAGAGATTACCAGCAACAAGGATTTACTACAAATAAAAGCAGAAGAATTTAGAAAAGCGTGATGTTCCCTTCTTACCAGTCGAATAAGCTGTCTGTCCAGCCACCTAAGCACATCTGGTCCTTCCTCTGTTTCTGCTCTATATATCGCCAGCCTGGCCATGAGAATGGCAGCTGCCTCCTGGTCAAAAGATGCAGCAATGCTTTGAATTTGAGTTTGAGCATCTGCCCAGCTAAAGAGAAAAAAAAAACAAAGAAATGCTGATGAATATTTATAATCAGAGTATCATAGTTGGCTATCACATAGATTTAAATTTAAAAAGCACAGAAAATTACTCCAATATTTCAAAATTCCAATGTTACTTAGAAAAAATAGCATTTTTTTAAAAATCACTAACGGCAGTTTCATTACATTATTTTGCAGAAAATTAATCCAAACCTAAAGAAATCTTCTATAGTAACTGTAAAGGGAGATCTCCAAACTGTTCCTTAAAACATGAAGATTTTTACAAAAAAAAATAATAGTGTAGGCCTGTGCATGTACATGTGCACATAGATACACAAGTCCATCAGAGTTTAAAATTATATTTCTTTAATTTTGTAAAAGCAGAACTATGGAAACATAAAAACAAAGGTTTTCTGACAAGTAATTCTCATTTACTAAACTGGAAAATGAGTAAAATATAAGAATATTTTTTCTCATTGGTCTTTTTTAATGAGCTGACAAGAGCTAGTTTACTTTTTTACATCAATTTTTTAAATTAAATTTATTAGGGTGACATTGATTAACAAAATTATAGGTTTCAAGTGTAAAATTCTATGTCATCTGTATGTTACACTGTGTGTTCACCACCCAGAGTCAATTATTCTTCTGTCACCATGTATTTGACTCCCTTTCCCCTCTCCCACCTTTCTCTCTGGTAACCACTAAACTATTACATGTGTCTATGAGTTTTTGCTTGTCTTGTTTGTTGCTTTCAGTTTTATATGTCACATATGAGTGAAATCATTTGGTTCTTGACTTTTCCATCTGATTTATTTCGCTTAGCATGATATTCTCAAGATCCAGTCACTGGTCTTTAATTCAATTATTAGTGATAAAAATTACATAATTAAAATTACTATGTGTTCTTTTTTCTCCTTTAATGCACTGACTAAAACTAATTAAAAGTTAGTAAGTGAAAATTTTAGTCTAAGGGATTAATTTGATATTATGTATAAAATTGCAGTAATTTATTAAATTAACATATTCTATAAATCCAATCCAATTAAATTGATCCTGGGTAGACTCAGCAATAGTTCTTGTTTGTTTAACATTTCAGAGACAGAGTTTTGTAATACTTCAGCTTATCTTGGTTCCAAAGTACCTCATTTTAAGCAAGTCTGACAATACTTACAGACTTCTTGAAAAGCTGAACCACTTTTACATGACTCAAAGATGTAAGAAGTGATCCCAAGGGAATTCAGGCAGAGACATGTTCAAATTTCTTCTCCCTTCTTTTTCTAATTTAAGTTGTTTTCAAATAGACAAACAATCTTTTAATATTTTCCAAATACTGATAACTGAATTATCTCAATCTGTGCCTAATTATTCCCTTGTGGAAACTGAACTGTATCAACAAATATAGGAAATAACTATGCTACACAAAATACTACCCTATGATATTAACTGTTAAGAGACTATCTTTTGTGGTCTCAGCCAGTGCCAGTCACAGTGTGGTACGTGAACCCAGTGCCAATTCTCCATGAGGTAAGAACGGAAACTGAGAGTAAGTGTTTAGAGACTTTTGAGCACTTGAAGAAAATAATTTTAAGTCTGATGAATCTAACAAAAATAGGGATTTGTATTTTGAATGATTTTTAAAATTTCATTTTCCTAGTAATTCGTTTTATTGCATTTAATAAAAATATTAGTCTCCAAAGGATGGGGCGGTGGGGGAACCACTGGCCTTCACCAGACAGTATGAGGACTGACCTATCCCACATCATCACTAGCAGACCAAGTATGTTCAAATCTTTTGCATTCCACACTCTCCCCCAAAAGTAGTACCCAGTCTACAAAGCAAATGCCAAATAAAGGCTTCATAAATGAATTAAATGACTAATAACACTTGAAAAAATACACAATGATAAAAGTAGCTAAGAACTTTATTATCAATCAAAAAGTAATGCTATTAATTACTGTGCTATTATTATAAATAATGGATCATAATATTATTGCCAATTAAAGGACAATGATTCTTAGTTTTTCTCCTCTCAGGGGAATAAGGTAAATAAAAGAATATTTTAAGACTGTGTCTTAGGAATAGTTTTTTAAATTGCTTTAAAGATCTTAACAACGAATATTTTAACAAATAAGCTGGGCTAGAAAGAAAGAAAATGCTATTAGTCATATATGTTCATTTTCTAGCCATGGATGTCACTTAAAATAGGAACCCAGCTTGGGAGCACAAACCAGAATAGTTTTGGTATGTAAATTAAATTGCTAACAAATATAACTTACTTCCTCGCAATGGTGGTCACTCGGATGCGTCTCTGCCCACTTGAATGCTGATACTGAGTCACAAACTGGATTGCCCCACGCCCTCCTTGAGGAATTGGAGCATTATGCTGTGTAAAAGTAAAAATAAAAACTAAGCAAACTCTATTATGTTGTTGTCACACAGTCACAGGCTGCATATCCTGAGTCTAACAGAATTCATTTTAATATCAATTAGAAGGACATTTTTTACAGTGCATACAAAACAGTTGTGATTTGCCACATAAAAGAGAAATGGACTTGGGAGAGAGGGAAAAAATGATGAAGGATCAGAAGAATGAGTCCAGCTAGGAGATCAATTTCAAGTAATATATAATTCAGAGGGATATGAAAGAACAAAATGAAGGGAGAAAAGTGAAGAAATTAACAGATAAAGAAAGGTGTAAGTGAGGCAATTTTGCCTAATAGTAATCTATGGATAGAGAAACTGAGCTAAGTCCTATTCCCTTATGTATATAAAATGAAAACACAACTTTTAGGAAGATAATCACATGATGAACAGATGACCAACAGAAAACCATTAAAAAAGCGACCAACAGTAATATATAGTAGTGATCCTCAGAAAGAAATAGTAAGTGGTCAACAGGAAAACTTTCTTCATGCCCTTTGACAATAGATATTCTTGCTTTGGTTTTTTTTGTTTGTTCATTTTGGTCAATAAGAGCCATTATCTTTTTCACAGATTTTAATTGTTAAAAAAAAAAAAAAAATTCTTGCACCTGTCTTAGGAAGGCTGACTATTAACAGCTGATAGTTCATTTTACGCCTAATAACTATTGCAATATAAGTCAATAATTTATACATGAAATCATTCTTTAATATGATAATTTCCTCCTGTAGCAGAAAAAAAAAATAGTTCCAAATATTGGAATCTTTACCTTCCAATTTTTTTCTATGGATTTTGACATATTAAACTTTCTTGTAGGACTCATATATCATTACATACCATGATATATGTAGTTGTACCTTTTGACAACTAGGAGGAGCTAGATACCGAATTACAAAAATGCATAGCTAGAACAAAATTTAAGATTTTATTTATGCTTCAATTTTATATTTAAAAAAAAAAAAAAAAGAAAACTGAGACTAAAAGTTGGGTTGCCCACGGTTGGGCATTTGCAGGTTTTCCTGGTATCTCTTTTCTATTACAGTATGTCCTCCCACCAAGGAGCATAAGTTTGAGAAATAGAAAATGACAAACAAAAACTCCAAAAGAGAATAAGCTTTGGGGCATATTTACTATTGAAGAATAACTAGGAAATATTCATGGCCTAAATTAAGTACTTGTTCAACTACACATTGTTATATTCAAATATAAAAAGTCATACCTGATTGACAACCTCAAAGTATATGGCTACAGTTGTAGTGGGACTAAGCCCACATATCTTCCATTGACAAGTGCCACCTGTTCCTATTTCCTGCAAAAATAAAACACAGTATGTCTGAAAGCTGGAAATACAATTTATTATTATAATATATACCAAGATGAAAAGAAAAAAAAATCTTTCAAGTTTCTAATTCATTGAATGTTAAAAAATTAAGGTTTTTTAAGATCATATAAAATATGTCATGAAATAAAATTAAGCAATTTTTACACAATAAAATTATAAAATAATTCAAATTCTTGCTAAGGAAATTACAAAAGTACTGATATAAGTTCTTCATATTGTAGACTTCAAAAATATATACTATCATTTAATGAAGTAATTACAACTAACATTATCCTCCTATCCAACTATTTGATATGTGTAAAGAGATACTGATTTAACACATAATATATGCACATATGAATACAGGTTCTCTGGATCAGAACTGCATAATTTAAGCAGTCTGATTCCCAAGAAAACTTGTAAGATATAAATCTTGACCATGCAAACTGCTTAAAATTAATTTTTAACTCTGCCATTTTAAAGATGATTACCCACTTGGTGTTATTTGCCCCATCATCCTCTCTACAGCTGTAGTAAATAATTCTACCATTTTTAAGTGTATTCTACATCTACCAGGTGGAATAATAAAACAGGAAATGAAACTTAAATCTAGCTAATTTGGTTAATTTGTTGTAAATTCTACTAACAAAAAGAAATTAGGAATTTTGACTTTTAGAAGTCTCCAAATTCCCAAATCACAGCACAAGGGGGCAAGGAATAACTTAGGAATAAAAAATTTTAAAAAAGACTGGTGACAGCACAAAAGTTTTAATTTAGGGGAGGGTGGGAAAAAGCGTACTGGGAAAGAGCTACCACAAACAGAGCTATACCGATGGTGTTCAGGTGAACCACAATCTACTGAAAAACTTAGTCCACACAATAATTTTGAAAGGAATGCAGTAGGCTGCCAGCCCAGGTCTCTGTTGGTTCTGCCCTGAAAATTAAACTGTACTTTCTTTTTAGAATACAAGTGACTTACATTTTCAGACACGCAGGGTCCTTTAGAATTGAGAGACACACAGGGTCCAATGGCTCCTGAAACCTTTATTTCCCTTGAGGTCTGCAAAATAAGAACACGGTACACTTTGGTGTGCTCAAAGATAAGCTCAAATATTTGACTATAAGTATATAAGAATAAAGATATCATTCCACATGTAAAACTCATAAGTCAGTGAAAATACACCAGTGTTAAAAACTAATCAATCAATGGGCACTTCCGTGTTAACTCCCAAATTTAAAATCTAGCCCTGACATAACTTTACTCTCTATTTCCAGTTGCCCAGAGGAAGTCCCCCTTTGGGAACTCCCCCTCAATTCAAAATCATACCATACCCAGAAGTCACATGTCCTAACCCAAAAGCTTAAACACCATTTTCTGTTTTTTCTCCTACAGAATATCTGTTACCGAGATTGGTTTTTTCCCAATCTCCACTGATACCAAAATTTAAGCTATCATTACCTTCTACCTAAAAAACTTAGAAAGCCTAACTCAGTTTTCTTACTTGAGATTGTTTTTCCTGACAAATCCTGAATTCTACTGTCAGACAAATTCTACCCAAAACACTGTTCTTCATCAACCTACAATGGCTGTTTCTGCTTACACATGCATCTCCAAACAACCTACACACAGACTTCAAACTACTTCCCTTACATTCCAATGCAAACCATCCACTCTCACTGGGCAGTTTTCCCCAACACACCATGCTGATTCTCACCTCAGGGCCTCTCCTCACATTGACTAAAACATAGTCTCTTCAACCAACATAAATTCTGCCATCTTCCAAAAACCAGTGTAAGTCGCTATAAAATCATTTATCTTCTAGGATAAATTGTATCTCGCATACATTCATTTTCTTCCCTAAACCTCTATAGCATTTTTATAATCTACTATTATTTCATTCTACCACATGTGTTAATCTTGTCTTTCTATCAAGACTAAGTTTCTTTATAAGAAGACCTGTGCCTTAGATGTCCCTTGAGATCGCTACAATTTCTGAGCTTAATGCTGGACATAGAATGAATATTCAATAACATAACAAGATTAACAAGAAATATTTAATGAAATTCAAAATCAACACACTTGTAACTGACATTTAACCTTTGGGTTTTTAAAACTCAAATTTGAAATGAATGACAGAACTGAATAATATCAACAACCTACCAACCATAAAACAATTACTGATTATCCAAACGGAATAGAACAGGTTTCTCTTAAGTTAGATACCAATTCCTGCAAATAAAAAAATCTAGCACTAACATAAGCAAATTTAGCACTGAAAAGGACTGAACACACTTAAGAAGTTAAACCCTATATATATAGGGTTAAGAAAGAGTTGAAACAAATTTTACCTATCTAATATCTTCTTTTCTAACAATTATTCAGAAATGCTCAAATAAAATTTCACTGTACATTTAATAATGACACATTTTTCTAATGAACAAAATTTCTAACTCTGGGTTTCAATATAAAATAACCACTATTTTTAAATCATATATTGAATTTGATTAATGATACTTTAAAATTATGATCAAACCTATAAATTTCTCTTAAACATACCACACATGTCAAGTTTTGGTTCTTACCTTTATTTCTAATGTACCACCAAAGCCCATTTTAAACTGTCCATGTACATCTTTGGTAAAGACTCTTTGAAAAGTTTGCTTGAACAAGGAAGTGTTGAAAGAGTCGCCCATTACCATGTATCCTCTGCATGGAAAGAACAAAAAGCAATGTGACACAAGTAGTGAGTTTGACACGTGTTAAAACAAAACAAATTACCTCTCAGTTCTACTAACAAATTTTAAAGATATTTCCCAAAATGTGCAACATTATCATTAATTTTTAAAACTCAAATATATGAGACTACCCCCATGGCACAAATAATCGCAATCCTGAGGGTACCTGAGTGCCTCTGCTATTTGCATTTGTCCTCAGTAATTTAAAAAAAATTCTTTTTTAAACAAATAATATATCCACACATTACAAAATTCAAAAGATGCAAAAGAGTACACAGTAATAGATATGTTTCTCCTACTCCAGCCACCGTGCTCTCCATACTGGTGAAAATAACTGACAGTTTACAGCATGCATTATCATTCTTAAAACAAATACATATGTGTATATGTGTATATGTGCATATGCATATATTGTCTCTGTGTGCATTATATCAAACTTAGTTTTACACCCAGTGAGTGAGAATAAAGAGACACTGAGGAAGAGACACTGAGTTGAATTTTGTACATTGACCTTGACTTAGAAGTACTGACAAGTTAACATATTAATTCTAACAGTTTATATGTAATTTGTATTTAGATCCTTTCAGATTTTCTACTATTGCAAACATGTCATTTGTGATGATCTGTGTTATCAATAAACCTGGTAATGCATCCTAGACTAACGACAACTTACATCGCCCCACTTATCTGTTTCTTTGAATAGCAAACCTCTGTGAAAGAGCTCTCTATATCCTTACTACTCAGTGTGGCCTTTGGTCCAGCAATATCAGTCCGCACCACTAAGGGTCTTTTTGGAAAAGCAGAATTTCAAGTCCCATCCTGTGCATTCTAAATCCAGAATCTGTATTTTAACAATATACCCTGTGCTGTACACCTGGAACTAATATAAAATAATATTGAATGTCAACTATAATGATATGTATATTTATATAGTCACTGGATGTAAAGTATAGCATAGGGAATATAGTCAATGGTATTGAAATAGCTATGTACAGTGTCAGATGGTAGTAAACTTGGGGTTATCACTTTGTGAGGGGTGTGTCTAATCATTATATTGTTTTGTACACCTGAAACTAGAAGAAGAAGAAGAAGAAGAAGAAGAAGAAGAAGAAGAAGAAGAAGAAGAAGAAGAAGAAGAAGAAACAATGAGCTGAAGGAAAAAAATATATATATGTGTATGTATGTATGCATGTATATACACACACACACACACACACACACACATACATACACACACATACCCAGCTAATTTATATGTGTGAAAGTTTGAGAAGCTCTGGTCTGTATCAGCTGCTTCTAATCCCCTCCACCTGTTCTTTTTCTAACTCGCTCTAAGTCAACGTTCACTGCTCTTAGGGAAGTCACCAATGACCTTCACAGTGTCATAGTGCACAATCTTACAATCTCAACCATTTTTATTGCTTTAAAAAGCCACTAATATTATGACAATTCCCAAATTTATATTTCCAGCCCAGATCTATCTCCTGCATTCTAAATTGTAAAACCAACTGCCTACTCAACTTCTCCTCATGGATGTCTACTGGCATCTTAAACCAAACATGTTCAGAACTGAACTTTTTCCCAAATACTCTTCCTCCCAGCCCAGTCTTATTCATTTCAATAAAGGGAAACTCAATCCTTCTAGTAGACACCTGTGGTTTTCTCAAACCCCAGATCCAATCTATCAGCAAATCCTCTACCTACTAAATATATCTGTGAGGCTACCACTTGGTATTCCTGTATCCCTATACAGTAAATGCTCATATAACGTCATCAATAGGTGCTTGGAAACTGTAACTTCAGAAAAGTGACTATAACAAAACCAATTTTACCACAGGCTAATTGATATAAACAAGAGTTAAGTTCCTAAGGCATAATTCTGGTCACAAAACACCACTAAACTTCTAAATAAAAACCCAAAACACCTCTAATGTTATACATTGAAATAAACGTGAGCTACACATACATTTAAGAAAGATTAGTAAAAACAAGATAATTATAATTCCAACCCCCTCCTTACTCCAGTTCAGTCAGGGTCGTGGGTGGCTGGAGTCTATCCTAGCAGCTCAAGGTACAAGGCAAAAGAGAACCAACCCTGGACAGGACACCCTTCCATCCCAGGGCCACACACACACTAGCTCAGACTGGGACATTTGGACACATCAATTCACCTGACTGCACATCTCTGAGATGTGAGAGGAAACTGGAGTCCCTGGAGAAAACCCACGCAAACATGGAGAGAATGTGCAAACTACACAGACAGTGGCCCTGGCCAGGATTCAATTTTTTTTCTCATCAACATTATAACTAAACAATGTTGAACAAAACCACATATTGGAGGATCTGTTGAATTCTACTGAAGACAACTGAAGTCAGATGATCCTTTCAAACATTAAGTCAGATCACATCACTTTCTACTGAAAACTTTCCAATGGCTTCCCATCTCGCTCAGAGTAAAATCCAAAGCCCTAACAATAGTCAAAAGACCCTCAAGGGGCTGGCCCAGTGGCTCAGGCGGTTAGAGCTCCATGCTCCTAACTCCGAAGGCTGCCGGTTTGATTCCCACATGGGCCAGTGGGCTCTCAACCACAAGGTTGCCGGTTTGACTCCTGCAAGGGATGGTGGGCTGTGCCCCCTGCAACTAGAAATGGCAACTGGACCTGGAGCTGAGCTGCACCCTCCACAACTAAGACTGAAAGGACAACAACTTGACTTGGAAAAAAGTCCTAGAAGTACACACTGTTCCCCAATAAAGTCCTGTTCCCCTTCCCCAATTAAATCTTTAAAAAAAAAAAAAAAAGACCCTCTCAATCTGTCCCCCTGACTTACCCCACTCCAGCTACGTTGGCCTCCTTGCTGTCTCTCAAATACCCCAGGTTAGGTTCTCAACTTTGCATTTGCTACTTGGAACCTTTTCACTCTTCCTTCATTATGCACATGGCTCACTCTCTCACTTCCTTAAGTCTTTGCTACAATGTCACCTACAATAAGGCCTTCCCCTCTCACGCTTTAGAACTGCAAATCCCTATCCTCATTTCCTGACTTATTTTTCTCCCTAACATTTATCACCATCTGACATACTATCTACTTTACTTGTCTCATCTCCTCTCACTAGAACTGTGCATCTAACATGTGGCTATCTAAATTTAAATGTTAATTAATTAATATTAAATAAAATTAAAAACTCAATTCCTAAGTCACACTCATCACATTTCAGTGAGACAATACAGAGAACATTTCCAATAAAAACATTACACCGAATGGTCCTGCACTAAGATGATAAGCTCCATGAGGGCAAATTTTTGTGTTTGGTTCACTGCTATATCTCCAATACTTTGAACAGTTTGATACACAGTAGGTGTTCATTAATATTTATTAGATTAATGAATTACATAAATAAACCTCAGAAATGAGTTGACATACTAGCAAATCAAATCTGGCAATATATACAAAGAATTATTCAGAAGTTAGATTCATCCCAGGAATGCAAGATTGGTTTAACACATAAAAATTCTCTGTAATAAACTCAACAAATTACGAACAGGTAGGAAATTCTTCAACCTGATAAAGGCATTTACAAATACCTACAGGTAACATCATTCTTAATGGTGAAAGATGGAATGTTTTCCCCCTAAGATCGAGAATAGGGATATCTATATAGACAGAAAGTAGATTTGTGGTTGTCTAGGCTTCCAGTCGGGGTGGGGGGGAGCGGGGGTTGACAAAGGAAAAATGGGGAGTGACTACTAGTGGACAGAGTTTCTTTCTGCAGTAATATAAATGTTCTAAAATTAAACTATGGTGATAGCTGTTCAACCTGTCAATACACGGAAAAACACATTACATTGTACATTTAAACAGGTAAATTTTACTGTATATGAATTACATCTCAAAAAGCTGCTAAAATATAACTGCAAGATATCAAGGTAAGCTTTTCAAACAGACCTGTATCTTTATAACTATATTTTTTAAAAAATTTAAAGTGAGTTTTACTGAAAGGAGTATCAAAAACTGTTAATAGCTGTTGCCCTGGAATGGGAAGATGATGACTGGCTTTTTTCCTAAACTGTCATTATTGGTTTATATTTGCAAACTGTCATTATTAGTTTATATGTGCAAAAATTGTAAAAATTCAAATACATACCCAGTAAGATTGGGACAGCATTTCATCTCCAGGAGACCTGTCTGATCTAATGCGCATGCATAGATATCAATAACATGACCAGTCGTAGCAGCTCGATTAGCCAATGCTTCAAAATGCTACAAAACATTTTTTATCAAATAAAATCAAAGTAATGTACAAACTTAATCATCCTATAAATCTTTTTTCCCATTAATATATCAAAATGATCTAATACTAAAAGATTAACCCATAATAATTTAAATGTGACTTGTTATAATTTGCTATAATGTCTCAGAAAATGATACAATAACTTCTATAAGTCTGATACTTTCACATCCTTTTCTTTAAAAGCCATTCTTTCTAAAAATAGTAGCCCCCCCCTTACCCACAGGGGATAATATAAACTCCTAAAATACGCTCAACTTGAAGACAGGCATACTGAACATCTTGCCCTTGGTACATAAATTTGGTAGAAGAACAACACAAGTTTTTCCTGCCTAAATCCAACCCAAATAACAAAAACATCAAACATAGGCAATAACAAAAGCAGTAAGATAAACAAATATAAAACATTTTTTGAAGCTTTAAAAATTCCAAGCTCAAAGGGAAATTAGGTGGCAGGAAAAAAAACATCCATTAATAGTGCGAAAAATTATTTGTTATTAATTACACTTTAAAAAATATAATAATGACTATCAAAAACAAATACGAGATAATATAGCACAACTAAATTAAAATTATGCTCCAGAGAATTTTTTAAAAGGGGTGGTGGGGGGGCATTAACAAGGAAAACCAATACAAGAGAGTCAAAAATCAACATTAATGAAAAACGTACTGTCACAAACACAAAATTAAAGTTACATAAACAGACAACAACTCACAAAAAAAATGATAAGACCATTCAAGCTATGAAAAATATATATATCTAAAGTACAGCCTTTTGGAAATGAAAAATTAGAAAATGCAAGATATTTTTCCTTAATGGAAAAATATTCTTTAACGTGAATATTAAAAAAGGTGCACACAGGGTTTCCCTCAGGAGTAATCTTTAAAGAGATACCTACTGGTGTCTACTATTAAGTTCTTAAACATTTAAAAACCAGAAAAATTTTAACTTAAATTATCAAATAGGAAAAAGAGACTATTTTTCCAATTTTGAACAACAGCTACATTATGACTTCGCAATATCAGATTTCTTATTGTAAAATATTTGTATTCTTCCTCTTCTATCAAATGAATTTTTCTAATAAGGAAAAAAGACTTAAAAACCAAAATTACCTTAGTTCCCTTTTTAACATATTTGGCATTGTCTTTTTCAATGTCATGCCATGATCTTATAGGTGTCTTCAATTCATCTCCAACCACCATTCCAGGCCCCTGAGTTGCTGGACCGCCAATGAACATCATGATACGAGCACCAGTGTTGGGAAAAGTACACTATCAGAAAAAAGTAACTTGTCAAAGCGTTTAAAGAAAACAAATGGATGTACATTTCTGATAATGAATTCAGAGATACTCTTTCTAAAAAACAGGAAAGCATACATTTTCCAAGAAATAAAATAATCAAACGCTTAAAATTTAAAGACAAGGTGTTTGTTTAAATACCTTTCTCTTAAAATCCTCTTCTAAGTAGTATACCTCCCAAATTTTAACATAAAACCTAACAGACACCACTTTAACCAAGTGATCAAAGCTAACTAACATCAGCAGTAATAAAACAAATTGACATTATGGGTTCCTTGATGTGTTGCTCTAAGCAGAACACAAATTAGTTCTGTAATATTCCTGGAAAAGTACGTAACTTAAATGTACTCATTAGGAAAGATATGATAAACCCAAATTTAGAGTCATACTACAAAATAACTAGCCTATACCAGTAAAAAAACGCCAATGTCATGAAACACAAGAAAAACTGAGAAACTAGTCCAGGTTAAAGGACACTAAAGAGACATGACAACTGAATATAATGCATAATCCAGGATTTTCTTTTGCTATAAATGGGTATTATTGGGGTAACTGGTGAAATCTGAATAAAGTTTACAGATTAGAAAATTGTATTCCATCAATGTTAATTTCCTGATTTTGTTAACTGAACTACAGTTATGCAAAAGATTTTTTTCTGTAATTAAGAAATACCCCCTGAAGTATTTAGAAGTAAAGGGGCTCATGTTTGTAACTGACTTCCAAATGGTTTTTTAATATTTATATATGTGGTAGGGAGCATTTAAGATCTGGCTTCCTGGCAATTATTGTCAGTTTTTGCTCAAATAAACTTATAAAAATTCTCAAAATACAATAACAAAATTTATACATGTGTGATATATAAATAGATATCTATACAGATCTATATAAATATCGAGACAGAAGGACAAAGAAAATGTAATAAAACATTAACATTTGAGGAATCTGTATAGAAGTTCAATTAATCTTTGAACCATTCTCATAATTTTTCCATATGTTTGGAACTAAGCAGAAAGTTAAAAGAATAATGACAGTAACAGATTATAACTCACTGTATAAAACAGGAAACCATGAATCCATAGTGATGTTAATAAATGAATTGAAAGTTTGATGAGTAATGGAATATTTGCCAGTTTCAAAGATCCTCACCATCTAGTGCTTATTCTTTACAAAGGGAGAGGAAATAAGAGTAATTTTACAGTGGAGAACCTAGCAGATACAACGTTAATGAGTGATCAAAGTGATCATCAGTACTGGGGTGAATGAGAATCATGTGCCACCTGATAGGATGCCACAAGACACAGTAGTACTTCTGTGATATATGCAAGACCTGAATCTAATTGTGAGGATACATCAAGACAAACCTAAATTGAGAGACATTCTAAAAATCTTCCAGTGTCAAGGTTATGAAAGTCAAGGAAAGGGTGAGGAACTGTTCTACACTGTAGGAGACTCAATAGACGTAACCACTAAATGTACACTTCTGAAATAAATCCTTTCAGTAAAAGAAACATTGGAATAAACAGGCAAATTGAATGAGGTCTGAGAATTACATGGTAGTAATGTATCAGGGTTAATATTATGATTTTAATAGTTGTACTGTGGTTACATAAGAGAATATCCTGGTTTACAGTACATACAACCAAAGTATTCAAGGGGTTGGGAACATTATGTCAGCAACTTAATATCAAATAATTCAGAGGGGGTAAAAAGTTCTTTGCAACTCTTGTATAGATTTGATAGCATTTCAAATTTTTAAAAAACATTTTTTAAACTCTCTTTTCTAATTACAAAGCAAAGATACGTGTGGTACAAAATTTTCAAATTCTACTTAAGAGTAAAATTCTCCTTACCCTACCATTGTTAATATTTGGGTAAATATCCTTCCAGAAGCCTCTCTATACACAGAGGGATATATTGCAGATCAAACTTTAAATAAAATCATGTACTTTTGCTTCAATGACCTGATTTTTTTCACTCAACATTATCTTGTACATATCCTTCCATACACACATATACATTTACATTTCAAAACAAAGCTATTGTCACTACCTCAAGTAGTCCTACAGCTATGGAAAGTGCCACCCCAGAGGAACGCAAAGGTCTCTTTCCTTGTGGTACAGGCCAAGGGTCTCGCTGCAGTTCTCCCAGAAGATCTGTGAGATTCATGTCTATTTTCTGAACTGGCTGCAAGAATCTACAAAACAAAGTTAAAGAACAAGCCATTTATTTGCGGGTCAGGGTTTAAGAAACAAACTGTCTACTTTCTTAAAAATAGAGAAAAATAATTTGAATACATGGTGGACCAATGGTTCTCAAAACTACTGGGTACATCAGAATCAGTGGGAGGGCTTGTTTTAACAGATTGCTGGTTCCAGAGCATCATTTCAGGAGGTAAGAGGTGGGGCCCAAGAATGTGCATTTCAAGTAAGTTCCCAGGTAATGCTGACACTACCAGTCCAGGAACCACACTTTGAGTACAACTGCTATAAATGAGTCAAACCAACTATTACTTCAGGAACTGCATCTTTCATTTACCAGCCTAGTAAGTTTTAAGGCTACTGAAATAATTATGAGAAGATAGATCAACTCAATTTTAGTAACACCACCTCGTATTAGAGAGTTTGCGGGGGGGGGGGGGGGGGGGGGGTAAGCTACCTCTAAGGCTAAGACGGCAAAATGAAAAGTTTCTGAGGCCCTGTTATTGCTTGGCTGCCCTCAACCACAAAAATTAAGTTTTTTCTGAACTTAAAAACAGAAAATCAGGAATATATCAAAATTGAAGTAACTCCTTACATTATAATGATGAGAAATCAACCATTTCAGTGAAATGATTCTGCCTCAACTCTTTAAAAAGTATACGAACATATTGTATATTCCTAAAAATATTTAGCCATATAGTATTATTGAATGTCTATATTCAAGTTAAGGGGATGATGCTTAAAATAGCTGCATGAACTGTCAAATTCTCTGCCATATTCAATTATTTATTACCTGTTGGAAGGAGGTGGCTGCTGTACCTGAGGACCACGTGTTGCTTGAGTGACAGGTACTTTAGAGAGGCCCAGCATTTCCTGTAAAGAGATAATCTCTGTGATATCCATTTCACTACTCCTACAAAGATATATCAACTATTTACCATCCTCAAGGTGCTGGGCTAGGCATTAGGAACACGAGAACAAAGAATGCAAAGTCTCCTTCTTCAGAAAGCCAAAGGCCCAGTGGGGAGACTGTCATTTAAACAATAACAACACAGTGAAATAATCAAAAACCGAAAGTCCAAGGTGCTATGTGAGCAAAGAGACACCAGCTCTGAAATATTTTTTATAATAGTCAAATTAAGTTACTGTGCAACTTAAATGTCTATATTTCTTAACTTGTATTCGTTCATCCCTTTCAGCAACTGTTATCACAAGTACCTGTTATGTGCCAGGCATCTAACAGTGAAAAAATATATAGTTCCTGACCTTAAGGAAATTAAAATCTGGTGAAAGAGACAGGAGTTAATCAAATATTTAAGTGTAAAATTTCAATTATTATAAGTGTGATGTAGGAGGGGCACATGGCATCGTATTAAAGGGGGATTATAAGGTACACATACTTTGTATATCTATACTTGTTAATTTTCGGACTTAATACCTAGCCAAACTGCCAGGTTTGTTTTGAATTTTAGAAGTGTGCATTATTCCTCTCTAGACATATACAATAATGTTATTTTACTAAAGTTTGGTTGAATCTAGAAATGCTCAGTCATGAATAGAGTAAAAGTATGTGACAGAAAATCAGAACGTCTACAGATTTGCGAAGAAAAAGTTATTGAACTAATACTGCAGTTATTTCCTACTGCTAGCAGGCATAGCAACTTTGTACTGAAGACTTATTATGTGCTAAACTATATATATACTATTTCCACACAAAACAATAATGAAGTAGATTCCTTAATCCCCGCTGTACTAATGAAAACTGACACTCAGAAAGGCTAAGTAATTAGCCTAAAATTACACAACTAGTGACAAAGCAAGATATTAATCCAGGTTTTGCTACAAAGCCCTATAATAGTTTACACCATACTGAGTATTCTCACTTACATTATTTTATTTAGCAGTAATAACAACCTTGCAAAGTAGATATAGTTTATACCTTTCCATAGAGCATGAAAAAGACAAGCACAGAGATCAACCCAAGATCACACAACTAGAAGAGTTTAAGATTTGAATCCAGGATTATTTGGGGAGCAAAGATCAGACTTATTTCAACCAGATGGTTAGAGATGGAAGATAAAAACACTTTAAGGGAGCAGAAACACTTTAGTCTGCAGGCATTCATTGTCTATTTCAAAAATGCCGATGTTTTATGTGTTATATGTGTATTATATTATTTAGGTAAAATGTACTCTATAATCAGAACATTAAACCACTTTAGTTGGGGGGGGTTGATAGTTTGATCTTTTTTTTAATTTATTAGTTATTGGGGTAACACTGGTTAATTATATAAGTTTCAAGTGTGAATTTCTATAATACATCATCTATATATCACATTGTGTGCTCACCACCCAGAGCCAGTTCTCTTTCCATCACCATATACTTGAGCCCCTTTCTTCCCTCTTCTACCACCCTCCCCCCCCCTTACCCTATGGTAACCACTAAAGTGTTGTGTCTATGAGTTTCTTTGTTTGTTTTGTTCTTTTGTTGCTTTCAGTTTTATATCCCACATACGAGTGAAGTCATATGGTTCACAACTTTTTCTGACTTAATTCGTTTAGCATGATAATCTCAAGATCCATCCATGTTGTCGCAAATGGCAGTATTTCATCTTTTCTCAGGGCCAAGTAATATTCCATTGTATATATGTACCACATCGTCTTTATCCAATCATCTATCGAAGGACACTTTGATTGTTTCCATGTCTTGGCCACTGTGAATAATACTGCAATGAACATAGGGGTACATTTTATGTTTTAAGATTTTTGGGGCAGATACCCAAAAGAGGGATTGCTGAGTCGTATGGTAATTGTTATTTTTTTGAGGAACCTCCATACTGTTTTCCATAGTGGCTGTACCCATTTACATTCCCACCAGCAGGGTTCTTTTTTCTCCACAACTTCTCCAATACTTTTATTATTTGTCTCGTTGATAACAGCCATTCTCACAGGTGTGAGGTGGTATCTCATTGGGGTTTTAATTTGCAATTCCCTAATAACTAGTTAAGTTGAGCATCTTTTCATATAGTTGTTGGCCATTTATATGCCTTCTTGGGAGAAGTGTCTGTTCATGTCCTCTGCCCATTTTTTAATTGTATTGTTTTTGTTGTTGTTGTTGACTTATATGAGTTCTTTATATATTTGGGGTATTATCCCCTTATCAGAGGTGTTCTTTGCAAATATCTCCACCCTTTCGGTTGATTGCTGCTTTGTTTTGTTGATGGTTTCTTTTGCTGTGCAGAAGCTTTTTAGTTTGATATAGTTCTATTTCTTTATTTTAGCTTTTACTTCCCTTGCCTTTGAGGTCAGATTCATAAAATTATCTCTGAGTCCAAGGTCCATAAGTTTAGTACCTATGCTTTCTTCTATGTAGTTTATTATTTCAGATCTTAGATCCATTTTGAGTTAACTTTGGAATATGGTGACAGCAGTCTAGTTTCATTCTTTTGCACATGGCTTTCCAGTTTTCCCAGCACCATTTATTGAAGAGGTTTTCTTTTCTCCATTGTGTTTTTGGCTCCTTCGTTGAAAATTATCTGCTTATATACATAAACATAAACACACACACACACACACACACACACACACACACACACACACGGGTTTATTTCTGGGTTCTAAATTCTATCCCATAGATCTGTATCTGTTTTTCTGCTGATATCATGCTGCTTTGATTACTGTCGTTTTGTGGTATAAACTGAAGTCAGGAAGTGTGATACATCCAGCCTTGTTCTTTTTTCTAAGAACTGCTTTGGCTACTCAGTCTTTTGTGATCCCATGCAAATCTGATTATTTTTTGTTCTGTTTCTTTAAAAAATGCCATTGGGATTTTGATGGGGATTGTATTAAATCTGAATATTGCTTTGGGTAATATGGCTATTTTAACTACGTTGATTCTTCCAATCCATAAACACGGAATATCTTTCCGTGTCTTCTTCAATTTCTTTTCAAAATGTCTTACAGTTTTCAGTGTGTAGGTCCTTCACATCCTTTGTTAAATTTATTCCTAGGTATTTTATTCTTTTTGTTGCAATTGCAAATAAATTTTTTTTCATTTCTTTTTCTGAAATTTCATTATTAGTATATAGGAATGCAATGGATTTTTGTACATTGATTTTATATCCTGCAACTTTACTGTATTTGTTTATTGTTTCTAATAGTTTTTTGGTGGCGTCTTTAGGGTTTTCTATCTAAAGAATAAATCACTTTAAATATACTTACAATTTAAAAATAACAATAGCAAACACTTAAAGGCACATCCATTTAATTCTCATGACCACCCTGTAAGAATACTATTTACTATTCTTATCTCCCTTTTACAGATGAAAAAACTAAGGCACAGAGAAGTTACAACTTGCCCTCTTTCTCTCCTGTCTCATGGAAATAGATGATCCTCCAAAGTAATTCGTTTTCTGTGCTCCTGAAGGAATCCCCGCCTCATTGCCCTCATCTCATTCTTGCTTTCACAAACCCTCTTTAGTGTCTTTCCCTTCCGTTCATAAACATATTCAAGTGTCCCTCCGAAATGAAACCGCTTTCACTCAGGTATCTCTCAGATCTCCACACTATCACTTTCCTTACTTATCTTCAACAACCACCACTGGAAAGAACACAGACTCTAATTCTCTCCACTTCCTCAAATCTTATTTCCTACTCACTCACTGTCTTATTCACTGTGCACTATCCTCATCCAAACCTGCAAATTCCTCCAGTTTTTCTATCTCCATTAACTTCAGCACTACTACCCCAGCCTGCCAAGCTTCAATTAGAGTCATCCTCGAAATCTTTTCTTTTTCATTTTGCGCTACCTGGGTGCCTCCAAAGTCTGATTTCATGTCTGTCTACTTTATGCCAGGTTTATGTACCATCTTCTAGAGTAACAGTTCTCAAGTGGGAGTTGTATCAGAACCATTTAGAAAGTTTTTCAAAATACTTACATGAGCAATCCTACCCTCCCAACCACCTCCCAATATAAGCACATATTCACTCACTCTCTCATGGTCTATCAAAATCTCTGGGCAGAGAAAAAAATTTTGAAAAATGTTCCCAGACGATCCTAGTATGCTACACATAACTCCCCTGTCTCGAAAGCTAAAGCTTCGATTTGCCCCAAAGATAAAAATGTTGTACTAGTGTATGAAAAAAATATATACATTCATAGTTTTTATATTAAAAACTCTGAAGCCTTAAAATATTTCCCTTTGCCAAACATAATGAAAGTGTTTAGTTCTTAAGTAAGAAATCAAGACACAAAAGCTAATATTCTGTGGTTGCTTTCTCTCAGTCTTTAGCATGACTCTTCTATAAGACCTTCAAATCTCTAGTAAAATACTTTCACTTTTACTCTAAATATTAAAGATACCGAGAAAAGTGCAAGATCTTCAATCTGTATGACAACTTAAGGCAACTGAAAGAAAACTGACACTAAATGTAAAGCCTCTGTTACAATTATATTAGTCAATTATAATAAAAATATTTTCTAGAAACTTATATCCAGGAGGCTTTTACACATATGTATAGAGTGATGCTCACAGATAGGTGGAAACTACCAGTCTTGTGGTTTACCTGCAGTTGCTTGGCAGACAGATCTTTTGTTCCTCTGAAGACATAGCTTTTTGAAATGCCTTCACATCCAAGTTCATGAACCTGCACCATTCTCCCAAAAGTAATAAGTCCAACCAAAGCTGTAGGTGGTAAAAGACTTAAGGACATCTGCATAGATTCTTTCAGGGCTTGTAAATCTTCATCTTCCATGCAAGTATCAACCACATAGAGGAATATCAAAGGCATCTGAGGACCACGCTATTAAAAAATGTTGCCA
This sequence comes from Rhinolophus sinicus, assembly GCF_057876585.1. Classification (NCBI taxonomy): domain Eukaryota; kingdom Metazoa; phylum Chordata; class Mammalia; order Chiroptera; family Rhinolophidae; genus Rhinolophus; species Rhinolophus sinicus. Next base: position 115,116,203 of record NC_142503.1, on the reverse strand, counting down.
TAAGAAAAAAAAATGTTGTTTTAAAAGTATTAACACTTCAGCACAATATATAAGGCTAATCAATAAACGACGGATTAAATAATTTATGGTACATTCATACAATAGAATCCTAATAAAGCCATTTCAGCAATAAAACAGGTTATATATGCATGGAGAGACATCCAAGGCAAATCATCAAGTGAAAAATTAAGTTTAAAAACATTATTTACAGTTACACAGAGGAGACATTCATTTTTTATTATTATAGAAACTAGCCAGGCTGGACAAATTACTGACTGGCTTAAGTGAACCATATTCTGCTTTCTCTACAATATGTACAAAGCATATTTTTATTTTTGATCTTAAATATAGAGACAACTACATAAAGCTAGTTGTTCAGAAAGAGGAAAAAAAGTGATTTTCCTATCAAGGGCCAAAGCAACAATTATTTCATTAACCAGACTTGGAAATGTATCATCATGTTCCAGTATCATATTTACTGAGTATTAGGTTGATGCAAAAGTAATTGCGGTTTAAAAGGTTAAAAACAATTGTAAAAACCACAATTACTTTTGCACCAACCTAATATTTGTAAACTGATCTTCTACCTACAAAGCAAAATTAGTCTTTTAGTGTTTATTGATCTACTCAGTATAGCAAAGCACACCATCCCATCTAATATCCTGGCCATCCACTAAATATCTACAACAGAAATTAATATCTTATTTAAATACCTTGCTTAAAATGACCTTGAGAGGTTGAGGTCTTACCTTTGAAATGTTCCTTCAATTCAATGTGAAAATCAAGAATGATGCCTTTTAAGTCATCTCAATTTAACAATTATTTTGGTATAAAGCAAATTACTAGATACTTAAAACTTCCTTAAAGATCTATTTGTATGTTCTTACCAGAACTACATATTCAATGCTAGAAAACTGAGGTAAAAGTTCAGCAGGCTGATTCAGTTCCGATATACCAGCGTAAGTAGGTGGAAACTACAGATAGAAAAAAAAAAAAATTTAATATAACAAATTATTTGCCAGAAAGAATAATGAAATTTTAAACTAAAAATAAATACTTCCTGATCATTTAATTATTTTTAAAAATTGGTATTTTGGGGGCCGGCCCAGTGGCTCAGGCGGTTAGAGCTCCAAGCTACTAACTCTGAAGGCTGCTGGTTGGATTCACACATGGGCCAGTGGGCTCTCAACCACAAGGTTGCCAGTTCAATTCCTTGAGTCCCTCAAAGGGATGGTGGGCTCCGCCCCCTGCAACTAAGATTGAACATGGCACCTTGAACTGAGCTGCCTCCCGGATGGCTCAGTTGGTTGGAGCACGGGCTCTCAACCACAAGGTTGCCAGTTCGATTCCTCGACTCCCGCAAGTGATGGTGGGCTCTGCCCCCTGCAACTAAAATTGAACACGGCACCTTGAGCTGAGCTGCCACTGAGCTCCCGGATGGTTCAGTGGGTTGGAGCGCAGGCTCTCAATCACAAGGTTGCCAGTTCGACTCCGGCAACGGCAACTGGACCTGGAGCTGAGCTGCGCCCTCCACAACTAAGACTGAAAGGACAACTTGAAGCTGAATGGCACCCTCCACAACTAAGATTGAAAGGACAACAACTTGACTTGGAAAAAGGCCTGGAAGTACACACTGTTCCCCAATAAAATCCTGTTCCCCTTCCCCAAAAAAATCTTAAAAAAAAAAAAAAAAAATTGGTATTTTTATCATATAAGAAAAGATTTCATCTTTCTTTTTAAATATACGTATTTAGACCAGTATTACAGCATTAACATATGCAATGGGGGTTTTCTTACCTGATTCCTTTGATAACAAAAGTTGCAAGCCCAGAGTTTTGCTCGATAATCCACTTGACTGTTTTAAGAAAAGACACAATAGCTCATGTTTCAGTTCAATTTTACAATGATTCTAATCTCAATTAAATATCTTTCTAAAACATGAATGCATTAACTTGATAGTCAAAGTGATCTTTAAAAGCCATGTATTTTTTAAATGTTGTCAATACCTATGCCATACTTTTAACATATACAAGTTCACCTAAATGAATATTATAAAATTTAGTAATGTAGCAAATATAAATAAAATTAAGATAATCCTATTTTTTTCCTTAAATGACTTAATAACTTCTACTCAGATCTAGAAAACATTAACTCAATTCAAAAACATATTTATTGACTGCTTAGTATGTACCAGGTACTATTTTAAGTGCTGGTGACAGTAAACAAGAAAGCAAAGGCCCCTAGTCTCGTTAAGCATATATTCTAGAAGAGAAAGACAGGTAATAGACAAGTAGATACACAAACACAAAAGATACTTTTAGACAGTGATAATAGTTAGGATTAAAGAAAACAGAGCAGGAATGTGACAGTGTGTTTGGGAGGGCTATTTTAAAGGAAGGCCTCCTTAAACAACTGAAGTATGCCCTAAATGGGGGGCCGGCCCAGTGGCTGAGGCAGTTGGAGCTCTGTGCTGCTAATGCTGAAGGCTGCCGGTTTGATTCCCACATGAGCCCGTGGGCTCTCAATCACAAGGTTGCCGGGTTCGACACCTTAACTCCTGCAAGGGATGGTGGGCTACACCCCCTGCAACTAACAATGGCAACAGGACCTGGAGCTGGGCTGCGCCCTTCACAACTAAGATTGAAAGAACAAGTTAACTTGGAAAAAATTATGGAAGTACACACTTAAGTCCCCAATAAAGTCCTGTTCCCCTTCCCCAATAAAATCTTGGGGAAAAAAAGAAAAAAAAAAGAAAAAGAAACTCAGTCACAGGAATATCTGGGGGGGCAGAGCAATCCAGGCAGAATACACAGCTATTGCACAAGTTCCAAGGTACGAATAAGTATTAGTATATTCAAAAATCTGAAAGAAGGTAAGGTATCATGTAGATGAGAATAAGAAAATGGATGATACAAGATGAAGGCAGAAATACATAGAGGCTAGATAATGTAGGGCTTTAGAGGTCTTCAAAAGGGATTTGGATTTTTCATTCCTTCTTACCAATAGTATGGTAAGAAACTATTGGAGGATTTTAATAATCTGATACCATTTGCAAAACCCTAGCTTCTGGGTGAAGAGACTAGGGAGACCAGTTAGAAGATAATGAAACTGGCCAGGAAAAAGAGAGTGTATTTGAAGTATTAATAGAATATACTAACAGAGATGAATATAAGAGACAGAATTAGTAATACTCTGGAGGTGGAATCGACCAGATTTGCTAGTGGGCTGGTCGGGGAAAGAGAGAGTAGAAAGAGGAATATAAGATGATTCCTGAGATTCTGCTTATGCAACAAGAAATCATAACATTTTTCAAACACCATAATATTTTTCAATTATGACTTTTCTAATGACATGAAATGGGGTGATACACAGCCAGCACCAGTATCTAGAGAATACTGATAGAATCTAATGGCTTATATAGGGACAGTTTTACATTTGGTCTCTCAACACCTCACTTCTCCTCACTACTCTTTGGATTTGACTAACCTAATTTGAAAAAAATAACTACAAACAAAAACAAAGACATTTGTATATAAATGAGCAAGAAAGAAATTACATTTTTAAATCAGACTGTCACATTAGTTTTTTCCATATATTTTAATTACCATAAAGGATTCAAAACTGCACGGCAAGTGGTCCTACTACACAAAACAGGTTCATATTGAATAGGTGGTAAATCGGGTCTCTCCTTCAGTGGAGTAAACAGGGCTGCTACTGGAACAACCATTCTTGTAGCTTCCAGTCGACTTGATGGCCAAACATTCCAACTAAATCGGACTCCATCGCGTTCTTCATTTTGTTGGATGAATTCCAAATAGGTTGTCATTGTAGAGCTTGATTCTTATTTCTGTAACTAAATTAAAAGACATTTTCAAATTCTTTTAATAAAATTGAAAAGTTTTTCCCACTTTTAGCACTATTAATCCGTTAGAAATCATGACCAAATTAAAATACTTACCTCAGAAAAAAATTAGCAAGCAACAATAACCCCACTGATAACAAAACACTAAAAGACTCTGCTGAACCCAATGCTCAGTAGGCCCAATGAGAGGTAGTAAAATTTACTACCAGGGGGAGAGGGATGCCACTCTGGTTAGGGGCCAGTATCAAGAAGCACCTCCATCTTGTTACTCTCTACCTGCCTATCCAGGATGCCAGCTTTCCTACCTAGGCAACAATTCTATCTCTGGCTCTCAAACTGCAACAGTGGTTAGTGATGGAAACAAACTGTAAAAATTAAAGATCTGAAAGGATAATTTCAAGTGCTATGTAGCTGGCAAAAGATTTGTGAGAATGATGAAGGACATTAAGGACTGAAGAATTATGAAGGTACAGTACCAAAGCAGCCAACCTGGATGCTGAAGTTGTTAAGAACAACGACGGGATGAGGAACTGATTCTCAAATACAAGTGAGGGAAGGAACAGTATAATTTGATAAAAGTATATAACATACAATAATAACTTTAATTTTAGAAAAATTTCAGATAGATTTTGATAATACAAGTTACAAAAAGTGAAGCTTAACAAATCTAAGTATCTTAAGCAGCTAAGAACTTTTTCTTCTTTAAAAGAAATAAGATGCCAATTATACCTCCATTAATCATAAAATAAAAATTAAACACTATTTCTTATCGGAATCTGAAAGACAAGTAGAGAATCTTACGCTAATCAACAGTAACCATGGGTTGTCCAAAGGTTGATACAGAATAAAGAGAAATGTTAAGATAACTAAATTTGTTACCGTGAAGGTAAATATAGGAGATAGCTTTGAGAAGGATGGTATGAGCTTCCAAGAAAAAGTGGCTGTTGAAAGATAATGGTAAAAGTGTCTGTTGAAAGATAGAGGGAAATTAGAAGATGCCAACCTCAATTCTAACACAGGGAACCGACAAGAGAGAAACCCAGTTTTCAGCAACAGCTTCCATGCTACAGATATGACTATAAATTCTAGGACTACGCAATCCCTCTCATTATTTCTACAGACAATAAAGCAAATGAAGTTTTCTGTTCATTATTTAATTACACCCATAATCTAAGCTGCATCTAAAATGCATCACCAAAAAGCATTAAAGTACCTATTAAAATATACCAGACCAATCAGGAACCAAAAAATATAAAAAATGTTTTGAGTGATTATTTTCTCAATTCTCCAAGAAATTTTCTCAATTTCTTAAATACATTAGGCATCTGCAATACATTTTCTCAAAAATTGGTAAATGAGGCTGTCACCTGGAAAATAATTCATAGTATTTGTCACCAGTGATAAAATTTGAGCTTTCAAGCAAGTATTAAAATTTTTGAAAACTTGTATCCACTACCTTGAGCTTTACAGCTTCCTAATAGGTAATGACTTTTTTGTTGATCAGTGGTATGTGAGTTTTGTTTTGTTTTAATATTGTATAATGAAACATGTCATTATTTGAGAGATATACATTCTTCAGTGAAGCAATATCTCCCAAATGATCATGTCATGTTACAAAATCATGCATGGGTAAATGATCCATGCAAAATGCAGTACAGACCAATGGGTTTTAATGCAACAGAAAAGTTCACTTTTAAGGTTTCACATTCCACACTGCAATTAACCCTCGATTTCTTAATTAAAACTGTTCAGTTTTTGATATAATATCAAAGAAGAATATGCACATCTGAAAAAGCTATTAAAATAGCCCTCCTTTTTCCAGCTACATATCTATGTGAGCCAGATTTCCTTCATACAATTTAACAAAAACAACATATCACAATAGATTGAATGCAGAAGCAGATATGAAAATCCACCTGTCTTCCAATGAACTAGGTTTGGTGTATGGTGTTTGTTTTGAATCCTCAATAATGTTTAAAGGGTTCACTGCCTTTGGGACATTAGGGCTTAATTCAATCAGGGAGCCTAGTAGAGAAAGGCTCTATGAGACTTAGCATGAAGACATTTACACACAGGCAATAGCCAGGTTTAAGTTTCTACAACAGGTAACAATGCTGGATTGTAATTCCACTCCTTTTTATTAGGACAAACTAAATATCACCTGAGTGATACTTGAGCACAATTCCCTTCCTCTTCCTCACTGTCTCTCTGCTCTAAGGTCGTATTTGCTCCTAAATGACATTTATTTCTTACGTTCTCACTTTCCAGCAGTATTTTGAAAAACACCCCATCTGTTTCTTCTTAACTGGTCCAATTACATAGTCATGCAATTGTACAACCCTAAAATCACTAATTCTAGCATAAAATTTGCTAGGGTTGGTCTCATATCCAACAATGACACACGTGAAATAAAGTCCTTTCTACAAACTAGCTTTTTATAAAATGCCATTATTTGATAAGCACTCTCTCCCCTATTATGTTTTCATAAAAGCTTAAACCCAAATGAATATGACACAAACACCATATTAACATGCAGACTTTAACATACTAGTCATTACACATTTTTTTAAAGTGGTACAAAAGACCATTCTAAACAAATGTGTTATTTTTCAGCACAATTTATAATCCGCGGGAGTTACTTTGGCTAAATAATTTCTCATGGTAAAACTAAAAGGAAAGCAAAGCAGTTATATGACTTTAACCTAGCTTATCAAATATACCAGCACACAGTACTTTAAACGGCTTTACCTACGATAGTTTTTCAATATTCCCATTTTAGCCCTTTTATAGATACCTAAGTGAAAACCAGGTAAAATATAGTTCCTACCAATCAGATGTATTTGTTAACAATTAAATGTGCCTGCTACTTTTTTCAGTTGTAAAATCTTCAATGAAGTGTCCTCAACTACTTCGGATGACTAGCTTTGTATTAGACAAATAACCTCTCTGATTCTCAATTTCTCATCAATAAGATGAGGGCTACGGGCTAGAAAACTACAAGGCCCTTTTCTAACTTTAAAATTCTATGAGTCAATTAAAAATAATTGGACTTCCAAAATATTAAGACTACCGGAGAAGGACAAGAAGGAAACTTAACCTGTATTTATATTTAAATCTAAAACTTTTTTTAACCAAGTTAATTTGACAAGTTATCCCAGGCTTTGAAGAGGGTTGAGGAAGTTCAAGTGGAAACGTTAATTCGACAAACACTCTCATTAGTGGTTATGTGTAGGTTTACTATGACTTTTCCTTTTCCACCAAAACGGGAAAACACTAAGGCCGAACTGGAAGCACAACAGGTAAGATTGGTCAGATGTGAACTCTATTTGTAATGAAGGCCCAAGGCGTCGTCTTTTCTTGACTTTTCTCCCTTTCCCTTTTAACTCCCAAGGCCGAAGTACGGGTGACCAAATCACCTCGGTTCAAAGTCTAGAGCACTTGAGATCTGGCAAGTAATGAACCAAGAAATCCAAGTGCCCAGTGGCGATGGGCTGAGATGGGCTGGAACGGGGAAAGCAAAGAGCCCCGGAGGCGTGGGTGGGATGCTGGGCGAGATGCTCCAACACCCGTTTCTCACTCGATTCCCCCCACCCTGATCCAGGGGAGCTGGGTGAAAAGCCCCGGGAGAAAGAAGCAAAGGGTGGTAGGTGAAAGGGTGACGATTCAGGGCTCAAGGCTGCCCCGCCGGGCCCGGGTGCGCCCTGGCTGTCCCGAGGCACCAAGACAGCAGAGCGGGCACCACCCTTGGGACCCCCGCCCGCCAGGTAGCCAGCCGCCGCACAGCCGTCCCTTCCCCGCTTCCCGCTGAGGCCCGCGGCCCCCAGAGGAGCCGGGAGAAGGCAGCCCTGAAGTCGGTCCTTACCTCAGTGTCCCCTTACGAGACCCTCGCCTGTCGCAGACTCGGCCTTGCAAAATCAGTCCTATCCGCCGAGCTAAAGCAGCCGTGGCACTGCAATCAAGGCCGGCGCCGCCCCGCCTCCGCCCTCTGAGCACAATTCCGCGGGGTCAACACGACTGGTGCCGCCTCTGCCACGTCAAGAGGGCGGGGCGTGAGGAGAAAGGGCCGGGGACGAAGCCGAGAGGCGGGGCGACCCGGCCAGGAAACTGAACGGGAGGGTGAGGACGCGCGCGGAGTCGACCTCGGGGTGGGGACGTGGAGTGACAAGAGGTAGGGAGCGTAACCAAGCTGGAGGTGCAGAGCGACTGGAGTAGGAAACTGTAGGGCGCGGTGCGGGACTCAGCGGAGCGGGCTCGGGGGAGGGGACGAGAAGGAGGGGATAGAGCGGAAGGGGCAGAGACGGACCGGAGGGGCGGGGCGACGGGGACAAACCCCACAGAGGAACGTGGATGCCGCGCGAGCCTGGCGGTGTTGGAGCTGGAGAATGGGGTTGCGGAGTCGAGCGCCTTTCCCCTCTCCCCGGAGCTGCTGCGGATCCCACCCTCTGCGGGCCCCAGGGAGAACTGGAATTTCTTCCGTCGCCACTCAGACTCCTTTGCTCGCCAGGAGAAATGGAGACGTCCTCTAGGACATCCTCTCCTCTAGGGCCCTGATTGATTCCTAGACTACAAACCATATCTCCCCTTACAAAAACAAAGTGAGAAGTTCGTTTTTACACTTAGTGCAATGGTATTTGCTGAACAGCTAATGTGTGCCAAGCATTGTTGCGATGCTGGTGATATGACGTAGGAAAAGAGGCCAAAATTCCGGGTCTGTAAGAATTTACGTACTATTTGTGTATTCCTAGTCAGTTTACCTCTTTCCTTCTACACTGCCTCTGCTACCCCTACACACACACACACACACACACACACACACACAACACAATCTTTGGCTAATTAATCTTAATGCATTTTCTTCTCTTTTCAAGAAAAGAGCTGAGCAAAATGGGACACAAATAGGTTGGAAGATAATTGGAGCTTGGCGGTCTAAGACGAACCCTATCCTTCGGTGAGGGGTTGCTCACGGAATTAATTCCGGATATAATACCTAAAATCCTGAAAAGCTTAGTTTATAAGCATTTTACAGAATAGAAGAAATGGTCAAATCCTTGTTCTTCAAAGCTTCTATTCATGAAAAGTCAGATACGCACCATTTTCTTTCTGTAATGTATATGCTAAGGTTGTTTTGTAAGGTAGAAGAGAATGAGATTGCTTGTCAAAATTTTTAATACAATCCTGAAGAGAAAATGGAAATCAAAAACCAAAATTTATAGAGGCTTGCAAATAAAGTGGACTCAGGCTCCCTTAATGAGGATTCTTGACAAAACACAGCAAGTAAATAGTTGTGGGCAATGGTATAAAGGTAGACTAAGGACATCTGCAAAAACAAATAAGATCCAAGAAGGAGTAGGGTAATTAGACACAGATGAGAGGATCCTCAAGGTATAGCACCTTTGGAAATTGTATTCATTTCATGGTCCCCAAAAAGGCATCTTTTCCATCCAGCTCAGTGAAGACTAGGAAGTCATAATACCTTTGTTTTCAGGTGAACAAACGCTTTTGTCCCCTATTACAATGAAATAAATATTAGGATGGGTAACAAACTCATTTATATCTGTCTTTATGTACTTTAGGGTGACTGAGTTTAAGAATTAAACCCTCAGATATGTCATCAATATCTAGTGTACTGACCTTTAGTTTTCTGAGGGGTTTTTTTTTGTAGTTCTATTTGTAAGAATTGATATTTCATGACTTTTATTCTTTCTTAGATGTCTTCCAAAGAACAAAGAGAAAACCCATGGAATTTTGTTAAAGAGAAGACAGCCATCTTCTTTGCTTTCTCCCTAATTGTAAAACATTTGTAGTTTTAGTTTTAAAAATTATCAATCCAAATAATTTTTGATTTCTGGGTTACCTATTTCCTTCCCATCATCTTTGTATATACAACTTCCACTAGCATTTGTCCACTTCAGAATCATCAAGTAAAATTATCCACATAAAGATCATGAAAGATGAAAAATACTGCTCTTAGCAAAACAAGATTGTCCCAGTTTCTTCATCTTAACATGAAAATAACAATAGGACCTACCACTTAGGGTAACAATATATTGTAGTGATTAAATGAGAAATCTGTATAAAACATTTAGCCTTGAGAAAGAGAAAAGGAGCCTCTGAGAACCGGAAATTGGCCTGGCTCTATCAACTGGGCCTAGCTATCGTTAGGAGCTGTCCTGGCATTCACAGTCAGATCACACTGTTCTCCTGTTGAATATACACCATTTCACAGCACACCAATATCTGACAAGGCCACTCAGTGACGCTGAAGGATAAAGACAAAAACAAGACTACTCAATAATCATATCTGAACTCAGACAAAATCAGGAAGATTGTCCAAACCACAGAATGACCACATACCTCCCTAACGGGGCTAATCTGAGTGACTGCTGATTCTTTACCAAGTAATACCAATAGTTTCCTTCTTCCTTGTACCTTCTATATAAAAATTATTAAGACACGTTCAAAAATTATTAAGAATTTGTCCAGTGCTCAGATGAGCTGGATAGAAAGCTGGACTACCAGGTGTCAGACAAGGCAATTAAAGCAACAATGAGCCAAAGTGGAAGTAACAGTGAAGTCTCGAATCACTTGTTGAGATTGCACAAGGAAGAGTCTAAACCTGGTGAAAGTGCTAACTCTCCCTGTTCTGTTACCCCCATGGAATGGCGCCCTGGTTGAGGGTCAGGTGGACGGGCACATATGTGAAAGTCTGGAGATCTCTCACTGTTGAAGAAGCCCCAAACAAAAAGCTCCTGCAGATTTATGAAATGGGGATGGGAAGGTGTTAGGAATGGAAAAGTCTGGGTACTGAGTCAGACTGGGAAAGTTTCCAGGTAAGGAGACCTCCAAACAGAGACACCTGGGCTAGGAATGCAGCTATGCATAAGAGCATGGCGGGTTAGTGGGGCCTGAGTCCTTGACTGCAATTCCCTTCAGAGACTGCCATGCACTGGCTGGATGAACCAAATTTGGTGTGGGGAGGGCAGTTTTCCCCTGTGAAGCCTGCCAGGTAAAGCCTTTGTAATTGCATAGAGTCAGGCCTGAAAAATCACACATACGTTTTTAACCAGGAGTGTTACTGCTCAGAATTATCCCCATTTCCTGACAGCAAAGCTCCACTGTCCCCAAATCACCAAACAAAGACCAAATCCTATAATAAATAGGTTAGTTCTAACACCCTCTTACTGAGACATCTCCCAGTTTCAGTAATCATGTGACTAAGGAGTGTTCTGGTGGAAAGGATGCTCCATAAATATTAACTATATACATACAGCTCCATTTCTCAGAACCCTGTCCAGCACCATCCATCCCCTACTTTCTATGCATCAACCATACTGACCTTTTTCCAATTTTTCCAACATGACCTACTTCCTCCAGGAATTAAGGCCTTGAACAAACTCTCCTCTACCTGCTGAGACTGAATATACAAATTGGCAATGGTCAGACCATAAGTGTAAAACTAGAACTCCGACCCACAGTCTGCAGCAACCATCCCAGGAAATCAAACCGTTGTTCTACAGTAACTAGCCTGGGAAGCCAGCCTGCTATAAGTCAAACTTACAGGAAGTCAGAGTGGTATCTCCAGCTACAATCCAAGAAGCCAAACAATAACCCCTGTAATAATTGTCCCAAAATAGTCAGGATTTGATTAATAACTGACATTTCCTAATTTTTTTCCCTGCTTCCAACTTAGGACCAACCAAAGAAAACCAAATACACACCCTTAACCAATTTCATAGGGTGTCCCACTTCTAAGTAGAATAGGGGTTCAGAGCATGCCACCCAAAATATGCCACTTTGACATATTATTTTGAGTTAAAGTTACTTGGAAAACAGCAGATGCAAGAAGGGTGCTTTGACCTTCCTTTTTCTTCCTGAAAGCAGGAGATAATACTCCCATGTGAAAGGTATACCTCCCTATACCAGAAGGAAGGAAAACATTCTTACCATTAGAAATGGAGATTCAAGGCCAAGATAAAGCTATACAAACAAATCTTATTAAACTAACCCTTATCTTCTTACTTTTCCAGAATTATAACTTCCCTAGCACAACCCCCTTTGTCATGTTACATGTTCACAATTTACTATTCTTTGTCCAACCTACTATATAAGCTTTGGGCCCTAACTTCTTTGGGTCTGGATTTTTCTTGTGAAGGCTCCCATGTACATGTTAAAATTATTGAATAGAATTTGTGTGCTTTTCTTTTAATCTGTCTTATATCAGTTTAATTCTTATGCCCAGCCAGAAGCCCTAAGAGGATAGAGGAAAAGTTTTTTACCTCCCCTATAGTAGCCCACCTCCAGCTTCCCGAAGCCAAGAACCTCCAACCATAGCATACCCAAAGTCTTCCCCTTTTTCCAGTATAAAGCTTTCCTACTCCTCTTCCTGCCTTTGAGTCTTTGCCAAAATTCAAGTAGCAGTGGCTGACTCCCTTTCTATAGCAAGCTCTGAATAAATACCCTTTGCTTGTTCTTATTCCTTAGTCTTCATTTATTTCCCTACCACAAGACTCCTCCATACCCCACCCCCTCCAGACTTTCCTTAATAGTACTTATCAGCACAGTTAACATTTAAAATTCATTTGTATCATTGTTTAACATCTCTCTGTCCACTAGACTGTAAGCACTAGGAGAGAAGAAGCTCATCATTGTAATTCCCAATGCCTACCACAGTGCCTGGCACATAAGAGAAAACTGATAAATATTAATTGGATGACTGAGTTAATTAAATTTTAATGGTATAAAAAGGCAAGTGAAATTTTAGACTGTGGCCAAAGTAAAAAGAACTGAGAAAGTACACTTTGAAGAAATTCTAGTGCGGTAGATATTAAAGAATAGGAAGGGAAAGAATTAAATGGATGGCCTAAGCTGTGTCTCTCACTTGGAATGCTTCTTAAAATGTCAATTTCAGAGCCCCACATCCAATCAACAGAATCAGACCTCTCTGGAGGAGAGAGTTATAAAACCCAGGAGTCTATTTTAATTTCTTCCAGATAATTTTTATATACACTAAAATTTAATAACTGAGTTGCTTAAGGGGATATAAAACACAGTGACAAATTTGCATTTAGCTCTGTAAGGATGACTTAACAGATGCTACCATCATCAATAAACAGTGTTGACTGTTTGTTCTCATAACCCTCATATAACTCCTATAACCAACCACCAATGTAAGAAATACTGAAATACAAAAATCTTTCCATTGTAAACTGAAAAGTAACTGGAAATCTTTGAAAACGGCACCAGAAATAGTTCAGAATCTTAGGAATGGTTCTTCCTAGGGAGAGCTTAGATGAAATAGTTATTGTTTTAAAAGTTCAGCTTTCCAAAAATTAAGCATTTTTTTCAGAATAACGTCATCAACCAAATATAGCTACTCCTCAGCTGTCCCATATCTTACTGAAACTATCAAAAATATTTAATTCAATTTCGAACTTATAACCATATTAAAATTTGTTCCAAAACTCGTTATTCATTGTTTTAAGCCAGATTAGTTTTGAAGTAACAGAAAGCAAACCTTATAAATTTTTTTGGGGGGGGGGATTTTATTGGGGAAGGGGAACAGGACTTTATTGGGGAACAGTGTGTACTTCAGGACTTTTTTCCAAGTCAAGTTGTTGTCCTTTCAATCTTAGTTGTGGAGGGTTCTGTTCAGCTTCAGGTTGTCCTTTCAGTCTTAGTTGTGGAGGGCGCAGCTCAGCTCCAGGTCCAGTTGCCGTTGCTAGTTGCAGGGGGCACAGCCCACCATCCCTTGCAGGAGTCGAACCGGCAACCTTGTGGTTGAGAGGGCATGCTCCAACCAACTGAGCCATCTGGGAGCTCAGCGGCAGCTCAGTTCAAGGTGCCGTGTTCAATTTTAGTTGCAGGGGGCGCTGCCCACCATCCCTTGCGGGACTCGAGGAATTGAACTGGGAACCTTATGGTTGAGAGCCCGTGCTCCAACCAACAACTGGTCCATCCGAGAGGCAGCTCAGCTCAAGGTGTCGTGTTCAATCTTAGTTGCAGGGGGCAGAGCCCACCATCCCTTGCGGGACTCGAGGAATTGAACTGGCAACCTTGTGGTTGAGAGCCCACTGGCCCATGTGGGAATCGAACCAGCAGCCTTCGGAGTTAGGAGCATGGAGCTCTAACTGCCTGAGCCACGGGGCCGGCCCCGAACCTTATAAATTTTTAATTTACTTTCCTCTCTCCTGAATGAATTCATGCCTGTGTATATAAAATTTTAGAATCATTTCAGAATCATTCATGTACTTTATTACTTACTTCTTTTGTAAAATACTTTATTATTTCCCAGAACAACCTTTGTTCATCCTGCTATACCTCTCCTTTCTTCCTTCATCCATGTGTAGCTCTGTCATGTACTTACCAGTCGTATATATGGAGCCCAGTGTTAAGCATTGTTCCACTGGTCGTTGGTCTACTTGGTAATTACCTGTTCTTTATTTCCAGAAAAATGGGTGGGGGGAAGTGAATTTCTAATGTTAGCGTCCCCCAAAAAAAATATTTATAAGAAACCCAGAAATAAAGTCGCCGCTCATTTTTTCTAATTTTCTTGATTATTACCAAAAAGTTTGGGGATGGGAATATTTCTCCATATTCCTTCCCTCTAAGTCTGTTTCTTCCAAAATCAGTAACATTTTTAACCAAATAACTTCTAGTTTGACTGCTGTGAGGCAGTGTCTTTCCATGTCTCCCAATTGTTTAGTAACCATTCATACACACTAAGTCTTTCGTTTTTAACCTAAGGACTAGCCTCACTATTTATCTTCAATTAAGTAAGTTACATTCTGGTTTCTAAATCAATTGCTAAAGGCAGTGCTTTAACAAAACAAAAACAAAAAAGCAACGCCTTAGTCATAAATATAAACGTTAGAAATGTCAATTGTATTCACTCAGAGCTTGTTTAGAAAAATTGAGATAGAATATTTTCATTATTTCCTGCAATTTATGACCCAGCTAAAGTTAAACTATTTCTGCTTTCTTTGCTCACGTGTAAAATGGAGACAATAGTACTCGCCTCACAAGATTGGCCCTAAGATTAATAATGGTGATTTCTGGGTGTGGGCATTAGCTTTATCCTTTGCACTACTTATATTTCAGCAAAAAGATCTTTCTGAGGGGGAAAAAAAGCGATGGCTACTCTAGGAGTAATATTCATTTCATATAAATATAAAGTGATCTTTGAAATAGCCAAGCACAAGAAATTCCTCTGGAAAATCGGTTTTTCGTTCACTCGGCGTCAGAAAAATCTGGGTTGGAATTGGCTCTTCCCCTTTGGGAAAAAGTCAGTTGTAGTATTTAATCCCTCTTTCGGTCGGTTTTCTCCCTTACGAAACCGGTATAATAACACCTACTTCAAGAGGTTGTAAAAATTAAGTGAGGAAATGTGACCTGTCTGCCAGGGTTTAAGAATTTAGAGATCAATAAAAGATAATTACAGTAATATTGCTCATTAATTAAAAAAAATTTAAGAATCCCTCGCTACTAGGGATACATAAAGGCTAGTAAGCCCCAATCTTGCCTTGGAAGCCCCTACCTAGCCTTGGAAGAGAGAACAGGGCATAAGAGGGAACACGCAGAAGCATCTCAGAACCACTCCCGCAAGGAACTAAACTCGCAGTCTTCCTTACACCACCGGAGCCTTAACCTTGAGACAATGAGCAAGTTTGCTCATGCGCAATAACACTCCCTAAGCCTTGCCGCTTGCTCAACTCTGCGCCAAAGGTGCCTACTCGTGCGCCTGCGCTGTGACCTAAACGTGGGACTGGCTGGATTGGAAACTATGGCGTGGGTACCAGCGGAGTCTGCAGTGGAAGAGTTGATGCCCCGCCTGTTGCCAGTGGATCCCTGCGACTTGACAGAAAGTTTCGATCCCTCGGTACCGCCGAGGACGCCTCAGGAATACTTGAAGCGGGTCCAGTGAGTGATTTGGCCTGTGCGGGTGGGCTGTTCGTCCTTCCTGCTCCAGAGTGCAGCGCCCGGTGCTTTGCGGGACTCCTAGGTTTGCTAAAGCCCAGCCTCTGTTCCGGTCCCCAACCTCCTGCGAGTTCGGATCGGAGCAAGATCACTTGTTAACATTTTTAGGTGGACGAGTTTCAGTGATCTTAATTATATTCAACTTGATTATCCCTGGCAAGATGTGTGCTCTTAGATTTCCTTGCTTTCAGTACAGATAATTTCAGAAATACATTAATCAGTACCTCAATTGCAATTCTGAACTTTTTTTCGGATATCATAATAAACTTTAGAAATGGATAGCTTGTTTAACTGCAGATGAGCAAAACACAATAGTAATTGCATTTCTTGCATTTATTATTTATAGGATCGAAGCAGCTCAATGTCCAGATGTCGTGGTTGCGCAAATTGACCCAAAGAAGTTGAAAAGGAAGCAAAGTGTGAATGTTTCCGTGAGTTTTATTACCCGTCAGGTGACTTTTTTACCACTACAAATGAAAAAACCAGAGCTGTTCCTATAGTATCCAACAGTATCAGTTACGATGTAGGTAAAATTTGACTGCCCCTACGAAGTTAGACATTTGTTTGTATTACTTTTTCCCCTTCAAGAACAGTTGACATTTACTGCCGCCAAAGAGGCTTTAAGTAACCCTGGCGTTCATGGAGATTTGCTCTTCATACTTTCAGGACATGATCCAATCCTAAAGAAGTCTTTAAATAGGTTACTTATGCTGTCCTTTATTTTGAAGTAACCTTTTTCCAGTTGTCTTCATAATTATTGTTGGACTGTTTAATCTTAGTGGGTTTGCATGTTTTGATTTTCATTGTGTTTTGTTTTTTAAGACTTAGAAACCCAAATATCTTACACTTTTTTAGCTACTTGCACACTGTAAACATTTTCATTCATTTATCCAGCACATTTTTTACTAAGCAACTAGGTTGTGCCAGGCACTGGAAATATAACAGGGGATGATGAAACGGAAAAGGTCCCTACCCTTGTGGAGTTTACATTCTCCTGAGGAAGACAGGGTAAACCAGCAAACAAGTAAAATAATTACATATTGTGACTATTGATATGAAGAAAATTAGCATATAATGATCAATAAATAACAAGAAGAATTACTTTTCTTTTTTTTTCAGGTAGAACTACTTTAGATTGTCACAGAAGGTCTCTCCCAAGAGGCATTATTTAATTTAAAGTCAAAGGAAAGCAGCAATTTTAAATTGTGATTATTCCTTTTCCTTTTATGTTCTAAGTAATTCCCTTATCGGATGTTTATAATTAGGAAATTTTAATATTTCATATCATTCCTTTTTAGAAGTTTTTAGTTTGTGGAAGATGATGTCTTATATACCTGGCTTTAAAAAGTGACCTCACAAAGTTTTATTTCAAGGAAGTATGTGATCAGTTGTGAATTGCGTGCTGTTTTTGGAAAAAGAAGTAGACATTTTAAAGTCAAATGTCTTAAATTATTTGAGTACATTCTGACTATACCAAAACTTTTTATCTGGGACATATCTCTTTTTTTTATTTCAAACTGTTTTTGCTGTTATAGAAAGGTAGGGCTAGATTGTATCTTCAGGGCTCATATCATTTAGATTTCTTAGAACCTGCAACTGTAAACCATTCCAGATTGCTCTTATTAAAGTGACTCGATAAGGATCTTTTCCTAATGTTTTAAACTCAGACATAAATAGTAAAATGAAATTCCTGCTCTTTTGCATGAGCAAGAAGTACTTTATTTTTCTTGTACAGTCTTAATCATTTACTTTATTGTTCACGGTTCATATTGATTTTACTTGGCAGGGGCATGAGATTCTAGTTATAACACTAACATTGATGGTAACAATTATGAACTGATCTCTAGCTTTCAGGATGCCAACCTGCTCCTGAAGGATATTCCCCCACACTTCAGTGGCAACAGCAGCAAGTGGCACAGTTTTCAGTTGTTCGACAGGTAAGTGTACCTTAATCTTTTAATCAAATTAAACCCCACCCCGCCCTCCCACAGATTTATTTCTGTTCTTAGATTTTAATTGGGAAAATGAGGTTCATGATTCTGAAGAATAAAGAAAAGAATATTTAAGAATCAATTACCAAATTATTATTATAATGACTAGATGTAATACAGTTTGAAACGTATTTTCCCAGTTGTAGAATTGTTAGAATGTTGTAAAGCACTTGATTTCTTTTCAGTTATCCATTCTCTGAAGATGACTGTCTAACTCTTCTTCCTTTAGAGTGTGAACAGACATAGAAGTCACTGGAAATCACAGCAGTTGGATAGTAACGTGACCATGGTATGTAAGTTTCTCTGTTGAAGTTATACAGTGTATACCTATTTGAACTTGTCCATATTTACTTCCAGTCTTTAAAAATTACTTACCTAGTCCATATAATTTTCATTCCGTCCCATCTACAATTAATAGTAACAATTTCATTATATTAGTAGCCTGAAAAGTATAGAATCAGCAATGCAAGCTTTTATTTTTATGACAGTTTTAATCCACAACATCCTCAGTCTTTGGATGGGTAATTGTTAGGCCTCTACAAGTTTTTAAGTTTCTTGTAGACAGTTGTTTTCTAGGAAATAAACACATTTTCAGTATTTACAAAAAGATTGAATAAAGGCTCATTGGATTTTCCTGGTGAAAGAATGGTGCCAATACCCGTGACTTTTTACTGAAGCCTGTCATGCATACCGGAAAGTAGTATTTCCTACATTTTATCAGCTTAGATATAATATTAAGCTCTCCAGTAGATATGTTACATCTGGACTACTGAATGAAAAAGGGAGTTGGGGAAAAGATGAAAATGCTCTTCCAGGGCAATACTGTTTTTGTTGGGTTTTTATCTGTGAGAATTTTTTAACTTTTGTTTTTTACATTTCCTTCTTTTCTAAATTTTTCAATTATAGTCGACATGTAATATTAATTTCAGGTGTACTTCAGGGCAATACTTTTAACGTTTTAGGGAGTCTTCCTATTCTTCCTGAGAATTGAATAAAAGCTGTTTATCTTCAGAGGAAAAAAATGCGCCTACACACACAATTTTGTTCAAAGTTTCAGATATTTCATAGATTTCAGATTTTAGAAGCTTCCTGTAGGCCATGCTTCCTAACATCTTTACATGGTGACACATTGGGATAAATGAGGCCGCTTGCATCTTGCGTAGTCTTCCTGAGACTACCAGCTGAAAGCTGAGAGATTTAATATATGGCCTCTCTATGTGCTTTTCCATACCATCTGGAAGCTGTGCGCTAGGAAAAGTATGCAGGGGACTGACATCACCTGCCCAAGACCACTTAACTCATAAAGGGTATAGTTGGGAGCTGCTGAAGTTTATCTGACTCTAAAGCCTTTCGCTATGCTGTGAGGCCTTTTAGTGAGAAGGGAGTGAGGAGAGAGGTAGATTTTTTTTTCTTGCTCAGTGTAAGAACTTTGGGTACATACATGCTTGCTAAATCAAAAAGAAACCACATCAGTAACATTATGATATAATTTTGTCAGAAATCGAAATGACCTAACATAATTGATTCGATAAATTATGATCCATAAAAACTGGAATAGTATATAACAACATGGCAAATGTAAACATTATTAAAATAATAAAATGAAAAATTTCTAAAGCACACTCTGGTGTCAACTATGTAAATGTAAACATTTATTTATTGATTTATCCAATCATTTTTAAGCACCTGCTATATTTAATAACCAGGATATTCATTGCTACCTGAAGCAGAAACAGTCTCTGAGCTAATGGAGTAATGGGAAAAGGTAGATACATTGTTCCAGGACAATAGGTTTTAACCTTTAAGGGTCTCATATTCATCCTGAGACTCTAATGAAAGCTTTCCTGGGGCCTCCCAGTGGCTCAGGTGGTTGGAGCACTGTGCTCCTAACACCAAGGTCACCGATTCGATTCCCACATGGGCCAGTGAGCTGCGCCCTCTACAGCTAAGATTGTGAACAACTCTCCCTGGTGCTGGGCTGTCGTGAGCCGCTGGAGGTTGGCGTGTGCTCCTGTGTGCTGCTGTGGGCTACTGTGTGTGGCCGTGAGAGCTGCTGTGAGCAGCCGAGGCTACGGGCGACCAACTGCCACACCATGGGCCAGGGAACTGTGTCCTACACAACTAGACTGAGAAACAATGGCTTGAACTGGAGTGGCCGGGGAGGGGGGAAGGCGGAAGAAGGGGAGGGAAGCTATCCTCAGGGGGTAAAACTTCACCTTTGCAAAGGAATGTGCAAGGTGATGTGTATAAATAAAAATTATTTTGTAAAGGTATATGGAGCTGAATGCTTCTCCCCACTGGCCCTGCTTTTTCTATCTGGTGATGTAGAATAAATCTATTCCTTCTTTGACTGGCCAGCCCATCAAGTATGTGAATGAAGTATGTAATCATGTCTCCTTTTCTGGAATAAACATCTTTCATTCTTGTAAGCATTCTTATTGCGGTTTATTTTCCCATGCTAATTTCTAGCTTTAACATCCTTTTTTGAACACACCCATTCTTGTCAGTATCCATTAAAGTGTGATCCAAACTAAACATGTCCCACGTGTGGTGTGACCACTTGGGACTATATTAGTTTCCCAGGGCTGCTCTAGCAAAATACCACAAACTGGGTAGCTTAACAAATAGTAGTTTATTTTCTCACAATTCTTTAGGCTAGAAGTCTAAGATCAAGGAGTCAATAGGTTTGGTTTCTTCTGAGGCTTCTCTCTCCTTGGCTTGCAGACGGCCACCTTCTCACTGTGTCCTAATATGGTCTTTCCTCTGCACGCACATCTTTAGTGTCTCTCTGTGTCCAAATTTCCTTCTCTTATGAGGACACTGGTCAGATTGGATTTGGGCCCACGCTGTAGCCTCAGTTTTACTAAATCACCTCTATAAAGACCCTATCTCTAAACACAGTCACAATCTGAGGCACTGAGGGGTTAAGGCTTCGACATACGAATTTTGGGGGGACATAATTCAGTCCATAATAGGCACCACATCTTTGTGTTGAGGTGGTGGGAATATGGAGGAATCCTCACTTCTTTTTTCATAGTTCAGTATTTAAAATAATACATAGGAATAAATAAGTTTGGTTTTTTGCTTTTTGTTTTTTAGCCAAAATCTGAAGATGAAGAAGGCTGGAAAAAATTTTGTCTGGGTGAACGGCAATGTGCTGAAGGGGCTATTGGACCAACTAAAAACGAAAATCCTGAAATAGATTATATACAGGTAGGTGATAAGTGGATAAACAAAACAGAAAGTATCATTTAATATAAAGGGTCAGCAAACTACAGCCTGGGTCAAACCCAGCCCACAGCCTGTTTTTGTACAGCTAAGAATGGTTTTCATGAGCTAAGAATGGTTTTTAAAGCATAAAAAACAAACTAACAATATGTGACTAAGACAGTGTGTGGCCTGAAATATTTAGTTTGTTTACAGAAAATGTTTGCCAACCCCAACTTACATTATTAGCTCTTTAATTTAAAAACAGCAGCCCAGTCTCTAAAACAATATACTATGACCTTTTCAGGTTGGCTTCACATCTTTTATGTTTTAGCTGTGTAATAGTTTTGTTAGTTAGATAGGATTTTTTTTTTTTTTCATGATTAGGCATGGGTTGAACAATGAGTGATGAGTAGTCAGGGAAACAGGAAAACATGACAATTGGAGAGGTACTTAAAAATGCTTGGTAAATTGCATATTCTGGCAATGAAATGTTGAGTGTATATTTAAATTTCACATGGCTTTATTTTCATCACAAATTATGTGGACAACTCCTTGTCCTTCAGGATTCACTTGCCATCAAGTTTGCCGATGTTTTTATGGAACCTTCTGCATACATCTGCATTACTGCTAACTCCTTATATGTATTATGTTGTTCTGTTCTGTTGAATAGGTATTGATTGTTTGCTATGTGGTAGCACATTGTGTTTTTCCATTTAAAGTTAATTTATCCCAAAAGTGTAAAAGTTTCAAAAATCACTAAAAAGACCAAGAATCCAATTAAAAAAAGAAACAAAACAAAGGATTTGAATAGACATCTCACAGAAAGGGAATACAAATTGTACTTATATAAGAAGATGTACAAACTCACTTGTAATGGAAATGTAACATAGCTACACTAAACTATTTTTTCAGATAATATGTTGGCAAAGAAAGCCTGATATACTGTGTTGATAAGTGGTTAAAACAGGCACTCTTACACACGTGGGGGGAGTGGAAATAGATTCAGATCTCTAGGGGAGCTGTTTGGCTCTGTTTCTTATACAACCTATTTTTCTTTTGGGATAATCCCCAATGTATGTTACATTTCAAAAATGTGTTTTAATTTAATCGAGAATTAAAATTTATTTATTTAGCTTGTCATTACAAAATATATACAAGTAACATATACCACGTGATAAAACCATTTAAAGATGCAAGAGTTTAATGCATGTATTCTTAAGTTTCTCACAAGTTCGTGCTGTTTTCATAATCAAGGCTCCCAGCATTAAACTCCAAAGTAGCTTTTTAAAAATTGAATCAGATTGGGCCGGCCCGGTGGCTCAGGCAGTTAGAGCTCCATGCTCCTAACTCCAAAGGCTGCCGGTTCGATTCCCACATGAGCCAGTGTGCTCTCAACCACAAGGTTGCCAGTTCTATTCCTCGACGCCCGCAAGGAATGGTGGGCAGCGCCCCCTGCAACTAAAATTGAACATGGCACCTTAAGCTGAGCTGCCGCTGAGCTCCCGAATGGCTCAGTTGGTTGGAGTGCGTCCTCTCAACCACAAGGTTGCTGGTTCGACTCCCGCAAAGGATGGTGGGCTGCTCCCCCTGCAACTAGCAATGGCAACTGGACCTGGAGCTGAGCTGCGCGCTCTACAACTAAGACCGAAAGGACAACAACTTGAGGCACCCTCCACAACTAAGATTGAAAGGACAACAACTTGACTTGGAAAAAAGTCCTGGAAGTACACACTATTCCCCAATAAAGTCCTTTAAAAATAATAATAATAAACAAATAAAAAATAAAAATTGAATCAGATTAGGTTTGAAAAAAGTCATTCTAATTCAAATGCCCTAATTCCTGAAAATGTTAGCTTTAGCTCAAGATTTTCAAAAAGGATCATACGTTAATGTTATAGCATCAATAGTATCAGTATCATTTTTTAAAATTTCGTACTTTAACATTTTGATTACTAAAATCATTCTTTATTTTTAAATTTACATATTCAAATTTTAAGCATTATTTTCTTGGCCATTACCAATGTATTATAATAGTTCGTGGAGCATTTTATTGTCAGGGGCAATGAAGGAATTTTGTTTCATCCATTCTTTGTTTCTAAATAATAGTGTGATGAGAAATTCACCAATTTGGGGGGGGGGGAGAAATGAAGCTCCCCACCCCCCCAATAATACCATTTAGTAAATTTCACTCTCATTTTTCTTTCAGATTGGTTTTCCTCCCTTGCTTAGTATTGTTAGCAGAATGAATCAGGTAAAATCCATCTAATAATAAGAATGTATGCATTCTTTTGTTTGCAATGTGCATGAAAGTATTTGAATACATTTACTGAGTATTTATAGTATGCAAGACCCTGTTCTAAGCTCTTTAACAGTTCTTATTTAATCCTTACTGCAACCCTATATAGAGAGTTATAATTAATATCCCTTTTTTAGAGATGAGGAGATAAAATTAGAGGTTAAGTAACTTGCAGGTAGTTTTTCAGCAAGTTTTAATGGCAACACTGGGTTTAATCCTAGATTGACCTAATTCTAGAACTGATGGTCCTAAACTATTCAGTTGTGTACCTTTCAGATATAAGTCTTAGGTTCTGGTGTTTGAAGTAAATACTAAGGTTAGATTGCTATTTCTAGTTCCAGATATACTACATATCTCATTAGGAATGAAATGCAGTTCAGCCATGAACAACATGGGGGTTAGGGACACTGACCCCACACACAGTCAAAAAATCCACATGTAACTTTTGACTCCCCTGGACTTACAGTACTACATAAATTTCTTGGATAAAAGGGGAGAAATACAGACTTTGGTTAGTTTTTTAGTATTAGGAACTCTGTTATCTATTTAAACAGCAAATAAAAATTTTGATGGTTTTCGTCTTCAGATAGCATTGAATATCTGAAGATACTTTTTTTTTTTTTTGGTCATACTCTGTTGTAAATTATACTGGTTGACAATTTCACTTACTTGATATTTGCATTAAGATAACTTTAGTGGTCATACTAAATTCAATAAGTGTTTTTTTCAAGTGTCCAACTATATTTGAATAAGCCAGAGAACATTTTCAACAGTTTGATAAATTCTAGTTGTATAGTTTTAAAACAGATCTTTCTCTAGCTAACTTTATATTTGTACTTTGTTTTAATGAAAATAATCTGGAAGTATTTATGCAAAGACTTTTAAAAGCACATGGAATTCTTCAAGCAGTTATAAACTAAATTAGTAGTTACGAACTAAATCCTAGGATTTAAACCAAGCTATTGATACTTGAAAGTGTATAAGAATATTTGTCTTAAAAGCCTTTTCTCACTGAGTGAACCATCTAATCAAATTACCAGATAAAGTCACGATTTTCTCTGGAATTCTAAAGAATGGGGCCATTTTAAACATCAGAATTGCTTTCTTACTAAACTTAATGAAACTCTTGTTGAATCTGTCAGTATTTTATTACTAATGCATTTCTTCCACCTCCTCCCCCTGTTTTTAGGCAACAGTAACCAGTGTCTTGGAATATCTGAGTAATTGGTTTGGAGAAAGAGACTTTACTCCAGAATTGGTAGTTTTACATTTTTTTATTTTCATAATGAAGCAAAATTATATATACTTATATATGAGATATGACTACAGTATTTATAGATATGTACGTATTATGTGTGTATGTTTAACTATGTGTAATGCAAATTATGTTTGTTTCCAGTGAAATAAGGAATTTACACAAGAATGTAAATCAACTACTTACTTCACTGAGAAAGTCTTGCTTTGGGGGGGAAAAAGTGTCAGCTAAACAGTTGATTTCTATCCTGGACAAGCTGTTTCTCTTGTTACAGACTAGGAAGAAACAGGTCACAGACTAGCAGCCAATTTGCAGACCCCATTTTGAGTGGCATTGGTTTAAAGAAGTTTGAAATGCATTTTCTAAAAGGCCTTGAAATCCGATTCACAAAAGCATTATCAGAAATGACAATAATAGCAAGCACTTTTTGTCAGGCATTGTTCTAAGGACTTTGTATATAACTCCTTGAATCCTCAACCTATCAACTAATTATTTCCATTTTACAGATAAGGAAACTGGAGCACATAGAGATTCAGTAACTTGCTTAAGGTCACACAGATTGTAACTAGCAGAGCTGAGACTCATGGCCAGACAATCTGACTATACTCTTTACCAAGCATGGTATACCACCCGTTTTATTGCTTTATATTCATAGTTCATTTTTCACCTTCAAAATTAGGTAATTTGGATGGACATTATATAAATAAATTATCTACTTAATCCCTTAATAAAAAGTTTTATCTAAAGTTAGATTTAATTTTTTTTTTTTTTTAAGGAGGGTGCAGCTCACGGTGGCCCATGTGGGGATCGAACCAGTAACCTTGGTGTTATTAACACCACACTCTAACCAACTGAGCTAACCGGCTACCCCAGATTTCATTTTCAAAAACAAATATTTTTCACATTTGCGTATATTTGCAAAAGAGTGTATCTGAGGCTCCAAAGCTCCCTGTGAAATCATAAGACATAATCTCTGCTTTCCAGAAGCTTATAGTCAGCTGGGAGAAACAGATAAACCAACATTGCAGTACAGTGTGTAAGTTTCCCAGGCTGCCATTCAAACAAGTGCTTAGATAAGTCTCTTCCATAAGTAGAATGACCATATTCTTTATCACTAGATTTTCAGTTTAGATTTTTATGTTTTCTTTCTTTTAAATCTCTACTATATAGAGATTTATACTATACTTTTTAAGGAAAAAAAATTCATTTTTAAATCACTGTTTCTGGTTCAGTGATCCTACATATCTTTTACATAGTTATAATTAATGTATATATTCTGGTTTTTCTGGCTCATATTTCATATATGTTTCTGTGTGATAATGTAATTCACGTAAATGCCATTGTCTTAATATCTCATAGTTTATTTTGATTCTCATTACTGATCATGACTAAATGATAAGCATTTATACTAATTTCTTAGGATATTTCTAGAGTAGAATTACTGGATCAAGGTTTTATAAACCTTTGTTACATTCTGCCAGATTGCTTTCAGAAGAAATGAATGAGTTTATAATGCATCAGCAATGGATGTGTCAAGTTAGCTCTCTTCCCTGCAATCTTACATTAAGTAGAACCATATGAAATGGTCATTTCTGTAGGTTAAAAACACTTGAGGGGCAGCCAGATGGCTCAGTTGGTTAGAGCGCGAGCTCTCAACAACAGGGTTGCCAGTTCTATTCCCACATGGGCCAGTGAGCTGCGCCCTCCACAACTAGATAGAAGACAACAAGCTGCCGCCGAGCTGCCAGAGGGGTGGGTGGCCGGATGGCTCAGGTAGTTAGAGCAAGAGCTTTCAACAACAAGGTTGCGGGTTCAATTCCCGCATGGGATGGTGCGCTGCGCCCCCTGCAACTAAAGATTGAAAACATCGACTGGACTTGGAGCTGAGCTGCGCCATTCACAACTACATTGAAGGACAATGACTTGGAGGTGATGGGCCCTGGAGAAAAACACTGTCCCTCAATATCCCCCAATAAAATTTATTTAAAAAAAACAAGAAAACATTTGATTATCAGTAATTCCATATGATTCAATCCAACATTTTATGTAGTGAATTTATAGTAGTACGTCAAAGTAAATGTAATTTACATTTCTTTCAATATAAGTAAAACAGTGTTTTCCCATGCATTGGTATATTAGCTATACTTTCAATAGATAACTTGTTGGGGCAGCCGGTTAGCTCAGTTGGTTAGAGCATGGTGCTAATAACACCAAGGTTGCTGGTTTGATCCCCACGTGGGCCACTGTGAGCTGTGCCCTCCTTTTAAAAAAAAAAATAGATAACTTGTTCAGATTCTTAGGCTATTTAATTCACTGGAATCTAGATATTGAATTTTAAATTTCAGATCAGTTCTTTCTGTCAATAGTGACCCTTTTGTCAGTATTATTTATCTGATCTGTTTTCCTTCTCTTCCTTTAACACTCATTTTTAACTCTTTGTTGTAAGATTTTTTGGATTTTTAAAAAAACTTATAAAGATTACTCACTCAAGAGGATGATAAGTTTGGCTTTTCTTATTAATTAGTGAAAGCATATTACTAAAAAGTGTAGCTATATTTTCCAGAGGAAGCCTTAAAGTGTTTCTGAACCAATGACAACTGGTTTACTAAATTTTAACTTGATTAATCCTTAGAGTTTTAATTTGAGTAATTTGTCTCTTAAATCAACAGTATTGAATTCCCCTATCCAAGTAACCATACCATCAGAACTCTTACGATTGAGAATATCAGGGTTTTAAAGTAAAAATCTGTGTCACAGGAAGTTTCCATATCATAAACCAGCAAAATGATAAAGGGACCTTTTTAAAATTATTTGTTATTACTTGTCTTTTTTGAGAAGTACAGCTTTATTTTGGATTTTGCTTTTATCATTTAGTGTTGTCACAGTGTACTCACTAACTTTGAGGAAAGGGAACCTTTCAGCATAGGTACGTCTTTGATAATCAGTAGAAGTTTAAGCAACTTCTAAGTGGAGACCATTTGAATGCCTGAATACTAGTTTTACATAGTAAATGTATGCCTGAAAATTTGAGTCAGGTTGAAATGTCTAATAGCTTTTTTAATGTAGAAGAAAATTTTGCTCTCTATTTGTAAAAGAAACCTGGATGTGGATCTTTTCATTTAAGAAAAATTCTCATTGATTAGTGTGGTTCCTCGAGGACCTAACTTTGTGTGTTGTATAAATTTAAAATTTGTTCTAATAGTCTTCAGTTTTCTCCAAAGTGATACCTTGCTCAGAATAAACTGAGTTATACACTGCTGATGAAAATATAATTTGATACGTTTCTGAGGAACAATTTAGTGATTATATCTCAGAAACTTTTATGATCATATGTACCCTTTGACACCACCATTTCATGTCTAAGAATTTAGCCCAAGAAATCAGAGATGCTCTAAAACTTATGTTCAAGAATATTTATTACACTATTTTTTATTATAACAGCAACAAATTAAACATCCTAAGTGCTCAACAATAGGAAATTGGTTAAGTAAATTATGGTGCATGCACAATGGAACATTCATTCCACAAATATTTTAATTAAGCTCCTTTTATGTTCTAACTCTGGACTGAGTTCTAGGGTTATAATATCTGTCATTATACTGTCCCAGAATTTTGGTAAAGAAAAAAAAAAACCAGCAGTGACAGGAAAGTATGATAAGTGCTTGGTTAAAGAGTATTTATATAAGCACCATGTTGAAACTAACATCTCTTGTTAATCGAATTTAACATCCTGGGAAATGTTTATTATGTATTAAAAGTAAAAAATATGGCTACAGAGTGTTGTTACCTTATTAATATTATTATAGTGATGAAACTTTGTTTTTGAAAGCTGTATGTCTACATAGGAAAAAGATGAACATTTAAAAAATTAGCAGAAAGTTTATCTGGATGGTGGAATTGCAGGTTCATTTTTCCTTTGTGTTTTGTGTATTTAGTTTTTCTGCATTAAGTTTATATAACTTTTATAATTGAAAAGAAAAACTCCTTTTAAAAGGGGATGGGGATAAATTTAGCTTGCCATGGTATTTATAGTATCAAAAGAGTTCCTTGTATAGATCTTGGGACAGTTATAAAATTATGAAATGATTTGTATACCTGTCTATAGAGGTCAAAGAAAACAATGTATCTTAATTTTTACAAGGATTTATACAAATCTTAATGTAGTTTTTACTATAAATTAGGGATTTAATTGTAATAAGAATCTCCAAAATGAACTCTTTGGGGGTAAAAATATTTTGAAGTATTTAATGTTCTGTATCTATAGTTAGAAGATACAAAAGATATCACATGGCTTTTTTGTCTGTATCCAAACATAATACAGTTAAATGTTCTGTGAATTTATTCATAGCAAATAACCAGACACACATAGGACATTTTAAAAAATAAGTTAAAACATATGGTACAATATATGCCTATTTATTACTTTTTAAAATTCTATTTAGGGAAGATGGCTTTATGCTTTATTGGCTTGTCTTGAAAAACCTTTGTTACCTGAGGCTCACTCACTGATTCGGCAGCTTGCAAGAAGGTGCTCTGAAGTCAGGCTCTTAGTGGTAAGTTGCAAAATGGTGATAAAGAAGGATTCCAATGAAATAGGAAAACATGGAATATTTTATTAGTCAGAATTGCTTTTGGCTACATAATAGAAAGCCCAAAATAACAGTAGCTTAAATAAAATAGAAAATTTTCTCAGATACAGCAAGTCTGAAAGTAGGCTGATCAGATTTAAGATGGCAGTAACCCAGGCCTTTAGTTCTGCCACATGTGGCTTCCATCCTCTAGCTCACCTCACCATCCAAGGTGGCTGCTGGAGCTTCTGCCATTATATTTCATTATAGGCCCTTGGAAAGAAGAAGGCCATCCCATTTAAAGATAAAGGCCATCCAGATGTGCAGAGATTCCACTGTACATCTGGCTATAAAAAGCTCATTGGCCAGATTTAGTCACATGGCCATAAGAAACTATGGGGAATGTTTACTTTTAGCTGGGCGGAATTGCCCTGCTAAAAATGAGCGTCAGTTGCTAAATAGTAAGGGAAGACAAGAAGCTGGAGTGGTCAACTAGCAGTCTCTGGCCCAATGATTGTTTTGAATTTCTGCAATCAGACCCTTCCTCCAACTCATACCTGCAACATTACAGTATATGTAAATTAAAGCCAGGTTAAACCCACTTCTGATTTTTTTTTCATCCCTCCTTTCCCCTCCACAAAATGTATACTTCTTGTTCTCCACTGACTACTCCAAAGTACTTTTACCTTTTCACTTTTTATTAGTAGTTTCAAGTGTGTAAAACAACATGATTAGACATTTACATCCCTCACAAAGTGATAACCCCATCAAGTCCACTTGACACCATTCATAGCTATGGAAATACTATTGACCATATTTCCTATGCTGTACTTTACATCTGTAACTATATATTTTTTTAAGTTAGTTGACATTCAATATTATTTTATATTAGTTGCAAGTGTACAGCACAGTGGTTAGGCATTTATATAATTTATGAAGTGATCGCCCCTGATAAGTCTAGTACCCACCTGACACTATACATAGTTTTTACAACATTATTGACTATGTTCCCATACTGTATTTCACATCCCTGTTTTGTGACTACCAATTTGTACTTTCTAATCCCTTCACCTTTCTCACCCATCTCCCCAACCACCCTCCCATCTAACAACCATCTTTGTTCTCTGTATCTCTGAGTCTATTCCTGTTTTGTTTGTTCATTTATTATGTTCTTTAAATTCCACATATAAGTGAGATCATATATTTGTCTTTCTCCATCTGACTTATTTCACTTAGCATCATATTGTCTAGGTCCATCCATGTTGTTGCAAATGGTTGAAAAGATTTCATTCTTTTCTATGGCAGAGTAATACGCCATTGTATATATATACCACAGTTTCTTTATCCAGTCTATTGATGGCGAATTCAGTTGCTTCCTTTCCTTGGCTATTGTGAATAGTGCTGCAGTAAACATAGGGGTGCATCTATTTTTTCAAATTAGTGTTTTGGATTTCTTTTCATTGAACAACCATGATATGGCCCAAACTAACTTAGATGCCTGTACTCCAAGCAAAATGTACTTGCTACTCACTAAATATTCCCTATGCTTTGATCCTACTTTATTCCCTCTGCAAAAGAGCCTGTTTATTCCGGTTTGCATGTAAATACCATTTATTTTTCACAGTTTGGCTCTCATTCCACTATTTTCTATGATACTTTCCCTTATCCTAACAACTAAAAAGAATCTCTCCATCATCCTGTTTCCAGTATACTTTGTATGTTTTTTATGACACTTCACACATTTTTCTTTTCATTAAAGCTAATATGTGGATATGTCATCTTCTGTGCTATTAGCAGGTAATATGTTTTATTCAGCTTTGTCCATATAGTACTTAGCACAGAGAAGAATTGAGTACAGTAACATCACAGACATATGTCCCAAGTGTGAATTAATATATGACATGTCTGTTATAACATTAATAGGTTATTGTGACTATTCCTTGAAATGTATAAAAATAAATTTTATACTCTGTAAGACTATTTCTATGTATCTTAGTCATTTTAACAGATATTTAAAGTGAACTAAAATGTATAGTTCCGGAACTACTTCCATCATAATTGAGAGCCCTGATCTGGAATATTTTCTGGTATATCTTATGCCTGAAGCCAGGATTTCACTCCTCAACTGTAATTCCCTTAAAATATTTGTATACACTTTTCATCACTGTCCAGTTAGGGCATAGGCTCTTCTTGCTGCTCTACTTGGAACTAGGGAAAAAATTCTCCCAAGTTATCCTCCTTAGAGCCCTCAATTCTTATTTCTTTTTCCTTTTCAGGATATTTCTTTAATAGATGATCTTAGATGTTTCTCAAGGGATCATTAACTCTACAGTTTTCTCCTTTTTCTTTGAGGTTTCCTATTTCTGTGTGATTCTTATTATCATCTAATAAAAATTACATGTTTTGCATCTTAAAAGGAAATTTGTTTCAAAGATAATGGGAGGAACAGACTGCGTTTTGACTTCTGTCACATGTGGCTTCCTTCCTTTTTTTTTAGGACAGCAAAGATGATGAGAGGGTTCCTGCTTTGAATTTATTAATCTGCTTGGTTAGTAGGTAAGTAATCCTTGGCTTTTTGCTTTGTAATAGTATTAATAATGGTGGTAGAGAGTATTGTTTCCATTTTACAGTAGAGGAAATTGAAGTGTGAGGAAACTATTATATGTATCATAGTTACTTTAGTTTTTCTCTGTAAGTAATGCTGCAGTGAAGACCCTTCTATGTAGAGCTCCATTATTTCCTAAGGGTAAATTCCTAGAAATAAGTCACAGGGCATGTAGAGTCATGGACTGCTTAAAATGCATTCTGAGAAATGCATTCTTAGGTGCTACCATCATTATACAAATGTACAGTGCAGTTTTACAAACAGGGGGACTAGCCGGCTGTATACCTACATTATATGGTTTGCTACCATCGTATATGAGGTGCATCGTTGAGTGAAACGTCATTATTTCGGCGTGTGACTGTACTTTTGAAACTGAGATTTACTGCCAGTTTGCCTTCTAGAAGGCCTGTCCCATTTTGTGTTCCCACTTGTGTCTGAGAGTGCCCATTGCCTCGTCAACACTGAGCATCTTCAGTTGATATAAGTACTTCCATTCTAACATTAAAAAATACAATCAAATTATTTTTATTTGGATTTGCTTGTTTACCAGTGAAGGTAGAACATGTTTCATTTTATTGCAGTTGTATTTTTTTAACTGCCTGTGTCCCTTGTTCATTTTCAGTTGGGGCCTATTTTTATTCAGTGTGTGTTTGATTTCATTTCTTACATTGAAGTTTCACCTAGAATTTAATTGAAAATTTTTTGTATTCTAAATTCTTGTGTCTGTGTATATACTTACACATACACACCACATTTATTTTAGGTCTCTTCCTGAACTTAATATTTTTGTCCCATTGTTCAGTGTTATTTCAATGCTGATACAGTTTTAAAGATTTATAATATATTTAAATATTGGGAAGGTAAATGAATCTGTGTCCATTTTTCCCAACCCCACATAAAACACTTTTTCAGAGTACACACATATTCAACATCTAGTTTCTTGATCTACAATAATTATGCTGCTGATGATAATTAACACTTAATGGGTACTTTGTGCCAAGCATTTTTAAGATTCAGTAACTGATGTTTCAGTAACTAGTACCTAATGGAACCAGAGACCTAAACTTATCATCTGCCTGCTAATCCACTGCTGTTTTATAATATTATGCAGTTCTGAGAAAAGAAATATCCAACTGTATTGGTCATGATTGTTTTTTTCCTCAAAAAATTAGGTAAAACTGGGAAAAAGTTTAAGACTATAGGCTTCACTTAGGAAAATTTATAGAAGATTATTGCAAGTTTGGGAAAAAAATATAGGCCATTACTCTTTGCAGCTTCAATATAAATATCAGATATTATTGTAAGTCTCTTGTGTTTTTTGTTGTTTTGTTTTGGTAGCTTTAAGGCAGTAACTTAATTCATAACAATACCTACTCAGATGAGTGGAACGCCATTCAAACAGGATCCAATAACTACATCTTAGCCACCTTAATTATCTTACCAATGATAATTATTTTTTTAAGCTTTTTATTGAGATTTTCAAACATACACAAATGTAGTAGAATAAACCCCCCAGACCAATTCGTCACCCAACTTTAACAATTATTAACTCTTCACCAGAATGTTTAATTTATCCCATCTATTTTGTTAATGTATTTTAAACAAACCTCAGACGTGTCATTTCTCCTTTCAGTATGTATCTGGTAAGAATTTTTTTAAAACATGACTATAATACTAATAGCACACCTGATAAATTTAATAACTCCACAGTATCATCTGATGTCCAGTCCATGTGTTCTATTCCCTAATTGTCCCAAAAATGTCTTTTTAATTTTGAATTGTTTAAATCGGGATACAAGTAAGATGCATTCATTGCATTTGTTTGATGTGTCTTTTAAGTCTCCCCATCACCTCCTGGGTTTTTTTCTTTCTTTTGTTGCTTTTCTTTGCTTATTTGAAGAAACTGGGTCCTTTGACTTGTGAAATCTCCCATATTTTGGTTTGGGCAACTATATCCTATGGTGATATTTAATGTGTTCATGTGTCCCTCTATTTTCTGTCAACTGGTAGGTAGGTATAGACACTTAATTATAGTGGTGTTTGATTGGCTGGTTTGACAAGACTCCATGAGTTCTATTGTGTTGCTTCGGGAGGCACAGAATGTCTAGTTGTCCCATATTTAGTGGTGATCAGGTCGATCACTGCGCTCAGGTAAAGTCCATACCTTTTACCTGTTGGTTTTGTCAGCCATTCATAATTGTTGCATAGATCCATTATTAGGATTCAAAAATGCTGGTTTTTCTATCATTCCCTATTTATCTGTAGCTAAAATTTTTGTAAAACATAACTTGCCTTGTTTTATTTGGTTACCTTGAAGTATAATTTATCCAAAAACAAAACAAAACAGGATACATGCTAGATCCTTTTCCCATTATTTACTAATTTTTGGAATAATGAATTGTGGCCTAGGAGTCCCCAAAGATGACCAATAAGGTTGTTTCTGTTTTTGGATTATCATTTTGAATTTAGGTGTTTTAACACTTGATATATTTCAGTCCATTGCAGTCATTATTCTTTTTGAAGCTCAGATTGTTCGATCGTTGGCCAGTGGGAGCCCCTTAGGTTGACTCCTGTGCTTTTTGTTATATAATCCTATTGGCCCTTTGTAGTTTTCTTTCTTTGTGGTATGTCAAGGTGATTCCTGTGTACCTTGGACTTTCTAAATCTGGACTCAGTCTTGCCTCCTGGGGGTGCTGGTTCCTCTTTTAAAGTAGAAAATAGTATTTAGAGTCCACAAATCTGTACATTAGGGAAGCTAGTTGTATTAGGTTGGTCATTGCATTTAGGCCTTATCAGTGACCAGAGCTAGGAACTATGTATTTTTAGAAAGAGAAAAATAAAATCCTGAGTTAAAATTGGTATTTCAGTTCTAATTTAAGATTACATGACTTTTCTTTAATGTTATATTTCTTTTCATCCATGCTTAAAGTTCTGGTTTCTAATAACATTAACATAATGATTGGCTTTATCCTATAGTATGCACATAACAGTTTCAGAATAACAATACTAAGTTTCTCTAACAGTAAAAATACTGAAATCATTTTAAGAATTCTTTGCAGTTCTTTTTGTCCCTGGAAAACCCACTAGGGACATATATCAGAACACCGTGTTTAAGGTCACCTGAAATTATTCCCATGTGGCTTTGCCACTAACTGGATATAAGATTCATTTGGTAGAGTTTGGTTCATGATTATATTTTTTGTTTTGTAACTACATAAAATATTTATTGTTCCAAAGTTAAAATTATAATTTGAGATGCATTTTGGAGTATTTTAGAATCCACCTGTATCCTCTCTAGCCTCTTTTCTCCCTTCCATAGTTATCTATCCATTTTATTATTTTTTTGGTTTATCCTTCCATTTTTTCTTTTTAAAAGTATAAGCAAATATATCTGCATTCCTACACATGCTTATAAAAAGGTAGCATACTAAACATACCATTCTATACCTTGTTTTTTTCACTTAATAAATCCTGGAATTCACACTGTAGCAGTGTAGTCTCTTCATTGCTTTTTTGTAACAGCTTCAGTCTTCCACTGTGAAAATGTACTGTAGTTTACTCAACCAGTCCCCTTATTGATGAATGTTTGAGTTGTTTGCGGTCTTTTCCTATTATTATAACTAGTGCTGTGATTAATATTTTTAAGCATACATTCAATTATTTCTTTACTAGGTATTTTGACCAGCGTGATTTAGCTGATGAGCCATCTTGACATAGCTGATCTCTCTCAGGGATAGAAGATACTTGTGATGAAGGCAGCCGAAGTCTGAGGAAGTACAATGCCAATTCAAGTACAGATTGCATCACATCTTCAACATTATGTGAGGGGTCTTCATCTTAAACTGCAACGCAGAAGATAGCTTGTATGGATTTGAATATCTGAAGTATCTTAGGAAAACCCCACCTAGTTTCTGATGACAAGTTTTAAAGTTTTTCTATAACTACATGCAATGCTGTATGATGAAATTTTACAAATGTCCTTGGTGCTGTTTCATTATTTTATATGAATACACATAAAATTTTATTGGAAATGTTACTAAAATTTTGTTTGACTCTTGAACAAAAGACAATGGAGAAAGGTTCTTAGTATTGGAATTAAAATAATCTAGATTAAGTGGCAAATCTGTTCATAGCAACAAAATTAAGCAAACGTTTTAAAACCCTTTCAGCTCAATACTTTTATTTAAATGCTTTATTGTACAAAACTTTTCTTAACAAATCTTTTTTAATAATACCCTAATAGATTGACTGCTTTAATTTTTCTGTCAAATCTTCTGTTCATTTCACTTATAATTTATATATCACATACAGATGTTTCCTACTTTAAGTACAGAAGATCCAAGTAGCAATGGTTCTTCAAATAGGGGTTTATTTTTCTCACATAACGAGATGTGAAGAGGAGCTGGCTGCTGGCATTGGTTCAGTGACTCTGCGATACCAAGGTCTCTGGTCTTTTGGCCTTTCTCTCATGGTAACAAGATATGGCCACTGCAGATCAAAGAAGTATGTCTATATTCTGACAGGAAAAGAGCCGAAGAAAGCAGAGCCTTCCACATCTGATTCTTTTCTCATAAAATCAAAACCTTCTCCACAAATCCTAAAATCTATGTTCATCTGTTGGCTACAACGTATAATATAAACACCTCTGCTCCAAGAAAGGTTGGGAAATGAAATTGTAAGCCTTTCCAGGCTTTCCAATAGAGGTTGAAAAGGAAAAGGGGATTGGGAATAACTGTGGATTAGGCAACCAATAGTTTTGCCACTAGTTATAATGGAGCAGATAAAATTTTACATTTGAATCTTAATCTTACGCTTTCATAAAAAGCTGATTTTTAAATGTCAGCTTAATAGTCCAAGTTGTTTTTTATCATAATTTACACATTCTCTCATTGTTGGATACCTAATCTGTTCTCTGTTAATCCGATATAAAAAACCTACCATGAAAGTTTCCAAGAGTGCACCTGAAACTAATAAAAAAAAAAAAAAAAAAAGTTTCCAAGAGTACGTTTGCAACTCATAAGAGTCTTATTCATTAGTGCTGCATTTGAAAACTTCACTGAAATTTTAAAAATTAGAAATTTTTGTTTCTCATCTGATAATTCTGGTATAAGAAGTTCAGGGCTGATGCAGCAACTCCACAATATCTTACATGTCCTGGGCTGCATCTAGATTTCTCTTTCATCCATTTTAGTGTGTAGCTTTCATCTTTTTAGTCATGATATGGGTACTTTGTCTCGTGCCTCGTGTCTACATTCCAAGAATAAAAAAGCACCACCCTTGTCTATATCAGGAGAGCAAAGCATTACAAGAAACCCACAACTTACATATCATTTGCCCAAGCTATGACATTTTCTAATTGTAAAGAAAGCTGGAAATAATTTTTTAGCTGAGCACATTGTTATTCCTATCAAAAATGGGGTTCTGGTAGAAAAATGGGAAAGAATGGATACTAGGTAGACAGCCAGCAGTGTCTACTACAAAGAGTTTAGATTTCCAACCTATACCACACAACTAGCTGTTTTAGAGCCTCACATTTTTTTGTTGATTTGATGCTGGCGTGGGAGGGCAGGGCTGGGGGCTGATTCAATAAAGGGTCAATTATTGTAATTTACATTTCTTACATAACTAGTGTAGTTATGCATACTACTCACAGAAAAAAATTCTGAGGACTGGATAGCATAAAAAAGAAGGTAAGTTTGCATGCGCAGAAGATGAGTATATAAGAAATTATTTTAATACAGTTATACCTCTATTTTCTAGCAAGCTGGAGGGTCTCTAATAGGTAACTGAGAATCCATTTTTATAATGACTTAAGTTGGCATAAGGATATTTTTCAGAAACGCAAACACAAAAGACATTTTAACCACTAATAAAAGAAAAATTAAGTGTGCAAGTAACCATTATAGCCGTAGTTTATCAAGGCGTTCACAATTAAAAGTATCTTCTGATTTCAATGGAAAATTGAAGAGAAAAAGTTCCCCAACTCTTAACACAGGTAGAGAGCCTTAAATTTGTTGAGAAATTATATATTTTAAATAGAGAATTTAGAAGTAGTTATTTTGAAAATAATAGCTACCAAGTGGTAGTTTAATCGGGTCTGAGGGACAGTGACAAAGTAAATTAGATTGCATCTGTATTTTTTCTCACACAAAAGATACATTACTTCTTTCGGTCAGGATTATACAGTTATTAACTTATGCCAGTACTTTGCTAAAAATGTATTCATTTCTACTAATTTTTTAAAATAAGATTATTTCATCTGTGTCTCTTAGAATAAACCAATTAGAAGCTGAATTATATTAAAATTGATTCAGATTATCAGTTCCACCACCTGGGGACAGACAGAAAAATGTTTTAGAAATTACAGAAAGGTTTATTTGACCTGTGTCCATACCACAATTATATTTTGCTACACGTTACCAAGTCCCAACAAATTTCTAAAAAAAAAGGTTTCCCAAATTGCCCTAGAATGTTGGTGTATTTGAGCTGTTAGTGTTTCTTGAAGAATGCTATTGTGATAAAATACTAAGTTAAATAAAATTGTTTAAATTTTTTCAGAACCTGTAACATGCCATTAACAAGCATTAAAAATCTACAAAAAAGAATGGATTTCCAAAGTGTATTTGATCACAGTTGCCATTTTTCAAAGAACACTTTGAAAACTTGTAGGTTCTATCTAGTTTCTTTGTTAACTTCTATGACCCCCGAAATTTGTGCTGATCCTAATTTATGTAGTCTGATGCCTGAGTTTAACTCCCATCTTACAGCTTTATTTTAGTGGGACTGGGAAAGAATTCACCAGGTAATCCTGGCTATAGGATTCTGTTTTCCCTTAGTCACCACACGTCACTTTTGCTATGGACTGAATATTTGTGTCCTCTCCCGAAATGTAAATGTTCAAATCTTAACCCCCAATCCTCCTTATACTATCACAGGAAGTGATTATTAGGCCATGAGGGCAAAGCCCTCGAGTGGGGTTATAAAAGAGACCCCAGAGAGTTAGCCAGTCCCCTTAACACCAAGTAAGGATACAGTTAAAAGACATCCCTCTGGGAACTATTATAGGAAGCAGACCTTCACTAGACGCTGAATCTATTCTAGAGCAGGGAAGAAAGAAAGAGTAAAGGAATAAAGATACAGAAGGTTAGAAAGTTCACCAGCACCTCCACACAGAGAAAATATAAAACTTCCTTCCTAAAATACCTAATATTCTTTGGCCCCAGAGTCACTGAATTCACATGTAAACTAATCTATATTTCATTTGTATTACATTAATGGGAGCTCTCAAGGACTGAATTCTACTAAAGTGAAATTAAGTTTTTTAAGCAATTTAGGCAGTCAGATATGATATCTCACACACAATGTATATAATGAAATCTTTACATAGGCATAAAAATTCTTAATAGAAATAAATTAAAAGCAATCAAAAATTAAGTCTAATTTAGTATGCTGTTTGCTTTTTTAATAACTAAAATTCATATAATCAAAATTTGTTCATTCTTACATAAATGATTCTGACTGGTATATACTTTTCCTTAGGCTAATTTACCAAACTCTGAGTTTTGCTTCTCCATCTGTGGTTAAATACCCATCACTCTCAGCAAATAAAAATGTTTAAAACAAGGGTCCTACACCTTGGTGTTTATTTGAAATCAGGTTTCTTTCATTCTGAATAGTTTCAATAAAGTTATGGTAGAATGTCTCCATCTGCTTTAACTTGGTCTGTGTTCAATTGATAAAATACAACCTTATTCCTGCTTAACTGCATCTTTCATTATATAAGTTAGCAAATAGCTTATATCAACACAAATGTCCAACAATGTAATTAAATCATTGCTACATGAAGTACTTTATACATGAATAATTTAACTCTTTACACTGTTGAAGCCTTGCATTTCAGTATGTTCTACAGCTTCTGTATCATCACCTGAAATTTACCTTAAAAAAAAA
The DNA here is from genome assembly GCF_057876585.1 of Rhinolophus sinicus. Lineage (NCBI taxonomy): Eukaryota > Metazoa > Chordata > Mammalia > Chiroptera > Rhinolophidae > Rhinolophus > Rhinolophus sinicus. Next base: position 115,076,493 of record NC_142503.1, on the reverse strand, counting down.
AAATACATGAAAAATCATTTTGATTTGTAAATACAAAGAAAACAAGCCTAAACATCAGTTTTCTGCTCTATTTAGGAAACAGTGTCAAACCAAGAAACTTGCTATGTCAAACAACTTTTCATAATATTCAATAAAAATTCCATTTTTAGGAGATGATTATCTGATTGGTGAATAGGTGCTTTCGTTTCTCTCTGTTATTCCTACCTTTGGGTATTTCACTGCAAATATTGTGAATAGAAAGGAAATACAGTGAAGCTCAAGTGAATTTTATTCTTGGTTGATGGCTCTAGTGAAAAGATCTTTCTAAAGGAGTTTAGTGGTAAAAGATCAGTTGGCTTTATCTAGCTTTATATAATATATTCCAGAAAACCAGAAGGTTTTTTCCAATGCTATGGGGAAATCTGCTATCTTAAAAGAATACTACAGAAAATTTTCCTTTAAATGTTAATTATCCCTTGTCTTATAAATTTGGATTTCTTTAGCTCATTTTCTTAAATCATTGTCCATTATGAATTCAAAAATCCCCGAATATGAATATAAGTATGCTATATATTACTACATTGTTAAAATTGGTCAAAGTAAAATGAAATGATTTTAGCATTTTATTAATAAATTTCCCCAAAAACACCAGACCTGAAAAATAATCACTAAAAATGTGAATTCAACTTACAGGCAGGCATTGAAGACACTTCAGCTGTTACAATACTTTTTATCCCCAGGTTTGATAAGCCACCTCTGATTAAGCCACATGTAAATGCTAAATACTAAAAGGAACAGAAAAATGTAAAAAATATTAAAGATTTACTAAGATAGTAAAGCTATGGATAAATATAACATTTAGTTCAGGCTTAACTTATTGCCGTTTAAAAAAAGGGTTGTAGTACTTTTCAAATTACTGAAAATTCTGTTAGAAGATTTTCCAGCTCCTTGGCAACTAAAACATGGACACGTGACTTAAGCTCTGCCAATTGTGTGCTCCTGTCCAGGACTCTGAATCTAGAGTGACAAAATCAAGCTGGAAACAGGTTAGAATTAGTTTTAGAGGCAGCAAAGGTGGCTTGTGTCTAATGTCAGTGCTGCCTGAAGAATTTTAACCAGACCCTCCCTGTGGAGTGACTGGGCTGCTTTCTTGCTGCTTTAACCTTCCAGAATTCTTGCCTGTTTTCTGAGTCTTCACATCGATTCTGAAAACTATATTCCATTCAATCAGAGTTGGTTTCTGCTTTCTACAACCAAGAATCTTGATTTGTTCAAGATGTACAGCCCGCCACAACAAAAGATTATTCAGTTCAAAATATCAATAGTGCGGACACTGAGAAACCCTTTCATATAGAAACAAGGAAAGGGAAAGGGACTGAATTACAGCAGACCAAGCCAGGACAAGAATGGGAACTAAAAAAACAATAATCGAAGGATCTTTTGATTATGTTTTTTGTATTGTATGATAGTCAACAATACTACATATCTATGAATAAAACAATATTACTTTATAATTAATATACATAAATGGGTACTGATAAGCAATTTGATCTGGAGACATGAAATTCTGAGCTGGTAGAGACCTTAGGGATTGTTTATAATATGGGGACTATTGTAACCAGTTTTATTAATGAAGAAACTAAGGTCCGGAGGGGTTAGGTAACTTACCCAATGTCACAAACCTGTGAGTTGTGGAGCTTAGGTTAAATATAAATTGAGTTGGTCCCAAGTCCATGTTCTTTCCGTTATACCTACACTGCCTTTGTGTTAGGTAATTTAGGTATGAACACATTTTTAGGGATAAACAGCAATTTCTACTGCCACAGATATTTTAATCACTTCAAAGGAAGCCTTACATTAAAACTTGTCATCTTTCTTTAGTACATCTGTCTACTTACTGATTCCTACATAAGACTGAAAAACAAAAACTACACAAAACCCAGAAACACAGATATATTTAACACAAAACATGTATCCTTAGAAACAAATGTTAACTATGTTTAAAACAATTTTTTTAATCTACTAAAGGAGATGGTAAATATAAACTCTGAGGTCAATAATTCTGAACAGGCAATACGAATTTTATAAGTTTGAGTATCTTTTCTGACATATCTATGCTATATCCAAAAATATACCATTAATCTATTTTTCATTGTCATTTAGTTAGTATTTCTTTAATTGGTCATCATAAGCCTACTTAGCTACAGTTTAATGTTATTTTAACATGATAAACATGTCTCCTCTTTCGCAGAGAAGTGTTTAAACAAAAAAGAACACCTGTAAAATCTATTTGAAATTCAAAATTCTGTTGTGATTGGCATTGTGCTTTTCCCTATGGTTCTACTTTTTTCATAATAAAAACCCTCAATCTTATATTCCATTAAATACCTTAGATGCATGTTCTAAATACTGTTTTCCTGCAGACATCTGAGTAAGCAGACGAAATTTGTTGTCTTGAAGTACATAGATGCCCTGTTCCAAAAACAGAGAAAACCAAAAGTCAATGTAGTCTGAGTCCTTCCAAATTTAATGTAGTCTGAGTCCTTAAAAATTTTCTCTTCAAAACTATTTAAGAGTTTTTTAAGTTATTAAAACTCCCCTTTCCATGTCAAATTTTCTTTAAGTGAAGAAGTTTTGCAATGTTCAAGCTGAACAACTGTTCAACATTTTATAACACTAATATTTATTGAATGCTTTTAGATACTGAAGATATAAAGATGCCTAAGACATAGTCATGATCCTTAACTCACAGTCTAGGGCAGAGGAATCAGAAATACTTGTCCAGGTGAAGTTAGCAGCTATATATTATTATCATATATCTCTATATATCATATCTAGAAAACCAATAATCAGAGTCATGTCTTCCTATTAGCATTTCAAGTACTTCCAAAGTAAGGTGGGTATTGTTCCATGAAAAAATGAATTCTATGGGTAGCTACTAGATACACTCTTTTCATTTTTTTATACTTAATCAAAGGGCCAAATCCACTTTAACTATTTCCTTGGTTTTATAAAATAAATCTATTTCAATGTATAATTTTCCATGCAATCTATTAATTTCTATATTAAGAAAATATTTTAAGAATAGAAAATATGCCAGCAACTAAATAATGCAAGTTATTTAAGAGTTAAATATGCTGTATAAATTAGACTTCAGAAATTACTCTAAAGACATAAATGTGATATATCTGTGGTTCTGCATATCATCACCACTAAGGAATAATAACAAAGGAACCAAATCCTAAAACCTTTATCATTCTGACATTTGCTACTTTTTAAAACTTAACTTATGTAATTGGAGGAAAGAAACAGCTACAGTATCATTACTAATAATTGTCCCTTTGTCTTTATTCTTTATGTCATATTAGAGAAATAAAGTAGTGACTTATTAATAACATGCAAGAGAAACATTCCAAAGTTGACTAGAAATTATTTTAAGTTTTAAATAATAAGTAAAGCACTAAAATAGTACATTTATATTAAGTTAAAAGACTAAAAAGATAGGCCTTAATTTATCTAAATACCTGATGATTTGTCCTTAGATTGTCGATTTGTTTCTTGAACACTGTAGTCCAGAAATCTTTACAAATGAACTTCATGATATCTAACTCATCCTTGAACCTTGCAGTATCTTTTGTAAACCTAAAAAGATCAACTAGAAGTAATGCAGTATTTTCCCTCCAAAAAAAGTAGGAGGGGCAAATTATTAACTAATTTCCAAATGCCAGAACAGTACTGAATAGTGACAGTCATAAAGTGATCAGCATCAAGCAAAGTAAAGCCCGTCTCAACAGATTCACATTCTGTTATACAATTACAGGGCTAAATTTGGTCTAACAGTAAGCTGCAATTTTAGGTACAATTTACTCTAGCACACCAAAAAAAACCTAAAGGACGATCATGGTATTGTTATATAAACACAAAGTTCAAATATTCAGATAGTGAGAAAATAATAATACTAAATAGAATTTTTCTATAAATTGGAAGATTATTGCATGCATAAACATAGACTCTAAGTGATTTCCATTCATATGCATTAAAACAAAATCACATTTAGGTTAAAGAACCTGTGGACCTTAAGTAGGAAATGCTGTAAGATTTTAGATAGTTGTTTCAGTACACCAAAGTTTTCAGGAAGCAAAAATCTAAAACATAAAATATATTTTTTCTGTGAATATTAAAACATAAAAGTTTGAAAATAATATCAAACCTAAAAATAAATTACAATCTGAATTAACAGAGAATCGAATTTTGGAATTAAAATTAAAGTAACCCAAGTTTTATGCAAACTTTTGAAATGGATCATCGTTGTTCATAACCTACCTGGAAGAAAATTTTCAAATCCATACTGCTCACCTTTCTATCAGTCCTTGTCCCACTCGAAACCCCATGTTTTCCAGCTTAGTAATACAGCGTCCATTTTCCTGTTTTAAAAAATAATAGCATTGAATGCTTTTAGGATGCCAGAATATTGGTATTCAAAATTGTTTTAAAATGTTGGCTAAAAATATTAATGTAAATATTTATACTTTTTTCACTGAAACATTGTAAGAAAAAGTGAATTATACGTCATACTTGAATTTTCTTAGTACTAATCATTTTCATTAAGGCAATACGCGCCAGTCTCTTCCTAATTACTCTCTACCCACTTTTTTCTACATTTAACGATTCCTCTTCTCTCCTCAGTTATAAAACTTTATATTACCTTTGCCTTTTTTCTGTCAGTCATTCCCTTTGTGCTATCACTAACTTCTATTGTTCCTTGCTTCAAACCATCTCTTAGAGTCATCCAGATGGCTTTCTAGTTCTCAGTGTGTCTAAGTTGATGACCCTACCATCATATGCCGGGAGTCAGGCAATTGCTTTGCTCTTCCTTTGACAATTTCATCCAGTCTTTTTTTTTTTTTTTAAATTAGGGAATATTGAGGAACAGTGTGTTTTTCCAGGACCCATCAGCTCCAAGTCAAGTCGGTTTTTTTGTTTTTTTTTCGGTCAATCTAGTTGTGGAGGGAGCAGCTCACCGGCCCATGTGGGAATCGAACCGGCATCCTGGGTGTTATGAGCACTGCAGCACTGCGCTCTAACCAACTAAGCCAAGCAGTCCACCTCATACAGTCTTAAGACTTCAAATACCACCCCTATGCTGAAGACTCCCAAAATCCTCTGGATGACCTACAAAGTCCTGTACAATCCAGACCCCTGTACCTCTTGAACTTCAACCTGCGACTCTTCTTCACTCGCTCTGCTCCAGTTACACTGGTCTCCTCGCTGTCCTTCAACATGCCAGACATGCTCTTACCTTATGGCTCTCGCACAGGCAGCAATTCCTCCAGATATTCACAAGACCAACTCCCTCACTGTAAGTCTTCGCTCACATGTCACCATCTCAAATGAGTCCAATTTTAACCATCTTCTTTAAAATTGCAACATCATTCCCCTTCAGCAACTCTCTATCATAGTGATTTTCAAAGTGGGTCCCAAGACCAACAACACTGGCATCGCACGGAAACTTATAAAAATAGTGAATTCTGTAATTCCACTCCCATTTCCTGAATCAGAAATTGTGGGTGTGGGATCAGTAATGTGTCTTAAGAAGCCCCCTAAAAGTAATTATTCTGATGCCCTTCCCACTCCCCTGCTGAAGTTGTCTCCAAAGAATTTCTTTCACCATTTAACATACTGTACACATTTTACTAATTTTAGAGTGCTATGTCCCTCCATCCCCCAGCCACTGCTAGAATACAGACCCAGGAGGGAGGGGTTTTTATATATTCTGAAGCCTGTCTCCCACTTAAGAAGTACACCATAGGCTTCATTATTTGCTGACCTTTCTTCTAAGGAACCATGTACTCCACTTACGGGGCTGTCACTACTAAATCTGTATTTCTAGGGCAGACTTTATTCGACACAGCCATGTTGCTAGAGGTGCCATAGGCCCCTCAAATTAGGCATACTCAAAATGACATTCATTATCTTAATGTCCTCAGCCTGCTCTGCCGCCAGAATTCCCTAACTTTATTAGTGGCACCACTATCCACCTAGTTATTCCAACCAGAAAACTCATTTTCTTCACCTCTTTGCTCCCTACCTCTCCACACACACTGCAGTCCAGCCCTGTGGAGCCTAACATCTCCATGCTTTCCAAAATACATCTTCTCTCTCCGTCTTTATTGCTTAAGTTAGCCCTTACCATTTATTTCTCTCCTGGTTTTCAGTCAGAGCCTTCCAACTGATCTCCTCTCAAGTTTTTCTTCCCTTGATTTGTTTTCTGTATTTCTGGTATAGACGTTCTAAAAAAACAAATCATGTTATTTCTCTACTGGAACTTTCAGCGTCCCCTCCCTTTTCTTCAAAATAAAATCCAAACTCATCAGCATGGTATTATGTGCCTTTCCTTAAATACCGAGTTAACCAAATTCTCTAACAGCCACATACACACAAACGCCCTTCCTTGTACCAAGCTGAAACTTCTGCAGCACCTCCAGAGTGGCATGCTTTCTCCTGCCTCCCTGCCTTTGCACATGCTGTCCCCTAAACTGCACATCCTTTCAAAGCAGCTCAAGTATCACATCCTCCCAGAAACCTTTCCTGGTGCTCCTTTGGGCCCTGCGCCATCATAACACTCTGCACATACATCTGTTATTGTATATATCACTATCCTTGATTTTTCTGTTCTTCTCCACACTCATTCCCAAATATGATCAGGTGGCATGAGTATCTGTCAGTCACGATGCTCTTTGTAAAACAATCTGCTCTTTGTAGAATCACCCAGGAACATTGTGATTAGTAGGAAATGTGCTTATATTTGCAGACATTCTCAAATCCTAACTACAATCATGAGTTTTTTCAATTAATCCCTAGTAAATACCTTCTGATGTTACTACTTATTCATTCACTTTGGCATCTGTGAGTGCTCACTAGTAGGCATCAATTTTTAAGAAAAATTAAACTTGAAAATATTTTATCCATTAACTTTTCTAAAAAAAAATCTATTCTCCATAAATTGGCAAATACCCAATTGTTCAGTTTTTAGAAATTTAATTCCTCTTCAAGCATAGTTTGAAAATCATTTATTTGGAGGGTGAGAACACCGGTTTTTCCTTTATTTCATTTCAAAACTTACGACTTTATGTCAAAAAGATATATAAAAGCCATTTCTGGACGACAGGATTATGTGTCTTTCACATTTTTTATTATGAAAAATTTGAAATACACTCAAGGTAGAGACACTAACATAATGAACCCTCTGGATTCTAATCATCAAGACTGTAACATAACTTTTTAAAAATCACTTTTGTTTTTATGCACTTTACATTTTTCCCCACAATAAACTAACTGCAATAGGAAAAGAGTTATTTTTAGTTTAAATGATTCAAAACTTACGGATTTCCTTTCTCTTATATGACTAGCACGCCTGTTCAAGTTATCAGTCATGATTACAACAGCTCTGTTTTGTTTAATTTTGGGTTAATCCATTCAGAAAAAGGATTAAAAAAAAAAAAAAGGATGATTTTCCTGGGCAAGGGTTGGAAAAGGGGAAGAAAGTAAAGAAAATTGGGGTGGCCGATGGCTCAGTTGGTTAGAGCGCAAGCTCTTGGCAACAGGGATGCCAGTTCGATTCCCACATGGGCCAGTGAGGTGTGCCCTCCACAGTTAGATTGAAGGATGACTTGGAGCTGATGGGTCCTGGAGAAACACACTGTTCTCCAATATTCCCCAATAAATTTTTTTTAAAAAAAGAAAGTAAAAAAAATGAAGAGAACTGATTGCACACATTGGGGGTTAGAGGAACAGGGATTTTATGATAAAGAGTAAAAGGGGTGTGTTGCTAATTACTCTTTGGGGAAAAGGCTAGCTCTGCACAAACAGCAAATGTCTGCTACTCAGCACAGATGCTACGCATTAATAATTATTGGTTTTGATAATGATAAAGTCAAAATTGTGTAACTTGAAAAAAAAACAAACCTCAATTACAGATGGGTTTGAGTATGACTAGAATTTGCTTCATTTCCAGTACTCTTCCTAATGTTTTCCTAATGATATCTCCAAATGCATCATGCCTGCATGCCATAGACTGAATGTTTGTGTCCCCCAAAATTCATACACTGAAATCCTAATCCCCAATGTGACGGTATTAGGAGGTGCGGCCCTTGGGAGGTGATTTCATCATGAGGATGGAGCCCTCAAGAATAAGATCAGTACCCTTAAAAAAGGGACCCCAGAGAGCTAGCTAAACCCCTTCTAACATGAGGATACAGCCAAAAGACATCCATCTATGAACCAAGAGCAGGCCTTCACCAGACACCTTGATCATGGACTTCCCAGTCTTCAGAACTGTAAGAAATAAATTTCTGTAGTTTATAAGCCATTCGGTCTATGGTATTTTGTTACAGTAGCCAGAGTGGACTAAGACAATATCCTTGTAGATTACAAACTGGCAGTACCTTTTCCTGGATGTCCTACAAATATCTCAAAATTTCAGCCTATCCAAAAATAATTCATTATCCTCATCTATTTCTTCTCCTTTATTCCTTCCACCCAACCCAGCTATTCAAGCTAAAAACCTGGAGATAATTCTCAACTCTCACTTCTATTCCTAACCGCGTCCTAGAGAATCTATCGCCTACCTCTCAAACCTGTTTCCTCCTCTTATTCTATCTCTGTTTAATTCAGAATTTCATCACCCCTTGCCTCTACTTCAACATAACAGATCTTCCCACTACAAGAATCTTCCCTCTCCAACCCAGGGTCTTTTTCTAAAACGCAAATGGGCCATGGCATTCCCCTTCTTAAAAATCCTTAAAACCCTCCACTGAGAAGGTCCAAATCATACAAGCCTCATTCTGGCTATAGCTCTCTAAACTTCTCACTCTCCACCCATTGAATCTAGTTGCCGTGAAATGCTTAAGCATATTTAAATACATCACACTTTTTCATACCTGTATGTCTTTACCTTTGCCTAGGATGCTTTTCCTACCCCCACGTTCCACCCCTCTTTATCAACAGCATTATAG